>NC_138177.1:65199217-65788822 GCF_964165515.1 Mesoplodon bidens | reverse complement strand
ATGGAGACACCACCTGAATAAACTCATTTATTCCACTTTCTGTAGTTCATGAAACTGAAGGGGCAACCCTGAGAAAAGAATCCAAATCTTTGAATGAAATATAAATTTTTTTAAAAAGGTCACTTTTTCCTTTCTTTATTTTTATTTTAATATTTTAAAATAGGAATATAATTTACATGGAGGAAAGTGCTCCAATTTAAGTGTACAGTTTGATGAGTTTGAATAAATGTATGTATTCATATAATCACTACCCCCAAAAAAATACAGAATATTTTAATCACTCCAGCAATTTCCCTTTCCCATCAATGCCTTGTCTCTTAGTGGGAATCACTGCTCTGACTTCTCTCCCCATAACCTAGTTTTGCCTAGTCTATGAAAATATAAATGAAATCATGCAATGCATATTCTTTTGTGCCTGGCTTCATTCTCTCAGTCTGGTGTGTTTGCCATTCATTCATGCTATTGCATATAGCAATAGCATGCTATATGCTATCAATAATTCAATTCTTTTTACTGCTGGGTAATATTCCATTGCAGAAAGAACATGATAATTTGTTCAACATTCAGCAGTTGATGGATGTACAAGTTGCTTCAATTTTTTTTTTACTGTAATGGATATATATGACATGAACATTCTTGTTCAAGTCTTTTTGTGTACACACATTTATATTTCTCTTGGTGGTAGAGTTACTGGTTCATAGGCTAAATATATGTTCAACTGTGCGAGAAACTGCCAAAGAGTTTTCCAAATGGGAAGCTATTTAAAATTACCATCAACAATAAATAAGGGGTTTACTATTTATTCTTCATCTTTGCCAACATTTCGGGTTGTTAGTCTTTTTATTTTATTTATTTATTTATTTATTTTTGCGGTATGCGGGCCTCTCACTGTTGTGGCCTCTCCCATTGCAGAGCACAGGCTCCGGACACGCAGGCTCAGCGGCCATGGCTCATGGGCCCAGCCGCTCTGCAGCATGTGGGATCTTCCTGGACTGGGGCACGAACCTGTGTCCCCTGCATCGGCAGGCAGACTCTTAACCACTGTACCACCAGGGAAGCCCTGTTAGTCTTTTTAATTTTAGCCATTTTAATGGGTCTGAAATGGTATTTCATTAAGGTTTTAATTTGCATTATCTTGATTAATAATGATGTTGAGGACCATTTCACATGGCCATACCTCTACTCTCTTTCATGGAGTATATGTTCAAGCCTTCTGACAATTTTTAAGAGGATGTTTGTCTAGTTTGTCTCTTTATTGTTGATTTGTAGGGGTTTTTTAATATATTCTAGATATGTGCCCATTGTCATATATATATGGACTGCAAATATTTTTTTCAATTTGTGGCTTGCTTATTCATTTTCTTAATTATGTCCTCTGCTGGACAGAATGTTCTTTTAATTTTGATGAATTCCAATTTATTTATTTTTAATTTGTTTGGCTATTGCTTTTTATGTCCTGTCTAAGAAATCTTTGCCTAGTTTAAGTTTGCAAAGGAATTCACTTATGTTTTCCTCTTAGAGCTTTATATGATCCATCTTAAATTAACTTTTGTGTATGGTGTGAGGTAGGGGGTCAAGCTTAAAGGGAAAGAAAATTTTCTTTCCCATCACTGAGAACTGAATTCAATATATGTTGTGTGTGTGAGCTCATATACATATGAAAATGTATATATTTGTAAAATGTCATGATATATTGTTATCTTTAGATACATATAGAATGAACACACAATTCATCACAACTACTAAGTTTCCAAGTGTACAGGAATCATCAGGCCATGGCTGCTTCTGCCAGGAGTAAGGATAAGAGGTCAAGGTTAACAAGTAGTTTGGAAAGTTTTCAACATGCTAGTAAAAATTGATATCATCAGATCAATAAATTGAGAAACAAGAGGAATACATTGGCCATATAAGAAGACTTCAGCCTACCTAGAGTTAAGGGATTTAGCTAGCATCTCAAGAAGTGACCAATTTGTCTCCAGAAATCCTTGGGAGGTAGATAGAAAAAGAAATCATTAGACTTTGATTTATGCTTGGAAAAAACGTATTACATCCAATAATAATGTGAGACATATGATTCTAGATATGATCCCAGATGTGGAAACATAACCAGGGGAAAACAACAATATATTAGCTATAGGTTCAACATCTTGGAGGAAGATGCAGATATAATGTATGTTACATAAAAATCCTTTAGATAAACTTTTTTAAAAGTCAAGAATTATTTATGGGCGTATGTTGCCAATATTTAATATCTTTATTCACCTCAGACTACTAAAGTAGGTATGTAAAATAATTCTGATTTTGTTCTGAAACACATTTTACTTTACAATCTGTTCATTCCTGTGAGACTACACCATGATATATATATTTCCCTGTATATCATTACCCAGTTTATCTACACCAACTTTACCACTACCACATACCCTGATTTTTTTTCTTCTTCTCCTTTTTCTTGGGCAAGAACATGACAAAATGGGTTGGTAAAAGTTCTTCTAGTCTGCTAAGATGTCTTCATGAAATTATTTAGAACCATACAAAAAAAGAATTTAAAGGATCTAAAAAGTTTCCCAAAATACAATTCTTATAATTGTTGTAAGTGGAATATTCATGCTTAAACGAAGTTGGAATGTCTATTAAATACAAATAAGTATGTTTTTGCTTTACAATGTCTCAGACACATCAACATGATAATACGTGTTATAGGTACAGTATGTTCATGCTTCTGAAATGTATTTGACCACAGAGTATTTTATTAGCATCTTCTGGACTAGCATCTCATTTACATTTTCTGGAACAGTGTCCTCTGGAACAAAGTTTGAGAAATGATATTCTAGTCTAAACCAACCTGTAATAATATCCCTGAGCACCAAACTCTTACAGTCCCCAATGCCCACAGAAAGTTTAATTTTCCCTTACATACCATTTTAGCCATCATACAACACTAATGAAGAAAGACCCAATAATATTTGATGGTTTTATGCTAAAATTTGGTGGGCTTCACACTGACTTACAGCAGACTTCTCTGTTCAAATCTTGTCCAATAGCCCCTAGCCTAATAGCTTGTCAAATCACAATGTAATTCATTCTTTTTTCCCCCTTGAACCTGCTGGAAGAGTTAGTATGTAAATTTCAACCTATTTTTAAGGGTTATTTTCACTCAAGTGAAATCTATCAAGGAAGGAGGGTTATTTTTACAGCATACAGCAACCGCTGATCACCATGGCAACCAGCCTGGTGAAATGCAATAAAGCATCCCTCTGTTATCGTAAACACAAAAGGGAAACACTGAAATCTAAAAGAAAGGCAATTATTGTAGGAGAAAGAAACAACACGCCAGTGGAACATTTGCCATATCATGTGACTTCACCCAGCCAGGCAATATTTCCAAAGCTAGCCCTGTCCAGACTTTGGACTCTGCTAGTTGGGACTGAACAAAGGTTAGGCAAAGAGTCCTTGAAAGCATTAGAGTTATCTTTATTTCCAAATGACAAAATCACACACATTAT
Source organism: Mesoplodon bidens (assembly GCF_964165515.1). Classification (NCBI taxonomy): domain Eukaryota; kingdom Metazoa; phylum Chordata; class Mammalia; order Artiodactyla; family Ziphiidae; genus Mesoplodon; species Mesoplodon bidens. Next base: position 65,785,316 of record NC_138177.1, on the reverse strand, counting down.
TTCAAACCAATATAAACTTTTTTTTTTCCTTTTCTCATTTCTTAAAACATGAAATGGGCTTAGAAAATATAGACGTTTGGGAGGAGGAGAAAATACCCATATCAGTCTGGTTTTCTTTGGGGGAATATTTTCTTGTTGGCTGTGGAATTGTGTATAGAAAAAAAAAAGAACAGTTTGCATAGATCACAGCATTTCTTTTACATAGATTCTCCTCTCTTAATTGTCTTTTACTAGAATTATTAGTAAATTCTAAGTAGAAGAAAGCAGAGCCACTGTTAACAATTAGTAAAATTTAGATTCAGTAAGCTCTGAGAATCATGTAAAACCCAGGAAGTCAGGAGTATTGGAAGACATATAAATTGAGATAAGTTAAAGTGTAAGAATTTTTGTGCTTATACTGTAGGTTAGGGAATTGGGGTCCATAAGTGTTTGAGCTAAATACAAAGAGTAGCCTGGAATTGTAGAACAAGCACCAGATCAAGAATTAAAAGACTAAGAAAACAAGTCATTTTATTTTTTGAGGGTTTTTTTCTGCACCTACCTGTATCTCGAGTATCAATTTTCCCCTTCCCCACACTTCCAACTAGTATATTTAGGAATCAGGGGGGATTGTATCATGCCTGCTCCCAGGCTGTGATCTTGACCACTGCTCCCATGCACTGCACTATTCACTTAACTGCACATGGCCTGGAGATCCCAGCACATACTCTCCCCTGACACAGGTCTGCCCCTTCTACGTGGAGATTTGTGGAAGTGGGCAGGGTGTTTTCCTTCAAACAGCTACCATGTGAAGTTTGGTTTTATTGACTTCACCATGTTTGTGTGAAACTAAAGGGAATTACATCATATGAAACAAGACAGTAAAACTGGCAAGTCATATATTTATAGTCTAAGGAGAATGTACCAAAGGTTAAACGCTTCATGTGTACAGTTCAGTTATGAAACTTGCCTTCTAGTCTGGAATTCTCTTTGAGGAAAGTACCTTCCTTTGGTCTTCACCTTTTAATTTTCACCGTGCACATTTCCAGCCCCTTTGGAGATGTCTACCTCCTAGTCACTGAGATTGGGCTCATTCCAAGATCAAGTCTCCTACCAAACACTATATGCCGAATAATGATCCACATTTGGCCATACAGCAGCGAAAAAGACAGATGAGAATCTGAGCCTCAAGGAGCTTGTAATAAGGTAAATAGGTAAGAAAGATATAAACCAAATGTGTAGTATATAAGATGGAAATAAATTCTGTGGAGTAAAACAAAGCAAGCAAGGAAGCTGGTGAATACAGGCGTAGAGGGGAAGATAAAAATTTTAACAGGGTGCTTAAGAAAGACTATACAGAGTGGGTGACTTTTAAGTTAAGACCTGAAGGAGGTGAAGAAGTAAAGCACATAAAAATACAGAGAGATGGATATTCTAAGTTGAATGAATGAATTTGCAAAGGTGTTGAGATAGGAGAATTCCCAGAATGTTCTAGGAGGCTCATGTGGCTAGAGCACAGTGAACAGAGAGAAAAATTGTTCAGAATGAGATGAGGTGGAGTAGAGGGACAGCTCCTGTGTATATATATATATATATATATATATATATATATATATATATATATATATATATAATTATATATATGAATATCATACATATGATAAATATATTTATATGTACATATATGATAAATATATAAATAATTGAATATCATATATAATAAATATAAACATATGTATATATAAACTCTATAAGGGCTTATATATGCTACTGTATGGACTTAGGTTTTAAAAAGAGGAGTACTATGATCTGATCTATATTTCAATGGGGCAACTCTGACTTTTGTTTTGAGAATATATTGTAGAGAGGCAGAAACAGAGAGCCTAATTTGCAGGCTCTTACAATAATCCAAAAGAGAGACAATGGTGGCTGGACAAAGATGATAGGAGAAATAATTTTCTTCTATATATATGCTTGTACACACCTATATATTTAAGGCACAGACTATAGGATTTCCTGGTGGCTTTCTAAACCTGTGTTATTGTACCTCAAATGATGTCTCAGAGGTTCAGGAAAGATGGTCCATTTTGACCTGCTTGTGTAAGTTCCATAACTATTCCAGGGTGAAAGATGGCACTCCATATCCAGTCACCTTTGACGTTTTCTCACTGATGGAAGTTTAAAATACATCTCTTTATTCTTCTTACAGTCCAACACATAAATATTAGGTCTCTTTCTCATACACACACCAACCCATCCACCTGCATGTATACACCTCGTATGCACGTGCATGCACACACATGCATGGATACACCTCACAAGGACAAACAAGAATTCTGAGATATTTGCTATATACTAGTGCATCACAGAGTTTGCCCACTGATTATTGATGGCCTCCAGAACGTTGCCTGAAGTTAGACAGGTGCAGAAAACAAAGCAATGAAACAATTTTCTTCACTTACATTTCAAAATTTGAAATGTAAATACATGGTTTTCAAAGAATTTAGTAGCATTCTTAAAACAGACACATTTATTTTTTAAGATCTGAACTGCATTCAGGGCCTGCATTAGGAAGTTCAACCTCACTGACATTTAGTTAACAAGGTACAGTTCACTTCAGCGAAAATATCTTCTTTGTATTTCCATGTTAATGCTTACTTCTGTTAAATTTGCAATTCTTTTGTGGTACATTGTGTCCAAAATTCTCAGAAATAGGCAAAAGCCTTAAGGGCATCTTTTGGAAATAGGAAAGATCTATAAAAGTAGGAACACTGAATACCAGAAGCCAAAATTAGACAAACTGCAACAGGACTTCAGTATGTGCTGCTACGAGTACATCTGTGAGTGCAGTGATTTTATTTTGAAGGGGCTTCAGAATAAAAGATCAAATACCAAGTATGAAGATGAATTTCTGAAAACTGGATCTTATTGGACTGCAGATGTTATTCTCAAATAATAGCACAAAGTCACTGATGTTTTTGCATGATTGCAGAAATAAGCACAATAAGTTTTTCTAGGAAAGTGACTGTTTTCCCCCAGAACAAAATTAAATAATGTTTCCAGTAAAAATGGAGGGAAATCTTTGTTATCAGAAACACAGAAAAGAAGAAAATGCCAGAGGTATGATTCAAAGTGACACCCCTTGGATCAGTACACACCCTGTGTGAGTTCAGGTCATGCTCTTACTGTAAAACTTGTGGAACATTAATGACAAAGGGATTCCTTTGAGATAACTCAGAATAAAGCACTAACAATTTTGAAATCAAAAGACACCATCTGGACATTACTAAACATCAATGACACAAAGTGAACGAGTAAATGCCATCATTTATGTCTGGGGGCAGATATTTTGCTTTATATGTGGATTAAATGACAGGTGTGCAGAGTCTGAAACAGATCCTGACATGTATCTGGTAAAGGAGAAGGATTAGAAGACAGTTTCATAAATCACTGAGGAGCCATGATACAGGAAATATAATGTTTTTGATTACTTTGTGAGATAGGAAATAAACTGAAAATAATACATTGGATCAATACAAGCAGAAAAACAGGTATGCAAATAAAATAGAAATGTTGCAAGGCCATTCCATACAATATTTCCATACATATTTCCAGAGACTACTTGTTGGTCAACCTATGACTCATTAACATAATGCACTTTTTGAAGGAAATAGTGAATTGTGAACATGATCACATCATATACTCTTTCTTTTTTTCCCCCAGCATGTCAGTACAGACCATTTCTAAGACTTCATGTACCTTGTTCTAGTGGTCTAACTTGGTGATAAAGTGTGTACTAATCACTTTGGGTAAAAGCATTCAAATTTTTTAAATGCTGAGGTTAAGATATTAGCAATATTTTAAGACATCCAAACTATGGTGCAAACATTTCAACCACCAGAATTTTACTTTTTGGCACTGTTTGATTTTTATAACTTAAAGACCAGATCAATTGGCCATTATCTGTAATATTTTAAAACTAAATCAAAATACTGCAATAATAATGAGAAGACATACTTTCAAGTTCAACAAAAATGAAGACTGAAACATTAAACCTCCCAGCTTTTTATTGTGATGGGTTCTTCACCTTTAATGCAATGGGTCCTTCACCTTCTCTATATTATCTGCCAGGAGTTATGAAAAATGTCCCTGAGGGCTTCCCTGGTGGCGCAGTGGTTGAGAATCTGCCTGCCAGTGCAGGGGACATGGGTTCAAGCCCTGGTCTGGGAGGATCCCACATGCCGCAGAGCAACTAGGCCTGTGAGCCACAACTACTGAGCCTGCACGTCTGGAGCCTGTGCTCCGCAACAAGAGAGGCCACGATAGTGAGAGGCCCGTGCACCGCGATGAAGAGCGGGCCTCGCTTGCCACAACTAGAGAAAGCCCTTGCACAAAAATGAAGACGCAACACAGCAAAAATAAATAAATATTTTTTTTAAAAAAGTAACCACTTTAAAAAAGAAAAGAAAAATGTCTGAATTTCTGGGACTTTGTTTGATCTGAACATCCAGAAATCGCTGACAAAACCACCAAAATGTGTTTACTCTTCACTGTAACCTATATGTGTAAACTAGCATTTTTTACATTAATAGAAGAGTAAGAAAATAAGTTAAAAGATGTGAAAATTGTATAACTAACATATTGAACAAGCCATAAATTTGTTTTGACCTTTCACTATGACTTTAAGATTTATTGTGTAGGGAAAAGTTTTCTTCCCTGACCCTGGATTTTAAAAACAAAAGTGTGTGTGCGTTTATGTGTGTGCGCGTTTGTGTGTGTGTGTGTGTGTGTGTGTGCGTGTGGCCGAGGGTGAGGGTGGGGTTAGTTCCATGACTCTTATGTTTATTGTTTACTAACAGAGAGCCCTTTATTACTGTGATTCATAAACACTGTGTCAGTTCATGAATCAGTCATTAAATTCCAAAATTTATTTCAAGATAACTCTCTCCACCATCGGCCCCCTGTATACTGTCTGCTTACAGAGCTAGAGGAGTTGGTTGGTCCTTCTTTTCTCTTTCCTTGCTTAGCATTGCCTCTCCTCTCCTACTTGATACTTGCTTTAACCTTACCTGAGGGAGAGAAAACGAAGGGAAAAAGCCCCAGTTCAACCTGGGCAGTGCAGTTGTCTTCCAGTCTTAGGGCTCTTTGCGGGCAGATGACCAAAGGAGGCTTGTGTCTTGGATTTTTTTAAACAGCCTACTTCCCTGGATGGGCCTTTTGCTTGCAGCTTCCATAACTGGACAGGACTCTCCTTAAGGTGGCCTTTTGCCCCTCATCCCCTGATTCATTCTATACCCAGAATCTCTCTATTGAAACCTCATTGCCATTTCCAGGTGATCCTGTGCAGGACATAAAATATCTCCAAGCTGGTGTTTTTTTTCTACTGCGGGTCACATGTGTTCCACCAAAACGCTCATATATTACAGCCACTTATTTGAAAATTTGTATTTTGTTCTGGACCCACACTTGTGTTTTTTGCAGCTATTGTGTCTTGGTTTCTTGGCAAAGCTGCAGTTTAACACTTCCTACAATTTCAAACAATACTTTTCCTTTAATTCATGACCACTCACCTCAAGCAGACCGTTAGGGCAATCCAGCTCTCCTTCTACATTTCTCTTGTCAGTTCACTGTTCAGTCTCCTAAATTAATATTTCATACCTCCTTCATACATCTCAAACCACCACAACTTCTCTCCCCCTCATTCTCAACTGTTGACATTCCTTCTCATTCCACTGAGAAAATAGAAGCAATCGAACTTCTACGTTCCCATGACCCAATGTACCAAACAATCTGCCCATGTACCTATACAATATATTGCTTCCCCAACCATTAAATGAATAGACGTTTTCCACCCTTATCTCCATTTATTATCTGTAGTTCAACCCATCTACTTCTAAAACGACACCACTCTTCAATTTTCTACCCTCTTTCCTATGCTATCGAGATTTCCCACCTAGTTAGTCATTCTTAACTGTGTACAAACATGCCCCTTTCATCTTTATGTACTGCCTTATGATTTTATTCCCCTCTACAGAAAACCCCTTAAAAGTGATTTCTTATACTTTCTGTCTCAACTTTGTTCTTACCATTTTTTCTTGAATCAACTCCAATTAGGCTTTTATCACTCCCTTCCAATAAAACGGATCTTAGGAAGGTCACCAATAGCCATGCTTCTAAATTATTTTAACTTGACCTAAAAGCGTTTGACACTAGATTTGTCCTGCCTCTATGAACCAGTCTCTTCACTTGGCCTCATGATATCCCTCTGCCATGGCTGTCCTCCTTTTCCACTAGCCACTTCTTCTCTGTCTCCTTTATTGGTTTCTCCTTGTCTTATTAACTGTGTGTGACCTTGTGCAAGTTACTTAACTCTTCTGAGTGTCCTCATCCATAAAACAGAATAAACAATAATATCTGACTCATGAGGTTGTTTTGAGGATGATGAACCTAGTTGCAGGGCAGGAATAAAGAGGCAGACATAGAGAATGGACTTGAGGACACGGGGTGGGAGGGGGAAGCTGGGGTGAAGTGAGAGTAGCATTGATATACATACACGACCGAATGTAAAACAGTTGGCTGGTGGGAAGCAGCAGCACAGCACATGGAGATCAGCTCGGTGTTTTGTGATGACCTAGAGGGGTGGCATAGAGAGTGTGGGAAGGAGGCTCAAGAGAGAGGGGATATGGGACACGTGTATGTATGTGGCTGATTTGCTTTGTTGTGCAACAGAAATTAACACAGTATTGTGAAACAATTATACTCCATTAAGGTTTATTTTTTTTAAAAAGTGCTTATTGTCTGGTACAAGGAAAGCACTGTGTATGTTAGATTTTGTCATATCACCATCGGCATCATTATCGTTCTGACCAATTATGCTGCAGAGGACCCAAGGCTGGGTTCACAGAACCTTTTATTTTTTCTATCCACATAATTCTTTAAGCAATTTTATCAGTTTTATGACTTTAATTACCATGAAGAGCTTGATAATTCCCAAATTCATGCCTCTAGTTATTTCTCCTATGAGTGCTAGACTCATATATTTAACTTTCTTTCTACTCAATATCTCCACTTGATGTTCCTAAGCCCTTCAAGCAAATTTCTGATTTGTTCCCCAAACCTAAATCGCCTATGAATTGTACCTTCTCAGTAAGTTGCAACTCTATTCCATTGTTCAGGCCAAAACATTGAAATCTTCTTAGCGACCTCTCCAGCTACTTTTTTTGAGATCTATAATTGACTTTAGAATTCTAAGTATACTTAGTGGGATAGTATAAATATCCCAGTTGGGGTAAGCTTGAATTTTGGAGGTAGTTAGCTAACATAATATCACGAATTCCCAGTCCTGGCATAATCAACCAGCATAATCAACCACCAGTCAGAACCTCATTCCAGATCTGGTCACTACAAGCCCTTCTGTGTTCCCTGTCTCATTGGCAACCAACTTTTGCTGACTGGCCTACTGGATGTCAAATTTGATTTTTACTGGTGAAACTAGCAACCTATTCATTTGCATGATGATGTTACAAATGGGCTGTCTTTTGTGAAATTAAAGCATTTAACATACAAACATTGTTATACAGCTTAGAGATTCTCTCTATCCTTGAAGGCCTATATTCTGCAACGCCAAGGGATGGGCCCCCTGAGGTTGGATCTCCATGTAGTCCCTGTCCAACCAGTAATTTAGGATTTCTTATTGCAAGATTCTGACTACGGTGCACAGAATCTTGCTTCCTGCCTTGGAAACGTTGCCCTTCTACCTAGAGTTAATTTTTTTTAGCATATGAGAGCTGGACTTTATTAAATCTGTCTGGGTGAGTCTAGGAAATATTTTGTGCCTCATGTAAAGAGTGTTTGGCCAATAAAATAGGTGTGTTGTAGAATTTGGTCTAAGTTCTTTGTTCATGATAACCAGATATGTTTTTGTGAGGTTGTGAAGAAACTACTCTTCCTTCACAACTTTAAACTTCTTCTGTGGCAACAATTATCTACTGAGAATGAGAGAAATATTACGTATGACCAAATTGACTCAGATCTGTTTTTAACACTCTTCTCACACACTCCTCATTTTTTCTCTCAATAAATCATCCACTAAGCATTGTGAAGTAAGGACTGCTTTGTTCACAACTATATCTCCAGCATTTAGACCTGAGTCTGGCATATAGTATTGAATAAGTTCTCAATACATTTTTGTTGTTAGATAAATACTTTGCATTCATATGAAATAAAATTTAATTTTGAAGTACTATTTTATTTTCATTCATCTTAAAGATTTTCTTGAATCATTTTTAAAAACATTTTCTAAAATTTTTATCCTATGGGTGCACCCAACATCCATTAGGTAGTCCTTAGAAACTTGTAGCTTCTGAAGCACTCACCTAACACTCAAGGTAGAAGAGAAATATTTTCCAAATTAACCTAAAATTCTCAAGGCTCTACCTCTCCCCACCATGCTGGTATTTTCCAATCCCAAACAAAGCAACGTTATTTTTTAAAAATTTTATTGAAGTATAGTTGATTTACAATACTGTGTTAATTTCTGCTGTACAGCAAAATGATTCAGTTACACACACACACACACACAGACACATATATATTCTTTTACCTATTCTTTTCCATGATGGTTTACAACAGGATATTGAATACAGTTCCCTGTGGTATACAGTAGGAACTTGTTGTTTATCCATCTTAATATAACAGTTTGCATCTGTTAATCCCAAACTCACACTCCTTCCTTACCCCACCCTCCCCCTTGGCAACCACAAGTCTGTTCTCTATGTCCGTGAATCTGTTTCCATTTCGTAGACATAATCGTGTTGTATTTTAGATTTCACATATAAGTAATAACTTATGATATTTGTCTTTCTCTTTTTGACTTACTTGTAAAGCAACATTAATTTCATTCATTCACACCCCTCCTACTGTGTTGTGCCCCTCAGGCCTGACAGAGTGAGGAATACGACCCTGCCGGGCCATGTACCTCTTAATGACTGTTCACCTTGCTACGCAAAGACCCATGGAAGATTTGAAATGACTTCTTGTAAGGACCTGATTATTTTCTTGGACAAGGACTTTGTGTAGGTTGTAAGAAAAATGGGGGGAATAGAGGGATTGTTTTTCCACCTCCTTTATTTTAAAAGGAGGCTGTTGAAATCTCTCTCAGGACCCCTCCATCTCTCACTCTCTGCTCGAAAAACAACAAAACAGCAAAATGGTGAGAGTGTTTAGAAGCCTCACCCAGTCAAATCCTGTGATTTACAAATTAGGGATGAATGTGGAATTCAATAAAACCCTAGGGTAATTCCATCACCTGCACTGCCACCACACCCCGTTTCATGGCTTGGGGATAGGGTGAGAAGAATAGGGGCAGGGTGGAGTGGGCATTTTGGGAAGGTAGTTAAAGTACCTGTGTGGTCCTTGGTAGGTCTTAGGACACAGGCAAAGATACAAATAGAGAAGGAAAAGCAATAGATGATGAACGTGGGGTTGGGGGAGGAAGGGACACACAAAGAACAATGTCAAAGGTAAATATTTGAGCTAAAAGGAGACCAGGAATGAAAAAAAAAGAAACCTAGGTTATCTTTTGACCTATAATTCTACTCTCTAAACTCTGAGTAGATTTTAACAATTCTTCACTTACATTTTTTCCTCTCCTCCCTCCTCTTTCTGATTTCTCTACTTTTCTTTCCTTCTCTCTGCCAAAATACAAAATGGTGATTAGGCATCAGAGTGAGAGAGGCAGAGGTCTCTTAAATTCCTGTGGTTCACAATTCAAAGGTTTTTGTTTGTTTGTTTCTGTTTTTTTTTTTAATAGAGAGTCTCTGGTTTGGATTTGTGCCATGCAGAGAATGCATAACAGAGGTCCTGTTATGCAAGCAGGATCATTGAATGAAGGATTTCCCTCTCAGTGCTGATTGTTATCTATCCCCTGCTTATCTAGCTAACTCATATACAAATCTGCCTAGTTTTCTCTACCCCCAGTATTAAATCCTAATTTCTAGGGAGAAAAGTTTCTGGGACAGAAACTCAGAAGTTAAGTCCTTGGTCCCAGTCCCAGCTGCCCACAGACTAGTTATGTGGCTTTAGTGGACGTTACTTGCCTTAAATCATAATTACTATTCTCTGTCTTTTGTCCATTGAGTTTCCATCCTAATCTCCACTTTTGGTGATTCTAACAGAGGATATTATGTGTAACTGGATGATTATATACGGAAGTGACACATATATAAACGGGGCACCCTCTCACAGTATTATAGCCAAATCATATATGTATATTCAGTACTGTGAAAACTGTAAAGCACCATACAAATATTATTCATTCGTCTCTCCTTCTTCCCCACTTTTTATCCCCTTATCCTTTTTACCTAGACATGCACTAAAGAATGTGACTTCAATGATTCTATGTAAGTCCCTCTCCAGAAATGCCACTGTAACTGGTAGTTCTAATGTCAAATTGAGCAGCTGTCTCTCCAGTGTGGACTTGTTTAACCCAATTGTCATTCAGCTGGTATTCACCATTCTTTCCTGGAAAAACCACAGGGGTGATGTACATTAGCAGTGAGACAGATAATAAAAGGGAGCAACTTGGAGAGGAAGGGAGAAAGAGATAGGCCTTGAACATTAATAGACAAGAAAAGAGAATTTGGCCAACAGAAAGGTTGGCTGTAGCTCATCTCTCTTCTCCCTCCCATCCTACTAACTAAGGGAGGGAGTGTGTCCAGGAAATCGAAACCACCAGGTCCAGGAAGATCTTACCTGAGGGAGAGGTGAAAATATTCCATACTTAGGTGACAAATTCAATAAGATTATGAAATGGACTGTTGTCTCTAAAATAGTGGGATCTTATCTGTTCTTTGGAGAATTTACAGTTCTCTCTGGAAAGCTCTCATACTCATTAGCACCTACTAGAAAATTGGGGGTAATTTTACATGTTGGAGAACATGAAGACAAAACATGATTTTCTGACATGTAAGTTTAAAACATTGAAATCACAATCTTGTTACTGGCTGAACCCAGTCCACTGAGTTAGTCAAATTCAAATGGCATTAGTCTTGCCTTCTCTACTCTATGTTTTGTAAGGAAATATTAAATCGACCTAATGGGAAGCACAAAAGGTCAGACTTAGATATTTTAGGAAAAAATTTCTCTTGAAGACTTGCCATTTTGTGCTAAACATCTCAGAGAATTTTTACCTGCATCGTCAACCTGCACAAAGTTGCAGTCTCTTCAAAATATTTTAGTAGAACTCCAGGCTTCTTCTACTGTTGCCGAGGAGAATAATGTGTCTCTTTCTCTATAGTACTTAGGTTAAAGGGATGGCTTTCTTTTGCTAGTCAAATGTCCAAGTTCCATAGCTTTTCTTTCCATATCCAACTCAATATTTTCAATATATCAGGGTATGGAAAGAGTCATCACTCTTAATGTATGACTTTGGATATGACCTGAATATCTACATATTTATTAAGAATTTTATATAAACATTTATGTATCTGGTTTCTACAGCTAATATATAAACAGAAGATTGGGATTATATTGTACTCATTCTGTGCTTCCCATGGCACTGTATATTACAAGTGCTCTCTAGAGAGATAGAGAGAGAGAGAGAGAGAGAGAGAGAGAGAGAGAGATCTTTCTCTCTCTCTCTCTCTCTCTCTCTCTCTCTCTCTCTCTCTCTCTCTCTATATATATATATATATATATATATATATATATATATATATATATATATATATATTCAAAACTCTTTGTAGCCAAAGTGTTAACTTTGGACTGTCTACAGAGAATAATAGGCCAGGAAACTACTGCCCATGGGCCAAATCCAGCCCACCATCTGTTTTTGTAAGGTTTTACTGGGAAGACATCCATGCTTATTTGCTTATGTATTGTCTCCAACTGCACTTACTCCATAGCTGCAGAGTTGAGTAGTTGTGACAGTGACAGTCTGTCTTGAAAGCCTAAAATATTCATTATTTGGTCCTTTACAGAAAAAGTTTGCTGATTCCTGGTCTGTATGAATAGTAATGTCATAATATCAAAGAATTACTATTAGTCAGAAGACACCTGTGCCCAGCTGAACATAATCCATTGAAAGGAGAGTAGAGTTGATGAAAAAAGTCCCCAATATTTTATTCACTAATCATCCACGAATCTTATTTGGCATCCACTCTCTGCCAGTCACTATTTTAGTGCTTGAAATATAGCAGTGAACATAACAAAGTCCCAGCCCTCCCAGAACTTTCATTTTTGTGATGGAGTCAGAAAATAAACACACAAGTAAAATAATGTCAGAGAGTCATATGTGCTAAGGAGAAAATAAATAGAGCAATGGTTATAGATCAGTGCTGTCCAATAGAAATATGTCATATAAGCCCTATATGTATGTTAAGTTATTCTAGAGTAGCTCCATTTAAAAGTTTAACAAGTGAAATAATTTTTAACATTGTTTTATTTAACCCAGTATGTGCCAAAAATCATCACTTCAACATGAAATATTAATGAGATAAGTTGTATTATTTTTTTTCATACTAAGTCTTTGAAATTCAAGGTTTCTTACACATATTTGCAACCTGTTTCAATTATGAGTAGCCACGTTTCAAGTGCTCAATAGCCAAAATATGACTACTGTGTTGGATAGTGCCAGTCTAGAGAATGACTGGAGAAGCTTCTCTAAGAAGGTGGCATTTGATCTAATACCCGATTAATGAGAAGACAGCCAGAGAGAAGGACCAGCTGGTGCAAGAGAACCCAAGCAAAATTAAGGAGCTTCAGAAAGTGGGGTGACAATATCAGAACAAAGAAAGATTGGGAGCACATGAGGCAGAGAGGGAGGCAGGAACTAGAGGACCAAAAGCCTTGTGGCTATCTAGGGAATCTAAATTTAGTTCTAAATGGGATGAGAATATCCCTGACTGGTTTTGAGTAGAAGATTAGTATAACTTGGTTATTCTCTTTTAAAAGTTACTCTCATTGATGTGTCTCCTCTGTGGTGTATACTGGGACAAGAATGCAAACAAGGAAACCAATTAGAAAGCTATTTTAGTAGTCCAGTTATAAGAAAACAATGACTTGGATATTTGTGTAACATTTTATGGATTTCAGAATTTTTATACATACCTACCTCTAATGTTATTAGCTAGTATATGAAGTAATTAGCACTATGCTGGATGTATAGTAAGGACTCAATAATTTTTGTATAATATTATTAAGAAATTCAAATCTGGAAGATCCTTCTACATAAGCTAGAGCAGTTCTTTGACAATCAGGCTTCCTCTGTGGCCAGGTAGTCTTAGATTGCTTGATTTAGGCAAGAGATAGAGACTTTACAATTTCTTCAGTTTGGAAGGATTTATTGTGAGGTTGCACATAATAGTAGGAAAGACAGGAATCTCAGAGAACTCTAGAAAATCCTCATAGCTGAATTACTCCTTCAACAGCAAGTATTCTTTGACCTCAATTATAGGGTATTGATGTTCATGGGAGTCACTTTTTCCCCCCTTTGTATTACCTCTCTGCTCCATCTGGGGAATTCTTCTCTTATTTCTTACATCAGATTCCTAGGAGGAAGAGTCTACTAAACCTAGTGAATCATTGTCGTGCCTGTTAGGTTAGAGCTTTCCATCCAGACCACTGAAAAGTCTGTGGGTGATTGCCCTTGAGTCATGTGCCCACCCCTGGTCCAATCAGCTACGGTAGAAGTATAGGAGGGTAAAACCAGAGTTATGTAGTACAGAACATGGTCACTGTTGAAGAAGAAAAGGCTTATCTCAGTAAGGACAATGGATAATGTTTTTTCTATTAAAAAAGAGGGTTGTGTGTAGAGTAGATACTGCAATTAATCTGCTCGATGTCTTGTGTTCATTCAAAAGATGTTGCTTACTTGTGCCAGACACTGCTCTGCCCACTGGAGACATGGTAGTGAACAAAGCACAAATCATCCTGCCTTCCTGGAGCATGCATTCTACAAGATAGATATAAACAATAAAACAATAAATCAGTAAAATATGTATGCCAATGAGTAAAAAATATTACAGACAAAAATAAAGCAAGAAGGGTGATTAGCTTTGTCCTAGGGAAGTGTACTTTGATTTTACAACTGGTGGTCAGGTGAAGCTTGAAGAAAGTGAGGTGTTAACTATGCAGTTTGCTAAGATAGATCTAGAGAAAGAGAAATTTTGCCAAAACTGAACTTCAGTGCAAAGGCTCTGGAATGTTGGGGGATCCACGGGAATACTAGTGTGACTGAAGCAGAGCAAGGGAGGGACAGAGGTCAGAGAGACAATGGGAACTAAGGTACTTGGGGTCTTATAGGTCATTGTAAGGCCTTTGGCATCTACTCAGAAGGAAATGGGAAGCCATTGGGGGGTATTGTGCACTGGAGTGACCTGACTGACTTCAATTAAAAAATTTAAAAAATGACTTTACCATAAGGAAAATACAAGGAGATATAAAGGCAGAAGCCAATAAATCAGTTGAGAGGATTTTGCAATATCCAGGGAGCAATACTGGTGGCTTAGAAGTGTTGAGAATGGTCAGACCCATCAGGGAAAGCTCCAGATGGGAAAAAGCTTTATCAGCCCTTCTGAGAACTCTTCTTATTTGGACAATGCTGGCCTCTCTACCTCTTTGTTTACCTGTAATTGCCCATCTGGACATAGTCTGTAGCATTATAAATCTCTACCACCTAAGGAGAATTTGGTAGCACTCCAGACAACTGACTCAATAAAGCATTGTGTTTCTTGATGACTTATTTCTCAAGCTGGATGTGGAATTGAAGGGAAATGTATCTGAGGAAGAAGCCAAGCCCTTAGGCTATGATAATGAAAATGACCCGTATAGGGGAGGACCATTTACTTCAAGGTCAACAACGTAATATCTTCTTAGCTCAAGTCAACCTTGGGATTGGAATCATGGCAATTCCTGTTTGCTGCCTTTACCTCAGTGAGCCACCCATTTGGCTTCTGGTTGCAGCCATCTTGACAGAGGGCACCTGCCCACCCATGGTGAGTGCAATCAGATGGAAGGTGCATTCCCCACCCAGCTGCCCAAGGCCCACGCCAACCATCTGGAGTCACTAGAGCATGACTGCTCCAGCTGGGGTGGGTGAGGAAGCACTATGAAAAAGGCTGGAGAGTTAAGGAATCTGTGCAGTTCAATAAAGAGAACTGGATTCCAATATCAGTCAGGAGGTCTGAAATCTGTTCCCTACTCTCTTGCAGAGAATATAAGAATATACATAAATTCATTTCAATAGACATATAGTAACCATGTGTCAGGAATATGCAGGGATGATAAATAATACATATCCCTAACTTTAAGGAATTCATATTCTATCAATGGAAGTAAACACATCAATGTACAACTAAGAAAATATGTCAAATATTATTAAAATGCATAGAAACTGTTATATAGACATAGATTAGGGTGGGACTAAACCTGGCTAGAGGAAGTGAGTAAGTCCTGTGTTTTGAAGAAAAAGTCAAATTTGTCATTGGGTAAGAGAAAGAAAGACATTCCAGGTTGAACATGCATTTACAAGCATAAATAGAAAGATATGAATGTGGATCATATATTTGGCAAATGATAAATAAAATATTTTAACCAGAAAACAGTATGCAGGACAAAGTGAGTACAGATTTGGAAAGATAAGTTGTTAACAGGTTGTAAATAGCCACTTTATTGGGTAGGAAATACAAGCCCATAAAACATTTCTTATTCCTTCTTCTTTATCAGGAGAGTAACATGATGATTTAATAAAACAGGGCATAAATGTCTTCAAAATCTAAACTTGAACTTGACTTTATCACTTCACTTTGCTTTTTCTTTACTTCATTCCCTGTTCTACACAATATCACTGATTTTCCCTTTTTTAGTCTCTCTCCACATTTTTGTATTTTTCCCACAGGAAAAATAATACAATGGACATCAATACAACTAATAAAATACTAAAAAGAAAATAACTAGAAAATATCCCTTCTTCAGGTTTGATAAAAATGTGGGCATTAGGTCTTCACAAACATACAGAGTGACATTTAAATTCTTTTCTGACTTTAGATGCAACCCACAAACCATGATTTGTTTTCATTTTAACCCAGTCATATGAAAATATTTTAATTTCCTTGAAAATTAATGTCTCTGGAACTGTGCTTTTCCCTCCATGGTGATATAATCTATATGCACTCACTGCTTTTGTATTTTCTTTCTTTACCAAGATAGTTCTCTGGGTGAAGAAATTCTGTTGTTGTTGTTATTTTGGTTATTTCAGTAATTTCTTGATTATCATAAAAACATTGGGGGAAAATCTATCCAGACTCTTTGAATCAGGGAAGTCAGAGAAATTCTTCCTCAGATGTGGAATTATAGTATCCCTAGAGGAGCACTAGACCAAGCATCAGGACACCTGGCCTGCCACCAACTAACTTTGTGTCATTTGACAAGATGCTTCAGTCCTCTTGATGTTCTATCCTCACTGAAAATGAGGGGCTCAGATTTAATTCTGACTAACTGTTCTTATGAGTTCAAAATCATTGACAGTAACCTCCTACAGGGTTTCTCTATTTGTAGAATTTCTAGCTACCGACTACATTTCATGGAAACTGCCTGTTGATTCAGTAGGTTCCAAAGTACACCTGCCCATCTGACTTTCCAAGGCATCATCCTATTCATCCAGATCATGAAACACCAAGTCTGACCATGATAAGAGACTTAAGTAATTTTTGGATCATTTACCAGCTTACATAAGCAAACCCTATAAATCACCAAGCATGAATTCCTATTCACCCAGATTATAGTTTTGAAAAGCTAGATAAGAGCAAAAGAAGAGGAGGGAGACAAAGAGAGGAAAGATCGGTGATAGAGAATTTGAGATCCAAAGAGGGATAATCTGGGCTTCAGTACTGAAGTTTGCTTTTTCATAATTTGCCCTAATGGCTCACTCAAGCATTGAAAGGTCAGAGATTCTTATCTCTCAGCGAGGTGACACATCCATTTATCACACTCAAGCTAATGTAAATGCGTTGAATAACTCCAAAGGGGGGTGGGGGAGATTCTTTATTCTAGCCTCTATATTCTTTCTTCTTCTTCTTCTTTTTTTTTTTTTTTTTTTTGGTTAATAAGTTTTTGTTGAACAGAGAAGATATATATGTTAATGTTCAACTTGAATTGTAAGTCGTTTAAAAGGATTTCTAATGATCACTTTCATATTGAATTATTAGACAGTCAATTAACAGACACAGAGCCAATCTCCACCATCTCTTACTGGAGGGAAATGAATTACGGGGCTATTCTATAGGAAGACAAGATTCACTGAGTCATATAAGTCAGAGCAGTTGGTGCCTCAATATAAAACAGAAAATCGTGTGCTATTTTCTCCAAATATCTTTTCCTGTATGTTCACAGGTAGTTTCTTCAGCAGAACTTCATTTTCCCCCTTGGAAGAGTATTCCTGTCTACCCAAGTCATCATGACCCTCGAATTCTAGGGTTTTCAAAACACTGGAGTCCCAATGTTTTTAAAAATCAGCCAGATTTTTCCTTAAAAATTTTCAAAGTTATATGACTATCCTCAAAATTGTTAAATCGAAACCTCCTCATTGAATACACATTATTTTTCTTTTTTCTTTTCTATAACCTTTTTAAAAATCATATGCTGCATTATTGATAACTTTCTTAAACCAGTAGAAAAAAGGAAATGAGCGACAGACTATTTCTATAGATGTGAGGTGCCTGCCTGCTTCTATTACATGATCTCCCTTTGGCAGGATCAGTGCTTATTTTCATAACCCATTTACACTCTCCCATACCTAAGTAACATAGATGTAGCGTGAAAATCATCCTCTACCACACACCATAATAATGTCTGAATAATAATACTAATAACACTAATAATAGTAATAATAATAATAATAATAGCTTATTATTAAGCAAATGTCCTATAGAAAATGTTTTCTCTGTACCAGGATTGTGCTAAGAACTGCCCTTTAAGATAGGCGCTATTATCTCAATTTGCTAGATGAGAAAACTGACACCAAGAAAGTTTAAATAATCTTCTAAGATAACAAAGCTAATCAGGCACAGAGTTAGGAATTTAATTTGGGTCTCTTTGACTGCAAATCCTCTGCTTTTTTTTTTTTTTCCTCTGCTCTTTTTATTACAATACAGTTTTGCAGCACTTGATTTGTGACAGATTCATGACTCATAGATTTTTTTTTTTTTTTTGGCAGTACGAGGGCCTCTCACCGTTATGGCCTCTCCCGTTGCGGAGCACAGGCTCAGCGGCCATGGCTCACGGGCCCGGCTGCTCCGCGGCATGTGGGATCCTCCCAGACCGGGGCACGAACCCATGTCCCCTGCATTGGCAGGTGGACTCTCAACCACTGCGCCACCAGGGAAGCCCCAAAATATATTTTTTTAATATCAGAGAGTATAACATGAAGTGAGTCATTATTGTCTTGTGAAACTTTTGTTTTAGATTTTACATTCATGTGAACGTGTGTGTGTAAAGGGATGTGGTATAAATTGTATTTCTCACAGTCAAAATAATTTGAAAGCCACTGTATATTATGCTTTTTCTACATTGTATTAACCCCTTGAGGGTAGAGACTCAGTTTGTCCACTATTGTATCTCAAGATCATAGTTGATGTTAAAAATATTTTTTACTGAATATGGCTATTTCATAATAAAAATGTCATTCCATTATTAAATCTGTGGGTACAGGCAGAGTTTCATCTGAATGGTGAAGTGTTAGTTATGAAATATGTCTTCCAACCAAGAAGCAGAAATGAAAGGGAAGCCCAGGAGTGCTATAGACTGAGGCTTTCTTCCCATGGTATTGACCCTGAAGGAATTCACGGTTTCCCAGCTGGACTACTGGACTGGGGAATTCACATACCTGCATCCTTCACTCAGAGTCAGGCTTCTGGCTGGGAAGTACAGCATCAAGGTAGGGAAATGTAAAGAGCTGCCGACCGTTTGGGGATAGAACATAAATACCTCAGAACAGTAGTGAACAAGAAAGGGCTTGACAGCCCTGAGAGCAAAGCTCCTATACTTTATTAACTGGTCTGTGTTTCTCTAATTCTTTTATTTTCTATGTTCTCTGTTATTTTCCATTGCACTTCGTAAAATATTGGAAATTTCCAGTATTTTACATCTGCTTTTAAGAAGCTCGGGAAGGGAAGGAAGAAATTGTTCCCATTGTTATCAAAATAGCATCAATTGTTTCTTTTCCTATTTTTTAACTTGTTCTTTGTAAGAAATTTAGAAAATGCAGAAAATGTAAAAAAGATATAAAAATTACTAGAATTTTCATACCCAGAGGTCATTGCTGTTAACATGTTGGCATATTTATTTCTAGTTTTATTTTTATCTACTTGTGTGAAAATATTTTTGTCAGGTCATGTTCTACATATAGCTTGGTATCCTGCTTTTTTCTCTTAATTCTGACCTTCAAGTATTTTCATGTATTTTCTTTTGACTTTAAACAGTCCTTAAAGAATATAATTTTAATAGTCTAATATTTTATTGAATAGTTGTATCACAACTTTTTCTCTAAATTCACTTATGTTTAACACATATTGCTTTTGATTGTAAGATTGTTGTCAATCTTTCTTCATTATTACACTTTTCCAGATAGATATCTAGTAATATTGTTTTCTCTCTCCTGAAATCTTCAACATTTCCTGCTCTATCCTCATTCTCAGGAGATGACCTTGCTTTTTATTTCACTATTTCAGAAAAGAACCTCGACAAGCTTCCCCCATAAAATGTATCTATTTATTTATTGGCATCTACCTGACTTTTGCTTGTTAATATACAACTGTCTTTATTCCTATTTTAAGCTCACAGCTCCACTTGTGAGCAAGTTTTCATCCTCTCCTGCTTACTCAATGATATCACTTTGGAAATTCCCCACTTCACATTCCACATTATACAATTTTCTCTTTCCTGAATCATTCCCATTTGCTTATACAAATCTGGGAAATAGAATTATTTCTATTTTACATACATGGAAAGTGAGATTATGACCTTATCCTGACTTTATCACTGTCTCTTTTTCCACTGTATTAGTTAGCTTTTGCTGTGTAATAAGCACTCACACAATTTAGAGACTTGAAACAATATACATTTATGTAGCTCATGATGCTGTGGATTGGTTGAGCAGAACTTTTGCCTAGGTCAGCTGGGCTGTTTCTGTTGGGCTCACTAAAGCATCTGCAGTCAGCTGGCAGGCCAGATGGTGGCTGGATGATCCAGGATGGCTCCACTCATGTGTCTGCCTGTGGACAGGCTATTGGCCAGAGCACCTTATTTCTTCTCCATAACAGTCTCTCACTTTCCAGCAGGCTAGCTTGAGCTTTTTCACATGGTAATGATCTCAGGACTCTGAACACAACAAGAAAGGGCACGTCCCAAAACACAACAGATTTCAAGCTTCTGCTTGCTCACATTTGTAAATGTGCCATTGATCAAAATAAGCCATGCTATAAAATGCATGTTGTATAGAAAAACATAACTGTAAAATACAGAGGTGAAAGAGAAGGAGAGATATTCTGACACATTTCATTTACAGGGCTGCAGATATATAGACATCATTACTTCAGTAACCTCCCTCAAAGATGTTATAAAAGTACTTTAATATATAATAGATATTCTGAATGTTATTTTTGTTCTTTCTCCTGAGATGGAGGGCCAAACTGTGTAACCAGTTGACCACAGACATATGAATGAGCCCAGCAGATAACAGCCAAATGCCTAGAGAAACTATGTTATCATCAACATAGTGGCAAGGGGGTCTATAATATTGATCATAATATCATTTACTGATTTTAGAAAGGGGAGCCCCATAAGCACTGGTGACAGTTGTTTCCTAAGATGGGGAATAAGGATTGATGGTAGAAATTTTTTTTTTGTAAATTTAATTGACTTCACATATCATCAGCATCATGGGAGTAGACAATGCATCTCAATCCCACTTTAAGTCAGCTTTTGGTTAAGGCTTGCATAAATTAAAAGCCTTTTTCCTAACCAGTCAACTACACAATGCTTTCTTACTAATTCAGGAGAGGATGAAGACCAGATAAGAGGGAGTACAAGTTGTCTCAGGTGACCTTGTTTATTAAAAAAGAAACGTACAGAAAAAAAAAGTGGTAACCATATATAATCCTAGAGATTAAAATGGGGGAAACATAGAGAGTAAAGAATTTGTACCAGGAGGAAGAGTGTTGGGAGTTTGAATTTGGGCCCAACATATGGAATGGGATGGTGTTAGGAGGTAAGGACAAAGCGTGACAAAGTCTGAACCACAGGTTCAAGATGGGTCACAGAAAGAGTGGGACGCATATTAGAAGAGGGACAGGGTAGACGTTTACTACTCACAATCCCTCAATAGGGCAGAAAACTGAAGCGAGTTGTGTCTTTAAGACAATATTCAAGAGTTTGCTTACAGGTTCAACTTTGTTTTCTCCACAATGAATATCTAACTGTCCAGGGGGTTTTCCACCATGTTATGAAAGATACCCAGACTCTGGGTGAGTCATGCAGTGAATAGTGCATGGATCTTAGAGTCATATGTACCTGGATTTGAGTGCAGTCTCTAACACTTGCTAGTTGTGTGACCTTCAATAATTTAGTTAATACTTCTCTGGGCTTGTTCCCTTTTCTATGAAATAGAAATAATAATACATACTTTCTTGGATGACCGTGAGGATTAAATAAGAATATGGATGTAAAGGGTGGCAAACAGATTAAGTATTCAGTAAGTAGTGTAATTAATATTGTCAGATAATATGGATTCAATTTCTCTCAGTTACCTATTTTGTAGCTTGGGTAAGTTACTAATGTCCCTAGACCTGTTTTCTTTTCTGTGTAATTAGGATCCTGTTAATTTGTGAGGTTCAGAGTGTTCCAAAAATCCTTTAACTTTGAATACAAATACTGTAATTAGGGTCTATAGCACACATTTTCCTGCACCTTTGAGAAGGCTGGGAATCAGTTATTAATGCATATGTACTTTCCTTAGATTGCAGTGAATAATTCTACTTGAGACTAACTAGAGCTTTTGAGCTTGGGTGAAGAAGAGGAGAGATGTACAGCTGGAATATATTCCTCATGTACAGTACCTGCCCCTGGTGAATATGCTAGCATACTTTGCACAGATGTCTCTTTATTTCCAAACAGGAAACTAATTGCCTTTCTTGTTTCAGCCTGGGAAGTTTTCCTATATTGCCCCACAAATGATGGGAGACATCCCTCAAACTTTGCAGAGCTTCTCCTCTAGTGGTATCTTTAACCAGATAACTCTCAAGTATCTCACATTGCAAGAGGTAAACTTCATTGTTTAAGCTGAAAATCACCTTTATTCCATTATTTTATAATTACTGTTTCTCAATTGTTCACACACACATACACACACACACACACACACACACACAAATTGGACTGAGAAAGGGTGAGTGAGGAGAAAATGCTTTCAGGCTTGGTGCTAAAGTCAGGAATCTTTTCATTGTTGTTGTTTGTAACTGGTGATCAAGGTATGGTGAAATCTACCAGGCTGAGCCCAGGAGTCAGAAATGCTCTTCCCACAGGATGTGTGCCTCACAAACAGCAGCGACCCACCATGCCCAGCTTCCCCAGTGCCCCTTGCTGTTGTTTCCTTGGCAACCAAGCAGAGAGCAGGGCATATCCCCGAAAGTCCTGCATAGTTGCTACAGAAACCCTAGGGCTTTCCTAATTAGAGCCAGGTTGAGCTATAGCTAGTGAGGGTGTGCAGACTTGCTTCCTTTGGGGAAACTCTCCTTGAAAGGCAAATCAGAGCACCCCTAAACCATCCACATTTTACCTCTCACCCTGGTGCGGTATGCACATTTGATTTGTCTCAATAACACCAGGCCTCCCGGCATTGAAACAGTTTTCAAAATCCTTGGTGTAACACAGAGTTTCATAGCCAGAGAAAGTATAGCTTCCCAGATATTCTGGGACAGACCTAAGCATGGGTATATTTGGCAGTTTATTGTGTGACCTTATTTTCCTTTGCTATTAGGGAGTGGCAACAGTATGGGGATTTTCAGAGAGCTAGTTGGCTGGTGAAGGAGATATAGTTTGGAGGGAAACTAATTGCTCATACTCTTCACATTACAAACAGAGATGGGTAGAAGCTTGTTCTTCTCAAAACGTCAATAAGCTCTCTACTATAAAACCTATTTTTCAACAGCACAGAGTCTCAATTTTCTTGCTCACTCAAAAAGTTGCTGTTATCAACTTAGATTACAAGTTTGATCCTTGGAAATGCTCTCTCACGAGTACTTTCAACCTCTTGTTCCTTCTTCCTTTGCCCTTTCCCAGAAAAACCTCAACTCTCAATTCACCACGTAGTCTCAGTTGTTAATTAACAACTGGCACTTTTAAGGAAAACCATATAACAGTGTGGTTTGGGGCCACAACCAATCCATGGTCTCTGACCTTAGTTGTGTCCTTTGCTTATTGTCCTTGATCAGTCTCTTTTCCCATTTTCCTCAGTAACAGTTCTTAACCTTCACCTCTCTCTTCCTGCTCCCTGCTTCTCCATCCCTTTCTTTATTCTCAGCAGATGAACTCTTATATAACATCATCAGAGACTTTAAGCCATCTGAAATAAATGGCTTTGACCACTGATCAGCTACCTGCAAATTATCTAAATAACTACATACTCCCTCTGGTCTTATCCTGCATCTTAAAACAAGATGCTCCACTTTTACAATGTTCTTCCACACACATACAGACATCATTTATTGCCCACTTTGTCCTAAATCTTCAACCTCTCCTTCAATACTAGCTCTATCACCTCAGACTATTAACATATTCATCAAAAATAACATCAACATAAAACAAAACCAGAAATCTCAAACCTCCTAGTTACCACCCCATTTCTGTCCCTTTCCTTAGTCAAACATCTTAAAATATATTCATTTATTCATTCATTCATACAATATGTTTGCCTTACTCTGCACTGCTCTGAATACTGGATTACATTGATAAATAAAACAAATAAAATTTCCCATACTCCATGGAGTTTACATTCTAGTGAAAGGACCTAGAGAATAACCAAAGAGTGTGTTGCAGGGTGAAAAGTGCTATGGTGAAAAATGAAAGCCTGGCAAAAGACAATATAAGAGTGAAGTTTAAAATGGAAAAAAATTACAATTCAAAATAACACCAAAAACATTAAGTTCATGGGGATAATTACAATAAAGTATGTGAGACCTCTACAGAGAAAACTATGAAATATTATTGAGAAAAATAAATAAATAAATATGCTATGTTCTTGTATTAGAAATTTCAATATTATACAACTGTCATTTCTCTTCAAATTGATCTACACATTCAGTGACATATTAATCATATTTCTATTCAAAATGGTAAGGGCCAAGAAGAGCCAAGACAATCATGAGGAAGAACAGAATTGAAGAACTTACAGAAATTAAGACTGTGAGATATTGGCATGAAAATAAACAAATCCATGCAATAAAAAAGAGAGTTTAGATACACACCTATACATATTTTGTCACTTGATTTATAAGAAAGATGGTACTGAATAGTTGTGGAGAAAAGTTAAATGTTTCAGTCACTGTTGTGGAGTCAAATGGATGTATGGATAGATAGATGGATAGATAGATAGATAGATAGATAGATAGATGCTAGATAAATAGGTAAATGATAACTAGACAGACAGATAAAGAGATGAACATTGACCTAACTCACAGCATACACAGAAACAGATTCCAGATGGGTTTTAGCCCTAAGTAATTCTAGAAGATAATATAGGAGAATATCATTACAACCTTGAGGTAATTTGAAAAATATTTTTAAAAAGCATAAATAGCACTAACAACAAGAAAAATATTGATAAAATATCAATAAACAGGACTACATTAAAATTTTAAATTTCTGTTATGCCAAAAGAGATGGCATTAGAGGATTTTGAACAGAGAGGTGAGTTGATCTTACTCCTTTCTTAAGGAATGACTGTCCATGCTGTCTTGAGAGTAGAATGTAAGGAAGCAAGTGTGGAAGTGAGGAGGTGATTTAGCAGTGGACACAATGTGAGTGGTTAAATTCTAGTGAAGGTGTAGCTTATGAGATTTGCTAAAAAATTCTTAAATGTGAGAGAAAGAGTCAAAGATTATACCAAGTTTCTTTTGATCTAAGTCAAGTCAGTCAAACACTTTTCAGACTGTTCTGACTATACAGCAGGTATCCTCTCTGCTCTATCTGATGTTAGCAGCTTGCTCATTCTAAAAACATCCTATTTATCTGTTATTGGTGAGCTCTTCACTTCTGGTTCTTCACTTACCCCTCTAACTTTTCCCTTTCAAGTCTTCTCATAACCTCCCCCTCTGCCTCCTTCTTAGATCTGCCTCCTTAGGAGTCTGACTTCAAACCACTGCTCTTTTTCTTCTGCATGTATTATGATCGTGACCTCATCAACTCTGGTTTAATTACCACCACATGCTTATGATTACCAAAGATATAATTGTGCAGCTGGACATTCATTCAAACATCAAAATTATATATGAAACTTCCTGCTGGATACATCATCAGATATCTTCCTAAGCATGTCATACTCAGAAATCCAAAACAAACTCACAGTTTTATTCCACTCCACAGTGACATGCAAGTCTTCTAGGTCTCAGTCCACCCAGCTACTTAATCCCCAAACCAGGAAGTCATCCGAGATTTCTTCTTGTCTATTACCCACCCAGCCCTAATAACTAAGGGTTAACAGTTTCACTTCCTAAGTATTTCTTGAACCTATCCCCTCGTATCCAATGTGTGCTATTCTGACAAGCCCATCATGCTCCTTCATACTGACATAGTGTAATTTTTTCTGATTGTAATTCTATATTCTTGCCCTCTTAGAATCCAACTTGCACACTATACCTGGATGACTGATCTAAAAATTATGATCTCGTAACTCCTCTGCTTAAAACCTTTCAATGGCTTTTTATAATTTAAAGGATAAAGCAGAAATTCTTTAACTTGCTACTTAAGACCCTCCATAATTTGGTACCTGTTTACTCTCCAATATCCTTTTCCACTTCCTGCCTTGAATTTGGTGCTTAAATAATTCCAAAATTGAAGGTGTCACACACTTTCTTACTCCCTAATTTTATAAATGCAATTTCCTACTTTTACAAAGCCATTTTCTTTCCCTTTTCATTCACTAATCACTCAGTAATTTCTTCTTATTCTTCCTTGGGACTCAAATCAAATCTAGAATTTAAAGTCAAAAGATTTGAATTTGAAAAAAAAAAATTATTCCACTTACTAGATAAATGATTTTTATGTCTCCACTTATTCCTTTTTACATCAGGGATACTGAGTGTTACTTCAAAGTATTGTTATAAGGATTGAGATTAGATATTTAAAGCGTTTATCTCACTAAGACGCTTACTAAATAACGAATGTAATCACTGTTCTTTTTATTATTATTAAACTTCTGAAGGAGGGCTTCCTTCAGCTACTAGGTTCAAAAAAATATCCACATCCACACACCCTGTGCACACTAAAGTTAAAGGACTTTACCACATTACAATATGCTATCTCTATATTCTATTGTTCCTACCACCACATTACATAAATTCATGGGAAGTGTGGCAGATACTGCTTGATGTCCACTCTTCTCTTTTTCCTTTACTATTTGAATTCTACGTTTAACTGTGTATATTGCTTCCCAGAATAATATTTCTCATTTCCTTTCAATTATTGCTTCATAAAATCATCTCAAATCTTAGTGATTCAAAACAATAACATATTATCCCTCACATTTTTGTGAGTAAGAAATTCAGGAGGAGCCAATCAAGTCCATTGGCTCAGATCTTACACATGGCTTCAGCCAGCTAGAGATAGACCTAGAAGAATAGGGTGGACTGAACAATAGATGACCAACTAAGAATTTCTCTCCTTATGTAATCTAAGGGTCTTTCCATGTGGCCTTTGAATGGCCTTTTTGGACTTTGTCACAGCGTTGTGGCCTCAGGACAGTCAGACTGCTCTTTGATCCAAAAGATAGATTTCCAAGAGAATAATCTGGAAACGATATTACTTATTATCTATCCTCTTAGTGTTACCAAACTCAGGTTTGGCTGCTCACCACTTGAGAACCAATACTCAAGGACAAGTGTTGGTTGGAAAATGAAAGGTTGCTTTATTAGGGGGCTATCAACCTGGGGAGAAGGAGGACTTATGTCCAAAAACAACTCCAAACATTCTGATCGCCCATGAAAATTTTAAAGGGAGAATCATTTGGGGAGGGGTCAGAGTCTTCTTTGAAAGAAGGGGGAGAAATTGGAAGTCCTTTTGAGTAAATGTGGAAATATCCTGAATGTGCCATCAGAAATGGAAGCTTTCAAAGCATGATTTATTGTACATTGTTGAATATTGAAAATTTATGTTTACCACCTCACCATGATATGCCTGGACAATTATAAATTTACCAGTTAGTTTCTTCAAGAGTGTGTGTTCCAGAGTGTTTGAATGGCTGAAGTTCATGTTGTGTCTGATTCTTACACATATCTGAAAATGGGAGCCTATATTCACTTTGAATCATAACTATCTCTGAAAGATAATAATGTTAATTAGGCTAGATCAGGAGATCTGAAGAGAGAGATTACTTACAATCACCAAACCCAGCCTTCCCTGGAGGAGAACAGTGGTCCTCTTCGTCTGTTCTCCCTGCTGGTGAGGATATCCCAATCCATCCAATCCTAACTTCAGACAGGAGTTGTTTAATGAGCACAAACCACATTTTTTCCAGCCTAGCCCTTCTCTTTTGAATTGCTGTGTCGACCCCTGCTATACATGAATTGGCCTTATCATCAAATGCCTAGATCCTGACTTCAAACCTCAACCCATTTCTAGAGCTTACCTTATCCTGCACACCACGTTACCTGATACCAGCTTTTCCCATATTCTCTGATTCTTCATCCTCATTATAGTTTAGACCTAATACTGAAATTGTTTTCATAGCTCAGACTTGGACTTCTCTAAAATCAGTAATAAATCTCCAATTTAGCTTCATTTTCTCTGGGCTACTGGGAATCCATCCCTGTGATAATGGACATTAGGCAGCATGGAGTCACCTTCATTGGTAGTCACATTCTGGGATTTTTCATGGGATTGAGAGACAGTATAACACAGTGGTTAAAAGTCCAGGCTCTAGAGTCAAATGCCTGAATAGGAATTTCTTTTTGACCTTGACCATGTTGTTTAGCTTCTCTGTGCCTCAATTTTCTCATCTGTACAACAGTGGCAATAGTAAGACTCAATTCTAAGGTTTTAATAGGAAGTGAATAAAATAATGTATGTATCAAAAAGAACTATATCCATCATATATTAAACAACAAACATTCACTAGTGTCACACTGATATTATTATTATAACTATTATTCACCAGTTTTATAATTGGACCCCTGCCTGTCCAGAGGCTCATTGCTCATTTTAGTTTCAACCTTGGCAACTGGATCCTGGTCTTATTTCCCTATGACTTGAGACTCTGTCTTGATAAACTTCTTAATTCCCAAAGTTAAAGATGTTACCTTGATTTTATTCCTTTCTTTATCTCATACCATTTGTTGGTATATACTGGATCCCTAACCCCCTGTCAAGTTTCTGAGACCCTGCCAACTGTGGTAGACAGAACTAGTTTGATTTTACAAATTCTCTTTTCCCTTTGCTATGGGTTGGATGCCTGTAGATACACTCTGTTAAACTAGCTGAATCTTCTTCATGCCACAGGAGTGTTACCTGTTATCTATCACCATTACCTTTGACAAGAATTCCTTCTAGCTCCTGTAGCTGGATCTGTTCTCCAAGCATCTGCTGCACTTTACTTCTAATCCCAAAATCTGGCCCATTTGAACTTACTTCATTGAACTTAAAAAGAACCTGCCTTCCCATGTTTTTTAATATATGGTATTGCTACAGAAATCATAAGTAAGTTTGAATGCTTGTATGTTGACTTTTCTCATGAAGAAAATAAAGATTAAATTGCTCAAGACTTCTTTTAAGAAAATCTCTCAGTATTTATATTTGAGCTTTTTTTAACTCAAATATACACTTGACATTTTTCATCTTGTAAAAATAATATTATCTTTTGTCTCTAGAATATTTTAATTTGTAAGTCAATTTTCTAGCTTTAGTTCATTTGTTCTTCATAACTACCTTTTTAAAACTTTGAACCAAGGATCAGTAAGTTTATATAACTTGCTCCAAAATAAACATATAGTGAGAGCCAGAAGGTGTGTTCTTTTTTAGTGAAATCAAATTCTCAACAAGTGTTAACTTGTGATGGACATGGAAATAAGCATAAAAATTAATTTATCCTGCATTATTTAGTCAAAATGAACAAAAGATATTTGTGTCCATTTATGAATTTCTTATGTATTGTCTTCCTTTAGGTAGAACAGGGCTAGGGTCTCAGTCATGTGTATCGGGTCTTATTTAAATCTCTGAGGTACTCTTTTCTCCTAAGAAGTCCCATTTTTATAGGTCTCATGTACCAAGAACGATGGTGACAGCCATTCTTCTGACTCATAAAAAGACCTTTCCCTTAGACCAAGTTGCTAACTAAAAATGTTTATTAATGACACCAAGGGGTATACAATAAATTATACACCTCCTGAGTATGATATTGAAAGAGAACTCCCTTGGTGCCTAAAGCAATTGTTCTTAGCACCTGAAATGGAGTCACAATAATATAGCACTTGGTTTTTCAAGCAACTTATGTCACAACTCAGAACACTGTGATCAGGATGCATCACTAGTCAGAAGGTGTCAGAAGGAGAGAAAGTTAGAAAGATGTAAATGTTTTGTAATATTATTATAACAATAGGACCATCTGGGAAGTGTATATTATAGACAGCACATTCTGAAGATTAAGAATATAGCCATTAAATGTCTCACAGAGAAAATTAGATTTGGCCAAATGATCTGAATGAAGAGTATACCAAAAGAACGTGACCCTCCCTGAGGACTTTGCTAGCTAGAACAATTTTTGAGTAACTATTTAGGCACTAAATCCTATACTATGGCTACTCAGGACACATTCAACCAAAATCAAATTAGTAGCACAAACCTTCAGTTTATATTGGGAAAATATATATTAAAAATGACATAACTAAATATATATATATATATATATATATAATATTTATACATGTCAACCAGTATAGCACACATTAAATGCACACATGTTGAAAGAGAAATGTAGAGTAGAGAAATGGTCAGGGTTTAATGGAAGGTAATAAGGGAAGATTTCTAGAGAAATGTGTTTCAGACTGGGGCTCAAAATATAGTAGAGGACAGGGAAAAGTGACTTCCACTTGGGGTGATTGAATAAGGAAAGATATACACAGTTTAAATGTGAGAAATAGCAAAGCAGTTAGCTTTGTTCCTGTAGAAGGACTGTACTGACAAAAATGAGATATCATATTGGCATATAAAGATGGCATTTTGAAATACAAGAATGTTGTGTAACTAAACTAAAAATCCTAAATACCAAAATCAATTTTCTTATAGCACTGTTTGGGTCATATTACTCTTCTGCTCTAAAGCCTTTATGGAACCCCATTATTTGTTAAACAGAGGAGTGACATCATCAGAGTGAGTTCTCTAGGCAAACATTTGGCTGCATCCTGCATTTATAATTTACTTTCTCACTACTCATCACCCCCAATACACACTCTGATCATTTTCTCCAGCCAATTAGACAACCTTGAAATTTCAAACATTCTCTGAAATTGTCTTACACAATCCCATCTCTCTGCTTGTTGTTGTAACATTCCATCAACCTGAGTATTTTCTTTTATTAAGCATATTTGAGGTATAATTTCATTGCATAAAATTTACCCATTTAAAGTGTATAGTGCAACAGTTTTAGTGTGTTAAGAGAGTTGTGTAACCATCACCATAATCTGTTTAGAACATTTGCATCATTTTCAATAGAAACTCGTATCCAATACCAGTCTCTTTCCATTCCTATCCCTCTTTACCCCTTCCTTAGACAATTATTAATCCACTTTCAGTCTATAAAGTCACCTTTTCTGAAACTTTTGTATAAGTAGAATCAGAATATATTCCACCATTTGTGACTGGGTTTCTTTATGTAACATGTTTTGAAGGTTCATCAGTATTTTCTTTTTTTTTTAATATTTTTTATTAGTTTCTGCTTTATAACAAAGTGAATCAGTCATAAATATACATCCGTTCCCACATCCCTTCCCTCATGCATCTCCCTCCCTCCCACCCTCCCCATCCCACCCCTCCAGGTGGTCACAAAGCACCGAGCTGATCTCCCTGTGCTCTGTGGCTGCTTCCCACTATCTATCTACCTCACGTTTGGTAGTGTATATATGTCCATGCCTCTCTTTCGCTTTGTCACAGCTTACCCTTCCCCCTCCCCATATCCTCAAGTCCATTCTCAAGTAGGTCTGTGTCTTTATTCCCGTTTTACCCGTAGGTTCTTCATGACATTTTTTTTTTAATTCCATATATATGTGTTAGAATACGGTATTTGTCTTTCTCTTTCTGACTTACTTAACTCTGTATGACAGACTCTAGGTCTATCCACCTCATTACAAATAGCTCAGTTTCGTTTCTTTTTATGGCTGAGTAATATTCCATTGTATATATGTGCCACATCTTCTTTATCCATTCATCCGATGATGGACATTTAGGTTGTTTCCACCTCCGGGCTATTGTGAATAGAGCTGCAATGAACATTTTGGTACATGTCTCTTTTGGAATTATGGTTTTCTCAGGGTATATGCCTAGTAGTGGGATTGCTGGGTCATATGGTAGTTCTATTTTTAGATTTTTAAGGAACCTCCATACTGTTCTCCATAGTGGCTGTACCAATTCACATTCCCACCAGCAGTGCAAGAGTGTTCCCTTTTCTCCACACCCTCTCCAGCATTTATTGTTTCTAGATTTCTTGATGCTGGCCATTCTGATTGCTGTGAGATGATATCTCATTGTACTTTTGATTTGCATTTCTCTAATGATTAATGATGTTGAGCATTCTTTCATGTGTTTCTTGGCAGTCTGTATATCTTCTTTGGAGAAATGCCTATTTAAGTCTTCTGCCCATTTTTGGACTGGGTTGTTTGTTTTTTGCTATTGAGCTGCATGATCTGTTTATACATTTTGGAGATTAATCCTTTGTCAGTTGCTTCATTTGCAAATATTTTCTCCCATTCTGAGGGTTCTCTTTTGGTCTTTTTTATGGTTTCCTTTGCTGTGCAAAAGCTTTGAAGTTTCATTAGGTCCCATTTGTTTATCTTTGTTTTTATTTCCATTTCTCTAGGAGGTGGGTCCAAAAGGATCTTGCTGTGATTTATGTCCTAGAGTGTTCTGCCTATGTTTTCCTCTAAGAGTTTGATAGTTTCTGGCCTTACATTTAGGTCTCTAATCCATTTTGAGCTTATTTTTGTGGATGGTGTTAGGGAATGATCTAATCTCAAACTTTTACATGTCCCTGTCCAGTTTTCCCAGCACCACTTATTGAAGAGACTGTCCTTTCTCCACTGTACATTCCTGCCTCCTTTGTCAAAGATAAGTTGGCCATATGTGCGTGGGTTTATCTCTGGGCTTTCTATCCTGATCCACTGATCTATCTTTCTGTTTTTATGCCAGTACCACACTGTCTTGATTACTGTAGCTTTGTAGTATAGTCTGAAGTCAGGGAGCCTGATTCCTCCAGCTCCGTTTTTCGTTCTCAAGATTGCTTTGGCTATGCGGGGTCTTTTGCTTTTCCAAACAAATTTTGAAATTTTTTGTTCTAGTTCTGTGAAAAATGCCAGTGGTACTTTGATAGGGATTGCATTGAATCTGTAGATTGCTTTGGGTAGTAGAGTCATTTTCACAATATTGATTCTTCCAATCCAGGAGCATGGTATATCTCTCCATCTATTTGTATCATCTTTAATTTCTTTCATCAGTGTCTTATAATTTTCTGCATACAGGTCTTTTGTCTCCTTAGGTAGGTTTATTCCTAGATATTTTATTCTTTTTGTTGCAATGGTAAATGGGAGTGTTTTCTTGATTTCATTTTCAGATTTTTCATCATTAGTGTACAGGAATGCCAGAGATTTCTGTGCATTAATTTTGTATCCTGCTACATTACCAAATTCATTGATTAGCTCTAGTAGTTTTTCGGTAGCATCTTTAGGATTCTCTATGTATAGTATCATGTCATCTGCAAACAGTGACAGCTTTACTTCTTCTTTTCCAATTTGGATTCCTTTTATTTCCTTTTCTTCTCTGATTGCTGTGGCTAGAACTTCCAAAACTAGGTTGAATAAGAGTGGTGAGAGTGGGCAGCCTTGTCTTGTTCCTTATCTTCGTGGAAATGGTTTCAGTTTTTCACCATTGAGGACGATGTTGGCTGTGGGTTGGTCATATATGGCCTTTATTATGTTGAGGAAAGTTCCCTCTATGCCTACTTTCTGCAGGTTTTTTATCATAAATGGGTGTTGAAGTTTGTCGAAAGCTTTCTCTGCATCTATTGAGATGATCATATGGTTTTTCTCCTTCAACTTGTTAATATGGTGTATCACATTGATTGATTTGCATATATTGAGGAATCCTTGCATTCCTGGAATAAACCCCACTTGATCATGGTGTATGATCCTTTTAATGTGCTGTTGGATTCTGTTTGCTAGTATTTTGTTGAGGATTTTTGCATCTATGTTCATCAGTGATATTGGCCTGTAGTTTTCTTTCTTTGTGACATCCTTGCCTGGTTTTGGTATCAAGGTGATGGTGGCCTCGTATAATGAGTTTGGGAGTGTTCCTTCCTCTGATATTGTTTGGAAGAGTTTGAGAAGGATGGGTGTTAGCTCTTCTCTAAATGTTTGATACAATTCGCCTGTGAAGCCATCTGGTCCTGGGCTTTTGTTTGATGGAAGATTTTTCATCACAGTTTCAATTTCAGTGCTTGTGATTGGTCTATTCATATTTTCTATTTCTTCCTGATTCAGTCTTGGCAGGTTGTGCATTTTTAAGAATCTGTCCATTTCTTCCAGGTTGTCCATTTTATTGGCATAGAGTTGCTTGTAGTAATCTCTCATGATCTTTTGTATTTCTGCAGTGTCAGTTGTTACTTCTCCTTTTTCATTTCTAATTCTATTGGTTTGAGTCTTCTCCCTTCTTTTCTTGATGAGTCTGGCTAATGGTTTGTCAATTTTGTTTATCTTCTCAAAGAACCAGCTTTTAGTTTTATTGATCTTTGCTATAGTTTCCTTCATTTCTTTTTCATTTATTTCTGATCTGATCTTTATGATTTCTTTCCTTCTGCTAACTTTGGGGTTTTTTTGTTCTTCTTTCTCTAATTGCTTTAGGTGCAGGGTCAGGTTGTTTACTCGAGATGTTTCCTGTTTCTTAAGGTGGGATTGTATTGCTATAAACTTCCCCCTTAGAACTGCTTTTGCTGCATCCCATAGGTTTTGGGTCATCGTGTCTCCATTGTCAATTTTTTCTAGGTATTTTTTAATTTCCTCTTTGATTTCTTCAGTGATCACTTCGTTATTGAGTAGTGTATTGTTTAGCCTCCATGTGTTTGTATTTTTTACAGATCTTTTCCTGTAATTGATGTCTAGTCTCATAGCATTGTGGTCGGAAAAGATACTTGATACAATTTCAATTTTCTTAAATTTACCAAGGCTTGATTTGTGACCCAAGATATGATCTATCCTGGAGAATGTTCCATGAGCACTTGAGAAAAATGTGTATTCTGTTGTTTTTGGATGGAATGTCCTATAAATATCAATTAAGTCCATCTTGTTTAATGTATCATTTAAAGCTTGTGTTTCCTTATTTATCTTCATTTTGGATGATCTGTCCATTGGTGAAAGTGGGGTGTTAAAGTCTCCTACTATGATTGTGTTACTGTCAATTTCCCCTTTTATGGCTGTTAGTATTTGCCTTATGTATTGAGGTGCTCCTATGTTGGGTGCATACATATTTACAATTGTTATATCTTCTTCTTGGTTCGATCCCTTTATCGTTATGTAGTGTCCTTCTTTGTCTCTTCTAATAGTCTTTATTTTAAAGTCTATTTTTTCTGATATAAGAATTGCTACTCCAGCTTTCTTTTGATTTCCATTTGCATGAAATAACTTTTTCCATCCCCTTACTTTCAATCTGTATGTGTCTCTAGGTCTGAAGTGGGTCTCATGTAGACAGCATATATATGGGTCTTGTTTTTGTATCCATTCAGCCACTCTGTGTCTTTTGGTGGGAGCACTTAGTCCATTTACATTTAAGGTAATTATTGATATGTATGTTCCTATTCCCATTTCCTTAATTGCTTTGGGTTCGTTATTGTAGGTATATTCCTTCTGCTGTGTTTCTTGCCTAGAGAAGTTCCTTTAGCATTTGTTGTAAAGCTGGTTTGGTGGTGCTGAACTCTCTCAGCTTTTGCTTATCTGTAAAAGTTTTCATTTCTCCATCAAATCTGAATGAGATCCTTGCTGGGTAGAGTAATCTTGGTTGCAGGTTTCTCTCCTTCATCACTTTAATTATGTCCTGCCACTCCCTTCTGGCTTGTAGAGTTTCTGCTGAGAGATCAGCTGTTAACCTGATGGGGATTCCCTTGTGTGTTATTTGTTGTTTTTCCCTTGCTGCTTTTAATATGATTTCTTTGTGTTTAACTTTTGAGACTTTGATTAATATGTGTCTTGGCGTATTTCTCCTTGGATTTATTCTCTATGGGACTCTCTGTGCCTCCTGGACTTGATTAACTATTTCCTTTCCCATATTAGGGAAGTTTTCAACTATAATCTCTTCAAATATTTTCTCAGTCCCTTTCTTTTTCTCTTCTTCTGGAACCCCTATTATTCGAATGTTGGTGCGTTTAATGTTGTCCCAGAGGTCTCTGAGACTGTCCTCTGTTCTTTTCATTCTTTTTTCTTTATTTTGTTCTGCAGCAGTTATTTCCACTATTTTATCTTCCACCTCACTTATCCGTTCTTCTGCCTCAGTTATTCTGCTATTGATCCCATGTAGACTATTTTTCATTTCATTTACTGTATTTTTAATCGATGCTTGATTCATCTTTAGTTCTTCTAGGTCCTTGTTAACTGTTTCTTGCATTTTGTCTATTCTATTTCCAAGATTTTGGATCTTGGAAATAGAATCTTGGATCATCTTTTCTATCATTATTCTGAATTCTTTTTCAGGTAGAGTGCCTATTACGTCTTCATTTGTTAGGTCTGTAGGTTTATATCTTGCTCCTTCACCTGCTGTGTGTTTTTCTGCCTTCTCATTTTGCTTATGTTACTGTGTTTGGGGTCTCCTTTTTGCAGGCTGCAGATTCGTAGTTCCCGTTGTTTTTAGTGTCTGTCCCCCGTGGCTAAGGTTGTTTCAGTAGGTTGTGTAGGCTTCCTGGTGGGGGGGACTAGTGCCTGTGTTCTGGTGGTTGAGGCTCGATCTTGTCTTTCTGGTGGACAGGTCCACGTCTGGTGGTGTGTTTTGGGGTGCCTGTGGCCTTATTATGTTTTTAGGTGGCCTCTCTGCTAATGGGTGGGGTTGTGTTCCTGCCTTGCTAGTTGCTTGGCATAGGGTGACCAGCACTGTAGCTTGCTGGTCGTTGAGTGAAGCTAGTTGCTGGTGTTGAAATGGAGATCTCTGGGAGATCTTCGCTGCTTGATATTATGTGGAGCTGGGAGGTCTCTTGTGGACCCGTGTCCTGAAGTTGGCTCTCCCACTTCAGAGGCACAGCACTGACTCCTGGCTGCAGTACCAAGAGCCTTTCATCCACCCGGCTCAGAATAACAGGGAGAAAAAGTAGAAAGAAAGAATTAGTAGAAGCAAGAAAGAGAGAGGGAAAGAAAGGAAGAAGGGAAGGAAGGAAGAAAGAAAGAAAGGAGGGAGGAAGGATGGAAAGAAAGAAAGAAAGAAAGAAAGAAAGAAAGAAAGGAGGGAGGGAGGGAGGAATGAAACAAAAGGAAGAGTGAATGGAAGAAGGGTGGGAGGGAGGAAGGAAAGAAAGAAAGACAGGAGGGAGGGAGGGAGAAAGGAAAGAAAAAGAACGTGGAAAGAAGAAGGGTGGGAGGGAGGGAGGGAGGAAAGAAAAAGAAAGAAGGAAAGGAGGAGTCGAGGGAGGGAGGGTAGAAGGGAAGGTAGGAGAAAAAGAAAGAGCAGGTAAAGTAAAATAGAATAAAGTATGAAATATAGTAGCGTTATTAAAATTTAAAAGTAATTATTGAAAAAAAAAATGGACAGATAGAACCCTGGGACATATGGTGGAAGCAAAGCTATACAGAGAAAATCTTACACAGAAGATTACACATACACATTCACAAAAAGAGAGCAGGGGGAAAAATCAAAAATCTTGCTCTCCAAGTCCACCTCCTCAATTTGGGATAGTTCGTTGTAAAAAGAGGAAAAGGGCGAGAAGTCTGAAATCTAGCTCTCTAAGTCCACCTCCTTAATTTGGGATAATTCGTTGTAAAAAGAGGAGAAGGGGAGAAAGTCTTAAATCTTGTCCTCAAAGTCCACTTCCTCAATTTGGGATGATTCGCTGTCCATTTATGCACTCCACAGACGCAGGGCACATCAAATGGACCGTGGAGCTTTAATCCGCTGCCTCCGAGGCTGCACAGAGAGATTTCCCTGTCTCTGCTCTCACAGCTCCCGGGTCTCAGCCTTGGACCTGGCCCCGCCTCTGCGCGTAGGTCGTTGGAGGGCGTCAGTTCTTCGCTCAGACAGGATGGGTTTAAAGGAGCCGCTGATTTGGGGGCTCTGGCTCACTCAGGCAGAGGGGAGGGAGGGGCGCGCAGTGTGGGGCGGGCCTGCGGCGGCAGAGGCCGGCGTGACGTTGCACCAGACCGAGGCGCTCCGTGCGCTTTCCTGGGAAAGCCGTCCCCGGTTCCCGGAACCCCCGCAGTGGCGGGGTGCACAGGCCCCCCGGAAGGCGGGGCGGACAGTGACCCGCGCTCGCACACAGTCCCCACGGCGGCGGCAGCAGCAGCCCCAGCGTCCCACGCCCGTCTCCGAGGTCCGCGCCCGTCTCCGGCGCTTCCCAAAGCAGCCCTCTTAATGCCCTCTCCTCGCGCACCAGGAAACAAAAGGGAAGAAAAAGTCTCTTGCCTCTTCGGCAGCTCCAGACCCTTTCCCCGGACTCCCTCCGGGCTAGCCGTGGTGCACTAACCCCTTCAGGCTCTCTTCCTGCCGCCAGCCCCAGTCCTCTCCCTGCGCTCCGACTGAAAGCCGATACCCGAGCCTCAGCTCCCAGCCCCGCCCGCCCCGGCGGCCGAGCAGACAAGCCTCTCGGGCTGGTGTGTGCCTGAGGGCACCGATCCTCTGTGCCGGAATCTCTCCGCTTTGCCCTCCACACCCCTGTTGCTGTGCTCTCCTCCGCTACTCCGAAGCTTTCCCCCTCCGCCACCTGCAGTCTCCGCCCGCGAAGGGGCTTGTAGTGTGTGGAAACCTTTCCTCCTTCACGGCTCCCTCCCACTGGTGCAGGTCCCGTCCCTATCCTATTGTCTCTGTTTATTCTTTTTTTCTTTTGCCCTATCTAGGTATGTGGGGAGTTTCTTGCCTTTTGGGGGGTCTGAGGTCTTCTGTCAGCGTTCAGTAGGTGTTCTGTAGGAGTTGTTCCACGTGTAGATGAATTTCTGATGTATCTGTGGGGAGGAAGGTGATCTCCGCGTCTTACTCTTCCGCCATCTTCCTCCGGGGTCCCCATCAGTATTTTCACATGAATCTGTACTTCATTCATTTTTAATTGCTGAATAATATTTTATTATATGGATATGTTACATTTTACTTACAAACCATCAGTTGATGTACATTTAGGTTGTTTTCACATTTTTTTTTTTTTTGCAGGTACAGGGCAATTTATTTATTTGCGTACATATATTAACTTTTTTTTTAACATTCTATTGGAGTATAATTGTTTTACAATGGTGTGTTAGTTTCTGCTTTATAACAAAGTGAATCAGCTATACATATACATATATACCCATATCTCCTCCCTCTTGCGTCTCCCTCCCTCCCACCCACCCTGTCCCACTCCTCTAGGTGGTCACAAAGCTGATCACCAAGCTGATGACTGAGCTGGTCTCCCTGTGCTATGCGGCTGCTTCCCACTAGCTATCTATTTTACATTTGGTAGTATATATATATGTCCATGCCACTCTCTCACTTCGTCCCAGCTTACCCTTCCCCCTCCCCGTGTCCTCAAGTCTATTCTCTAGTAGGTCTGTGTCTTTATTCTCATCCTGCCCTAGCTTCTTCATGACCTTTTTTTTTTTTTTTAGATTCCATATATATGTGTTAGCATACAGTATTTGTTTCTCTCTTTCTGACTTACTTCATTCTGTATGACAGACTCTAGGTCCTTCCACCTCACTACAAATAACTCAATTTCATTTCCTTTTATGGCTGAGTAATTTTCCATTGTATATATGTGCCACATCTTCTTTAACCACTCATCTGTCGATGGACACTTAGGTTGCTTCCATGTCCTGGCTACTGTAAACAGAGCTGCAATGAACATTGTGGTACATGACTCTTTTTGAATTATGGTTTTCTCAGGGTATATGCCCAGTAGTGGGATTGCTGGGTCGTATGGTAGTTCTATTTTTAGTTTTTTAAGGAACCTCCATACTGTTCTCCATAGTGACTGTATCAATTTACATTCCCACCAACAGTGCAAGAGGGTTCCCTTTTCTCCACATTCTCCCGGCATCTATTGCTTGTAGATTTTTTTGATAATGGCCATTCTGACTGGTGTGAGGTGATATCTCATTGTAGTTTTCATCTGTGTTTTCACTTTTTGTCTGTTATGAATGATGCTGCCATAACTGTTGGTTTATAAGTCTTTGTGTGGACATATATTTTAAAATTTTGTAAGTATATACTTTGGAGTGGAATTGCTGGATTAGACAGTAACTATGTAAAACATTTGGAAGAGACGCCAAACTGTCTTCCAAAGTGGCTGCACCATCTTACATTGTCAACAGCAATGTGTAAAGTTACCGATTTCTCTATATCATTGCCAATACTTGGTATTTTCTGGTTTTTTGATAGTAGCTATCCTAATGGATTTTTGGGTTTTGATTTGCATTTCCCTAACAGCTAAATATGTTAAATGTCTCTTCATATGCTTATTGGCCATTTGTGTATACATTCTTTGGAGAAATGTCTATTCAAATCCTTTGCCCATTTTAAAATTGTAATATTTGATTTTCTATTTTTGAGTTGCATGTGGTTTTTTAAAAATATATTTTGTATATCAGTCCCTTATCAGATATATGATTTCCAAATATTTTCTCCTATTCTGAGGGTTGTCTTTTCACTTCCTTGAAGATACCATTTGCAGCACAAAAGTTTTTAATTTTGATGTAGTCTAATTTACACATTTTTT
Source organism: Mesoplodon bidens (assembly GCF_964165515.1). Taxonomy (NCBI): domain Eukaryota; kingdom Metazoa; phylum Chordata; class Mammalia; order Artiodactyla; family Ziphiidae; genus Mesoplodon; species Mesoplodon bidens. The sequence goes on along the minus strand of NC_138177.1, from coordinate 65,744,938 downwards.
TTCACTTTTTTTGGTGTCATATTTGAGAGATCATTGCCTAATTCAAGGTCACAAAGTTTACTCCTACATTTTCTTCTAAAAGTTTTATAGTTTTAATTCTCACATTTAGGTCTATAATCCATTTTGAGCTACTTTTTGAGTCTGGTGTGAGGCAAGGGATAAAATTCATTCTTTTGTATGTGAATATCCAATTGATCAATCCAAATGATTGATATATCATTTGTTATAAAGATTGTCCTTTCTTCCATTGAAATGGCTTGATACCTATGTCAGAAATAAATTAACCATAAATATAAAGATTTGTTTCCACACTGTCAATTCTATTCCACTCATCTGTATGTGTATTCTTATGCCAGTACCACACAGTCACACTTGCTCTACAAGCATAGGGGGTTATGACACTGCCATTCTTGGCTTGTCCCAAGAACCTGTTGGGAACATGGAACCTCCACTATATCATTAAGCTGGGGCAGGAGGGATCAGAGCCGAGTGTTCTTAGTCTGCTGCACCTGGGGTAACCTTGTGCTCTATGAGTGGAGACTGGGTGGAGGAAGAGATCCCAGTCCTCTTGATATGCAGAATAGAGCTTCTGCAGCACAGGACTAGGAGAGATTAAAAAAAAGAGTAGTGGCTTTCCCCTCCTAGAGTAAATTTCTAGTCCCAGACTTGGAGGTAGAAAAACAAGGAGCTCCATTTTCTTGACCACACCTATCTGGATTAGAGTTATCTAAGTAGTCTCCATAAAACATAGTTTGGTGTATGAGGGCATGGGTCAGGGCTCAAATGCCACAGATTCTTGCAGTTCTTACAGAGGTTTAATAAATATGCTTAAGTGCGTGTATGTCCATTTTCTGTATGCCCTTAAGACAATTCTCAGAGACTTTAAATGAGAGTATATTTTATTTTTTTTAATAATTTTCTCCAGTTAAAAGTTATTTTCTGAGTAGAGAGTCTATCACATTCCTCTCTCCTTCATTCTGGAAGACAACTGAATATTTTATCTTCAAGATAACCTATCCTTTCTCTCCAATGGTTTCTAAACTTATCACTCCACCTATGACACTCATCTCCCCCCACCCCATCCCCCACACACATATAGTAAATTTAGGCTACATTTCTTTGGGGATATCTACTTCCCTGTAAAACATAATATCACAAAGATTAAACTTTTTATCATGCCACTATAAGCCATTACTTGATCTTCGTTTCCCTCTGCTTTATCTTAGTTTCATTAATCTCTCTTTTTCTTTTTCTAAAATACAGTTTTGAAATAAAATAAAATAAAATATAGTTTGGGTGTAGAAGTAAATTCAAAAAGGACATGTTTAATGCTTATGTGTCCCATTATGATAGCTATTTAGGGTGGAAAGTTGAATAAAATGTGTTCACTACCTTTGATAAGCTCACAATAAAGTGTAGGTGGTAGACATGAAAAATTACTATAAATCAATGTGTTCACTGCCATAAGATACAATTTGTGCAAATTGGGAAGAATTTTTTGGTTTATAGGGCTTTTATGTTTTAAAAAAATCATTTTTAAACCCCACTGCTCCCTTCAACTATTGTTCTTCTTCCCTTCACAGACTTCATGTATAGGACTTTCTTAAGAATTATTGACTATTGACTCCATGTCTTAACTCCCATTCTCTCTTCAAACCAAGGCAATCTGACTTCTTCCTGTATCACTCCACTCAGGTTGCTTTTCTAAAGTCATCACTGACCTCACATTGCTACATCTGAAGGACATTTTTCAGTTCTCATAAGACATCATCTCAGCATTTGACAATGCCAACCACTATCTCTGTCTTGAATGGCTTTCTTTCCCTGCTTTCTTAGCATTACTTGTGCTAAATGCTTCTCACTCTCCTTTATGGTTCCTTCTTCTCTGTTTCTTCTAAAGAGTGAAGTCCCTCAAAATTTTCATCCACTGACTTCATCACTCCCATGTATTCAACTGCCATCAACTTCTCACTTCTTACTCATCTCAGTTCCTTGACTTCCAGATCCATATTAAAAATCCTGTTGGCTATCCTGTAGATCAAACCTTTAATGGCTAAACTCATTGTGTCTGGGGAAGTCATCATAAAGTCACATCCTCTAGCAAAGTGACTCTCCTCCTGTCCTCTACAAACATTCAAGATCATTCGAAGTTTATGTAATCAAATTAGATTCCCTCTCTGCAGCTATGATCCTGGTGACTTCTCTTTCATTTACTGATGACTTTAGCAACTGACACACTTTATTCTATACTCCTGTTTCCATCATGATCCCTGGTAACTTCAACAATTACTTGAATGGCCCATCTGATGCCCTCCCTCTCATTTTCTTGATCTTATTCCCATTGACCAAGTTCTCCACCCAACTCACTTACTCAATTCCATGTCACAGCCAAAGGCACTATCTCTGGAATCTCAATTTCAATAATCTCTCCCTCACTCTCTCTCTCTCCCTCTGTCTCTGTCTCTCTAATACCTCCTTTGCTTAGAGCTTACTCTAACTCCCATCCAACAACTTAAGAACCTCCAATCCTTTGATCAGCTTCCACTATCCATCCCATATCCATACCCATTCTATAATACTATATCATAATCATGCACTGCAAACATCACTGATTATTTTATTCTTCTTTAACCTCATAATGCTGGCTTAACAAAATTCTAATGTGGATAAATCCAACTATATATCTACTCCTCACTTGCACTCAAGCAGCAGAATATTGCTCCATTCCTTTCCTCAAATTTCCAAAACTCCCTTATCCTCAGCTGACACTTTGCTTCATAATACTTTGATAAAATGATAGAAATAAGAAAGAAACAGCCTCATCTAATCACCACCATATCTACCAATCTACCTTTATATGTAACTACATCCTTCTTATTTGGTATTCTGTTGTCTTATCCCCTTATAATCAATCCATTTACTACACAGCAGCCAAAGAGAAGTCAGATTATGCCACTTTCCTACTTAGAATTTTTGTCTTCTCATTTCTGTCACAATAAAATGTAAATTGATTACTGAAGCCTACATGTCTCTTTATGTTGGGATCCCTGCTTACTTGTACTATCTCATGACCCAGGATTCCCTGTACCCATCTGCTCACTATGCTTTAACCACACGGATCTTTTATTTCTGAAACATGTCAAGTTCAATTCCACCTTAGAGCCTCTTACTCATGGGTTCCTCTGCCTGGGATGCTGTGTGTCCTCAGGTCTTCACAAAGGTAGCTCCATCTCATTGTTCAGCCCATAGAACATTTTCTTAGAGAAGACTTCCTCCACCATTGAATCGTTATGTTCTCCACTTGCAATCACTATCTATCACATTCCTTTTCTTTTCCTTCTTACCAGTGTTTGTATTAGCACTTTCCATTTATCACTTCAATAACTCACCACCACGTAACTATTACATTTATGCATTTAGCAGTTTGTATACTTTGCTTTCTCAACTTGAATGTAAGCTACTTGAGGTCAGGATCCTTGTCTTTCTTGTTCTTCACTGTAGAACAGTACATGACCCAATGGCTCGTGTTCAATAAATATTATGCTGTGGTCTATTTTATCTCTGGTGTTCTCCTATCTCAAAGGATGACCCTAGCACCACACCACCTGCCCAGTCAGAAATCTCAGCTTGAATCTTTGCTTCTCTCTCTCACTCAGTTGGCCATGTCAAAAAGTCAAATCCTGTAAAATTTACCTCCAAAATATTTCTCAAATCTATTCACTTATCTGGATCCCCATTGGCACTGCCTTAGTTTAAGCCTTCAGCATCTCATCACTGGATTACAGTAACTACATCATACAAGTCTGTACTTCTAGCCCTCCCACTTCTAATCCACAAAGAAAAATGAAATATCAATATTTATAAAATAAAAACAAATTAATTTACTGTCTAAAACACTTATATAACCCTTTATTATCCTCCTGATAAAGAAACGTGGTATACAAAATCTTGCATAATTTGCCCTTTGCTCTGCTTATTAACATCAATCTGGCTACTGTCCTCCACACAGAAGTCTCAGTTCTATATGTACTTTCTACAAACAGTCAAATGCCATCTCCAGGCTTTCTCTTACATTCCCCTGGAAATCATCCCTAGCCATCATCCCATCTTGGCTTTGTTGCCTGTCATATTTGCTTCTATAGAATCTGTACTTAACCTTATGGTGATTATCTGTCCTGATGTAGCCTTATTACTTTCCTGCATGGCAGTCTTTTAGGGGTTGTGCTTTATTCTTCTCTGTATCACTGTGTACCTGGCACAGTTCTTATTATACTGTGTTTACTGGCATTCAGTAAATACTTGTTCATTGAGTAAATTAATATATGCAGACACAAATGGTTCAAATAACCATCAATAATGTTAGGAGACTTGAGGGAAAAAACTATATACCTTTATTTAATATTGTGGCTAGAAAGTGACACAAAGAACTAGCTCTTTAATAAATAACTAAATTTTGATGATAAAACATGCAGGAAAAGTGTCCATGAAAGCTTTATAACTCTGTGAAAGCCACAGCTGAAGCCATTATCCTTATGTTGTTCATCTCTTGACCGATTTTAATGTCTATGAGACTGAACTCTTTTTTTTTTCCCCTTCATTTTCTAAGAACAATTGACTCTGCTTGCCTGGCCTGAGGAAGGCTCCTGGGTATCATTGCTCAGGCAGGTGGTTTTCATTTGCCTGTCCAGAGATGCTGGCACTCCTGCAAACATAGCTCCCATCTCACTCCCAGCCAGATCCCCAATGCTGCCTGCATCTGATACAATGGCTTGTTATTCCTGGAATATATGGTTGCAACGGTAATGTAGTCCTATCTTCCTTCAGCAACTCTCAGCAAAAAAAAAAAAAAGAGGATTTATCAGATTATTTACTTTGCAAAATATATTTTTGAATTTAAATTTAAATACACTATTTAAAAAATATGTCTGCTGAAATAATAACGGTTGTCCATTTAACCTTTGACAAAGGAACTGAATTGGAGTGGGACCTCATTGTTAAGCCCCGGCAGCTGCTGCCTAGGTTTAGTTTCCTAAGCAACCTGGAAACTTAATTATACCCAAACAACAAGGACAAGTATTTAGAGGAAGAAGATTTAGTTCAATCACCATAATAAAGCATCTAAAAGCTAAGATCATTGAAGGAAAGAAAAGTACAAATGAGAAAATGCTATTTGATGATCAGGCAAATTAACTGCAGAGCTTTTAAAACAATATATATTTTTTAACATCTTAGTATTTTAAATCTTTATTAAATGATCCTCAAGGTTTCAGTGGAATATCACTCTACAACTGTTTATGTAATCAGCTTAAATTGCATTGCCTGGGACAGTGCTTGCACCGAGGAGCAGCAGCAGGTTAGGTAGGTATTCCTTAAGGGGATGATCTTTGAACTAGACCTTGAAAGATGTGTAGAAGTTGGATATGCAGAAGGTTTACGTATACTAATGATCACAATTAGTCTATTTATTCAATTCAAATTCCCAGTGTATTGCCATCACTGTTCACAGTTACATTTCCTGATGGCCCCTGCATCATTCTACTTCCCCACCTCCCCCACAAACACTGGCTCTGGTCAGGGTAAAAGAGTTATAAACAATCTATCTCCTTCTATGATTCCACATTGTTGTTAATGCAGTCTCAAACCATTGCTCTTCTTATTCTGAGAGTCTTCAAATTAAAAGATCTGTAGAGATCAGATTCTAGAACAAATTTCCAAGTAATTTACCAATCCTTTCATCAGCACTTATACAGATGATCAAAGACATTCTGCTTTGATATGTCCCACTGAAGGACTTTCTCCAATTCATTTAACAACCTATTGTGATATTGGAAAATTCTAATTGAAAGTCTTCCTAACATTAAACCAAAATCTGCCTTTCTGTGTATCCTACCCATTGGTTCTAGTTATACCCTCTAGTCAAAACTAAACCCATTTCTATTTCATTGGACATTTTTATATTTGAAGTTGATGCTATGTTACTCATTTTTGTTTTCTTCCCCAAACTAATTATCTCCATTTCTTCCAATGAATTTTCAGTTTTTGAAGAATAACAGATTTGGAAATCAAAGGGGTATTTCCTCCATCATCAAATTTAAGTCATTCCCTTCCATAATTTTTTATCCTCTCAATTATCAGTCTGCTGATACAAAAAAATACAGTTCAGTATTTTTTATGACAAGACTCTAAGGTGAAAAAGATTCACTCACTGTTCCCACACTGAGCAACAAATCCCATACCCTTGATTGTCATTTTAAACAATTCAATTTACTGCTCTGAATAAAAGATGGTAGATCACCTTTCAGACTTGATTAGCCTGGAGAGCAACCAAAAACTTTTCCATTGGTATGTGGCACAACCTGCACTATTGTGCTCTTCTCAGAGCAGATTTGGGTCTCTGGAATGGCAGAGATGTGTTAGTTACATCTAATTTGTTTATTGTAGAAAATAGAAGAGAATGATTATTTGTTCAAACATTTGCTTGTCTTTCTCTATGTGTCCAAAACGATTTGTTCACTGACCCCCCAAATACTTCTTGCCGATTAGTACATCAGATCTTTTCTATTTTCAAGATTTTATTTCTGGAATTTGTTTTCTGCTTTTCTCTGTATCAATTCATTCTTGCGCTCTCAGTGGAGATTTTTAGATTTTTTTGTACACACTGTTATACTCCTACATTTGCTTTAGAAATGCTCTCCAATTCTCATACATATGTGTCCTTAGAGCTATTGAATAGGAACATGGACATCTATTACAGATGGAGGTGTTCACATGTGTTTTTTCCCCATCTATTTATCCAAGTATATTAATGCTCCTCAAAATTAATTATTATTTTCTTCACTTTTCTCTTTCCACATCTAATCCAGGACCCAGTTTAAAATTTCTTGGTGCCTATCAAATGCTTGAAGAAAAGAACTAGGAATTTTTTTTTTCAGTTATTTAACTTTATTTTTGAATCAAATACATGGCCGATGTAAATAGTTCTACTTAGACTAACAAACATAACATATCTTTGAAGCAAATCTGTGATAAATATGTAAAAATAAATATAGACCTAGATAAAATGCTATGTGTGTATAAATTTAGTATAAAGCAGCACATTTAAAACCAGAAAACTTGAAAAAACGGATTGAAGGTCATAATCTTATACATTAAACTATTTAAACAGCTGAATTTCTATTCAAATCTTAAGAGGTAAATAGAAATATGCCTTCACTCTGATGTTTAATAAATCCTCATTAACACAAAATCCTTCCACTTGTTCAGATATACACACGAATTGTTCACAATTCTCTAAAGCATCATGAAAACACAGCATCTCTTCCTGTAAATGCAGAGAGTCACAAAAAACAATTTTATGTTATATAGGTGGCTGCTAAAAGATACCTCTAGAAATCTTTCTAATTTATGACCCCTCAGTTTTAGCAAAAGCAGTGAGTGAAACTGGTTGGTCTAAACTTCTTGTGCTACTCAAGTTTCTAGCTGTGTCTGAGCTGTTCTCCTGTCTGAGTGATTGTAAGGAGTCCACACAATGTCTGAATATTTATCAAGTTTTTATCAAGGTTTCCTCTGATGACTTTGAGTTTCATGGCTCTCAGATCACACCTCCTAGATGAAGCACTGGACTGTGAAATGGATTATAGAATCACCTCCTCCCCCTGCCCTTCTCAAGGAGCCAGGTCTTAGCATTCACCATCCTCAGATAGGTTCTCAGTGCAGGAAGAAAAACACATAAAATGCTTTGTTCCCCTTAAATAAGAGACAAGCTAGAAAAACTGATCTACAGATGTTTTATTGGTAGGAACCTCTTTACGTCATAAACCCAAACCATATGAAGAAGAACAAGTTAATTACACAGTCTTATAACTAGTCTTCACAAAGCTGAGCAATATACAATGAGTCTATAGTTGGAACAAACTCGTACCTGGACATAAAATGTATAACTCCAGAGCTGTCATGAGATCTGTAATAGTATGAACAAGAAGCACCTGTAGATGAACAATTGCTTGACCAGTGGGAGAAAACCATCTGCAGCAGCATTAATTCTTAAAGTCTTTCTCTTACTGCCAAATATTGGGGCAACATGTGGGCCCTACTTGCCATAGCAGATAGACAAAGACATAGGCTGCCCCCTGGCATCTATATTAGGCCTATTCAGCAAGTATACCCTAGAGGAAAATAGAAAGAATTCTGATGCTCCATTGATGAGTAGCATTGTAAATCAGAACTAAGTCGATTTATAGACATTCAGCTTCTGAAGACTTTAAAACTTAGATACTGAACCTTGGTCAATGGCAGACAGAGTAGACAAGAACCTTGTTTCTCATATCATATCCCATTATAAGAAAATAACTAGTCTAAGAGGTACCAGCATAAGACATAGACCAGGGTACACAAGTGGTTTGGCAGATAGCAGAGAACTAGTCTATAAAAGAAAAAAAAAAAAATAAATTGAGCAAGAAGAGTAAGGAATTTGTAATATAAGACTGGGACTGAATTATAGGCATATAAGTATATTAATTATGGTTAGTTAAACACTCATTTTTATGATATTATCCATATAATAAACTGTATGCAGTACATTAAAAGAGCTTCAATTCTCTTCTACTTATATTTTTATTGTCTTTTTATACAGAGTCCCAATAAAAGAACACCCTTGAGAATTGTTAGTGTTCTATATCTTGAAAAGAGCTCACTGAAATAAGTGAACAAAACTGTCAATTACGCTCAACATTTTGTTGCTTAAGTGGGAAGACAGTACTATGGAGTGGGACCCAAAGAAAACACATTTGCACTTGAGTCTTCCAAATATTACAGTAGAATCTGGAAAATGGTGAACACATTGGGAAAACAACCAAACCACAGCCTTGTATACCCCAGAGTAGTTATGGTTTGGTTCACTGTCTCCCCTCCTCCATCTCTCCCCCACCCACCCTGTCCCCCAGTTTTCATCTCCTCTACTCTGTCTAGAGGGTGCTGAGAATATCTCATCTCAAAATTGTTTTCGAAAAATCAGAATCATGTTCTAAAGGTATTGAGATATGTGGCCATGAGCTCAAAATGCTCCATGAAGTTGACAGATACAATGATGTTCCTAACATGATTAATACTAAGTGAGAGTAATGTCTTTTCTGTGTATATTAGAATCAGATTACAGAGCTTTTGATTAAGCCTATCAAATGCTCAAACACCCAAGTTATCTGAGCTCTGAAATGTCAGCATTGAAGACTGGAAGATACACTGGAGTGTACGTGGTCCAAGCACTCATTAGTCATCCTAAGGAAAAAGGTAGATCCAGATAGATTCATAACTCAATGTCTTCAGTTTAGCAATCTTTTCACTATACTGCATTTGTCCATTAGTGCAAAACAATTACAAAATGACTGACCATGTTGGTCTATCTGTCTATCTTTCTCCTTCTTTCTATTTCTCTCATTTTCTTTTCTAGTGAGTATGGCATGTAGTAGTTAAAAAAAATGGACTCTAGGGTCAAACACATTTCTTCAAACCACAACTTTCTAATTTATAAAGTAGATACTCACGTTATGGGGTTGTGGAGAATATTAAATGAGATAATGCATGTAATGATTTCAGCTCAGGGTCATAAATAAGTGCACAAAAAGTGTTAGATATAACTGTAATTACTTTAAGTAATGCCTGCTTACTATCAAAAATGTGGGGGCCTCCCTGGTGGCGCAGTGGTTGGGAGTCCGCCTGCTGATGCAGGGGATACGGGTTCGTGCCCCGGTCCGGGAGGATCCCATATGCCGCGGAGCGGCTGGGCCCGTGAGCCGTGGCTGCTGGGCCTGCGCGTCCGGAGCCTGTGCTCCGCAGCGGGAGAGGCCACAGCAGTGAGAGGCCCGCATACCGCAAAAAAAAAAAAAAAAAAAAAAAAAAAAATGTGGAAAGACTAGGAAAGATAAGATACACTATTAATATGGTCAATAACCACTTAAAGATAACCACTGTTAATGTACACACACACATGAAAACACACAAGCACATATGTACACATAGAAAATGCCACATGTTCTTATATGTTCAAACATATTTTTATATATACTTAATATATTTTATTACTTTTTTATATCATTGAGTTCACAAAATATAATGAAATTAATTTACTAATGACAAACTCTTTTGCAAGTAGTTACCAACTTGTTAGTTTCTAGTACCATCTTCATCCTGAAGAATATGAAAATGACTCAAGGAACCACACTTGGTAGATTTGTTATCAGCTTCAAACTGACAATAATGCAGAAAATGATAAAGTGACTAACCATCATTAATTATTAGAGAAATACAAATCAATACTACAATGAGGAAACCATAGAAGATGGCAGAGTAGAAGGACGTGCTTTAACTCCCTCTTGTGAGAGCACCGGAATCACAATTAACTGCTGAACAGTCATCAACAGGAAGACGTTGGAACTCACCGAAAAAGATACCCCACACACAAAGACAAAGAAAAGCCACAGTGAGATGGTTGGAAGGGCAAAATCACAATAAAATCAAATCCCATAACTGCTGGGTGGGTGACTCACAAACTGGAGAACACTTATACCACAGAAGTCCACCCACTGGAGTGAAGTTTCTGAGCCCCACGTCAGGCTTCCCAACCCGGGGGTCCAGCAATTGAAGGAGTAATTCATCGAGAATCAAATTTTGAAGGCTACTGGGATTTGATTGCAGGACTTTGACAGGACTGGAGGAAACAGAGACTCCACTCTTGGAGGGCACACACAAAGTAGTATGCACATCAGAACCCAGGGGAAGGAGCAGTGACTCCATAGGAGACTGAACCAGACCTACCTGCTAGTGTTGGTGGCTATCCCGCAGAGGCGGGAGGTGGCTGTGTCTCACCAAGAGTACAAGGACACTGGCAGAAAAAGCTCTGGGAAGTACTACTTGGCATGAGCCATCCCAGAGTCTCCAATTAGCCCCACCAAAGAGCCTGCATAGGCTCGAGGGTTGGGTCAGCTCAGGCCAAACAACCAACAGGGAGGGAACCCAGCCCCAACTACCAGCAGACAAGCAGATTAAAGTTTTACTGAGCTCTGCCCACCAGAGCAACAGTCAGATCTACCTTCCACCAGTCCCTTCCATCAGGAAACTTGCACAAGACTCTTAGATAGCCTATTCCACCTATTAGGTAGACAGCAGAAGCAAGAAGAACTACAAGCCTGCAGCCTGTGGAACAAAAACCACATTCACACAAAGATAGACAAGATGAAAAGGAGGAGGGATACGTACCAGATGAAGGAACAAGATAAAACCCCAGAAAAACAACTAAGTGAAGTGAAGATAGGCAAATTTCGAGAAAAAAAAAAATCAGAGAAATGATAGTGAAGATGATCCAGGACCTCTGAAAAAGAATGGAGGCAAAGTTCAAGAAGATGTAAGAAATGTTTAACAAAGGCCTGGAAGAATTAAAGAACAAAAAAACAGACATGAACAATACAACACCTGAAATGAAAAATACACTAGAAGGAATCAATAGGAGAATAACTGGGTCAGAAGAACGGATAAGTGACCTGGAAGACAGAATGGTGGAATTCACTGCTGTGGAACAGAAAAAAGAAAAAAGGATGAAAAGAAATGAAGACAGCCTAAGAGACCTCTGGGACAACATTAAATGCAACAACATTCACATTATAGGGGTCCCAGAAGGAGAAGAGAGAGAGAAAGGACCCAAGAAAATATTTGAAGGGATTATAGTCAAAAACTTCCCTAATATGGGAAAGGAAATAACTACCCAAGTCGAGGAAGCACAGAGAGTACCATACAGGATAAATGCAAGGAGAAACATTCTGAGACACATAGTAATCAAACTGGCAAAAATTAAAGACAAAGAAAAATTATTGAAAGCAACAAGGGAGAAATGACAACATACAAGGGAACTCCCATAAGGTTAACAGCTGATTTCTCAGCAGAAACTCTACAAGCCAGAAAGGAGTGGCATCATACACTTAAAGTGATGAAAGGGAAGAACCTACAACCAAGATTACTCTGCCAAGCAAGGATCTCATTGAGATTCGATGGAGAAATCAAAAGCTTTACAGACAAGCAAAAGCTAAAAGAATTCAGTACCACCAAATCAGCTCTACAGCAAATGCTAAAGGAACTTCTCTAAGTGGGAAACAGAAGAGAAGAAAAGAACCTACAAAAACAAACCCAAAACAATTAAGAAAATGGTAATAAAAACATACATATTGATAATTACTTAAACGTGAATGGATTAAATGCTCCAACCAAAAGATGCAGGCTCATTGAGTGGATATAAAAGCAAGACCCATATATATATGTTGTCTACAAGAGACCCACTTCAGACCTAGGGACACATAGAGACTGAAAGTGAGGGGATGGAAAAAGATATTCCATGCAAATGGAAATCAAAAGAAAGCTGGAGTAGCAATACTCATATCAGATAAAAGAGACTTTAAAATAAAGAATGTTACAAGAGACAGGGAAGGACACTACATAATGAGCAAGGGATCAATCCAAGAAGAAGATATTACAATTATAAATATATATGCATGGAACATAGGAGCACCGCAATACATAAGGCAACTGTTAACAGCTCTAAAGGAGGTAATCAACAGTAACACAATAATAGTGGGGGACTTTCACATCTCACTTACACCAATGGACAGATCAGCCAAACAGAAAATTAATAAGGAAACACAAGCTTTAAATGACACAATAGAGCAGATAGATTTAATTGATATTATAGAACATTCCATCCAAAAACAGCAGATTACACTTTCTTCTCAAGTGCACATGGACCATTCTCCAGGATTGATCGCATCTTGTGTCAAAAATCAAGCCTCAGTAAATTTAAGAAAATTGAAATCATATCAAGCATCTTTTCTGACCACAATGCTGAGATTAGAAATCAATTACAGGGGAAAAAAATGCAAACACATGGAGACTAAACATTATGTTACTAAATAACCAAGAGATCACTGAATAAATCAAAGAGGAAATCAAAAAAACCTGGAAACAAATGGCAATGAAAACACGATGGTCCAAAACTTATGGGATGCAGCAAAAGCAGTTCTAAGAGGGAAGTTTATAGCAATACAATCCTACCTCAAGAAACAAGAAACATCTCAAATAAACAACCTAACTTTACACCTCAAACAACTAGAAAGAAGAACAAACAAAACCCAAAGTTAGTAGAAGGAAAGAAATCATAAAGATCAGAGCAGAAATAAATGAAATAGAAACAAAGAAAACAATAGCAAAGATCAAAAAAACTAAAGGCTGGTTCTTTGAGAAGATAAACAAAATTGATAAACCATTAGCCAGACTCATCAAGAAAAAGAGAGAGAGGACTAAAATCATTAATACTGGAAATGAAAAAGAGAAATTACAACAGACACCACAGAAATAGAAAGCATACTAAGAGACTACTACAAGCAACTCTATTCCAATAAAATGGACAACCTGGAAGAAATGGACAAATTCTTAGAAATGTATAGCCTTCCAAGACTTAACCAGGAAGAAATAGAAAATATGAACAGGCCAATCACAAGTAATAAAATTGAAACTTTGATTAAAAATCTTCCAACAAACAAAACTCCAGGACCAGATGGCTTCACAGGGGAATTCTATCAAACATTTAGAGAAGAGCTAACACCCATCCTTCTCAAACCCTTGCAAAAATTTGCAGAGGAAGGAACACTCCCAAACTCTTTCTATGAGACCACCATCACCCTGATACCCAAACTAGACAAAGACACTACAAGAAAAATAAAATTACAGACCAATATCACTCATGAATATAGATACAAAAATCCTCAACAAAAGACTAGCAAACAGAATCCTACAACAAAATAAAAGGATCATACACCATGATCAAGTGGGATTTATCCCAGGGATGCAAGGATTCTTCAATATATGCAAATCAATCAATGTGATACACCATATAAACAAACTGAAGAAGAGAAACCACATGATCATCTCAATAGATGCAGAAAAACTTTTAACAAAATCCAACACCCATTTATGATAAAAACTCTCTGGAAGTGGGCATAGAGGGAACCTACCTCAACATAATAAAGGCCATATATGACAAACCCAGAGCAAACATCATCCTCAATGGTGAAAAAATGAAAGCATTTCCTCTAAGATCAGGAACAAGACAAGGATGTCTACTCTCACCACTATTATTCAACATAGTTTTGGAAGTCTTAGCCACAGCAATCAGAGAAGAAAAATAAATAAAATAATCCAAATCAGAAAAGAAGTAAAATTGTCATTTTTGCAGAAGAAATGATAATATACATAGAGAATCCTAAAGATGTCACCAGAAAACTACTAGAGCTAATCAATGAATTTGGTAAAGTTACAGGATACAAAATTAATGCCCAGAAATCTCTTGCATTTGTATATAAAATTTGTATGGAGACACAAAAAACCCCTAATAGCCAAAGCATTACTGAGGGAAAAAAACAGAGCTGGAGGAATCAGGCTCCTGGACCTCAGACTATACTACAAAGCTACAGTAATCAAGACAATATGGTACTGGCACAAAAACAGAAATAAAGGTCAATGGAACAGTATACAGAGACCAGAGATAAACCCACACACCTATGGTCAACTAATCTATGACAAAGGAGGCAAGGATATACAATGGAGAAAAAACAGTCTCTTCAATAATTGGTGCTGGGAGAACTGGACAGCTACATGTAAAAGAATGAAATTAGAACACTCCCTAACACCACACACAAAAATAAACTCAAAGTGGATGAGAGACCTAAATGTAAGACTGGACACTATAGAACTCTTAGAGGAAAACATAGGAAGGACAGTCTTTGACATAAATCACAGCAAGATCTTTTTTGATCCACCTCCTAGAGTAATGGAAATAAAAACAAAAATAAACAAATGGGACCCAATGAAACTTAAAGCTTTTGCATGGCAAAGAAAACCATAAACAAGACTAAAAGACAACTCTCAGAATGGGAGAAAATATTTGCAAATGAATCAACGGACAAAGGTTTAATCTCCCAAATATATAAACAGCTTATGCAGGTCAATATTAAAAAACAAACAACCCAATCCAAAATTAGGCAGAAGACCTAAATAGTCATTTCTCCAAAGAAGACATACAGATGGCCAAGAAGCACATGAAAAGATGCTCAACATCACTAATTATTAGAGAAATTCAAATTAAAACTACAATGAGGTATCACCTCACACTAGTTAGAATGGGCATCATCAGAAAATCTACAAACAACAAATGCTGGAGAAGGTGTGGAGAAAAGGGAACCCTCTTGCACTGTTGGTGGGAATGTAAATTGATACAGCCACTATGGATAACAGTATGGAGGTTCCTTAAAAAACTAAAAATAGAATTACCATAGGACCCAGCTATCCCACTACTTTGCATATACCCAGAGAAAACCATAATTGACAAAGACACATGTACCCCAATGTTCATTGCAGCAGTATTTACAATAGCCAGGACATGGAAGCAACCTACATGCCCATCGAAAGATGAATGGATAAAGAATATGTGGTACATATATACAATGGAATATTATTCAGCCATAAAAAGGAACGAAATTTTGTCATTTGTGGAGATGTGGATGGATCTAGAGACTGTCATACAGAGTGAACTAAGTCAGAAAGAGAAAAACAGATATCATATATTAAGGCATATATGTGGAACCTAGAAAAATGGTACAGATTTACCGGTTTTCAGGGCAGGAAATTAGAGACAGATGTAGAGAACAAATTGTATGGACACCAAGGGGGAAAGTGGTGGTGGTGGAGGTGGTGGTGTGATGAATTGGGAGATTGGGATTGACCTGTATATACTAATATGTATAAAATGGATAACTAATAAGAACCTGCTGTATAAAAAATTAACATAATAAAAACTACAATGAGATATCACCTCACACCAGTCAGAATAGCCATCATCAAAAAGTCTACAAATAATAAATGCTGGAGAGTATGTGGAGAACAGAGAACCCTCCTACACTGTTGCTGAGAATGTAAATTGGGCAGTCAATATGGAGAACAGTCTGGAGGTTCCTATAAAACTGAAGAAATAAAGTTACCATATGATTCAGCAATCCCACTCCTGGGCATATATCTGGGAAAAATGAGAACTCTAATTCAAAAAGATACATGCACCCATATGTTCATAGTAGCACTATTCACAATAGCCAAGACATGGAAGTAACTTAAACTGATGAATGGATAAAGAAGATGTGATATATATGTGTATATAAACAAGGATTTACCATATAGCACAGGGAACTATATTCAGTATTTGTAATAACCTTTAATGGAAAGAATCTGAATCTGTACACCTGAAACTAACAGAATATTGTAAATCTACTATAGTTAAATGTAAATAAATAAAATAATAATTATAATAAGGTGACTAACAATGATTGACCTTTAAATTATATTTCTTGTAAAGATTTTCAAGCCTTTTACAATTTCAATGTCTCATTAAGTTTTTATAGAGATCTGTGGTATAGGGAGTATGGTGAATTTAGTGTTATGTAAAATTAAGCTAATCCAAGAAGAACCACTGAAATTCAATGCATCCACCTGGAAAATCACACTACACAAAACAGTAGTGAATGCTAAGAGGTTGCATGGTTTGGTGGTTCTTGAACTATTCCTTAACCACCTCCAGTGGGTTTGGTTCCTTAAGATAGTGACCTTGTCTTATTAATCTTTGCTCTATTCATTTGTTTATTCATTCATTCACTTATTCCATGTTTATTGAGTTCCTTACTATAAGCCCAATGTTCTGCTAAAGTGTCTGGGGCTAAAAAAAATTTAATAAAATAAGTTCATTGTTTTAAAGGGTTAGAATTCAACCAAGGAGATCAACAAGTAATGAGAAAATTTTAGTGCACTGTGATAAGCATGACAACAGAGGGAAGCACAGAACACTACAGAGACTGGCAGATAGAGATTCATATTCAGCCTGGAAGTAGTCAAAGAAGGGTCCTTGAAGGATATGACATCAAACTTAATTAAATCTTAAAGAATGTTTAGGAGATATGCCCTTACTAATGGTCTGTGTGACCTTGAATACTTATGCTTGATATTTAAGTTCTCTTAACCTCAGTTTCTGCATAAATTTGTTGTTAGTTTTAACACAGATTATGTGCCTTAAGTAGTGTCTGTTAATATGAAATATAAAATAAAATTTGTATTTTTTTACTACTGACTTGAATTGCTTTCCCACTTCATTTTGTGCCCATGAATACTATTTGTTCTTTTCCAAATCAGTAAGTAATGTTTTTTTCTGGAAATATCTTATAACTTTGGGGTAGGATCCTACCTTTAGATAGGACACAAATTTAATTATCCCTGTAAAGGATTGCCTTCATTCAGGGGCAGCAGAGGACTTGTAAACATACATGGAATATTTACAGGGAAGTAGAAAATAAGTCTAGCATTATCACACAATCCAGATGTTCCACTGGCGTTTATATAGTCATCTGTCACTTCCTTTAGCCATAATTTGCCCCTAATTTAAGAGACAATTCTATTCAGAGTTATCTTTTTAAGAGGTATTTTTCTTTTAAAAATCTCTTGAGTCACTTTGGTGTTTTGAGAGTGATGTGTCTACTATACTTATAATAGGTAGAAACGTGAGTTCAGAAAGCCATCAGTATTTAAGAACAACATGCTGTACAGTATACAAAAAATGAAGAAAATTATAAGTTTAAAAAGTGTAGGAAAATAATTGTCCGATACCCAATTTGATCTCCCATCTTTACAAATGGCTGCTCCAAGTTCTGTTCCAAAATGGTGTCAGGGCTTTCACTGTTGTCATCAATTGCCATCAGCACTGCCTTTAACTAACATAATCACTGATTGTTAACAATTAGTGCCCATTAGTATAGAGTAAAATTAAGAGTCTCAGTCATATAGAATTGCCCATTATGTCCATAGAATACACAAGGTTCATCACTTATGATTAACAGTACAGAGTGAATTCAAAAAAAATTATGAAAGACCTGTCACTTTATAATGCTGCCAGATGTAAATATCAGACAAACTGTCAAAAATCAATGTTCTGCTATGGAACACCCAGAATTTAGATGTAACATTATGACGAATTAGGGAAACAATGTGTTAAGTGGATAGGAACTTTGAGTGGAGAAATAGACAAGGAATATATTTTTGAATATCAAAAAAATGTATGAAATACATTTGATGTAGTTAGGTCCCTTTATAAAATTCTCCCCTCACTGTTTGTTTTGTTTTTGTTTCAGTTTATATTATATGCCCAAAGAGGTGCCAAAACAGTGGTGAAAAAGGCCAAAGATAATGAAATTTTTAACCCCTGACTTTAAACTACAACAGAACTTGGCTGTTTGTAATTTTCTTGTGGTAGTGATTATTAACACTCAACTCTAACTGAACATATTTTAAATAGAGGACTCAGAACTGAAGAAAAAGAGTGTGATGCCTGGAGCTCCAGGCTCCATCATGGACTCTACAGTGATCTTAAGTCTGGGATCTGCTAGGATGGTAGGACAGAAACACAGTAGTCAGAGTCATCTGTAACTGTTGAGCTACCATTCCAGTGGCGTAATGCCTATCAAATGTGAATTATGAAATCAAATACTGGAAATATTAAGAGAAAAACATTTCTGCTTTGTAGACATCAACAGCTATGAAGTATCATTTATGTTTCAACCAGGTGGCACCAAACCCTATGTATATTTCAAACATTTTAATAAAATCTTTGCTATAAAATTATAAGCCTATATGTGTTTGTAATAACAAAGGTGTCCAACCCATTCCCAGAAGTACCTACTTTTAACTGTTGCTTGTGTATATTTTCAGGCATTTTCTATGCATATAAATGTATTTGTATATTCTTATAGACAATATATTCACTTTATATTTCAAATGATATTATATACCATTCTACTGCAACTTGACTTTCTCACCATTTTTACATTATGTTTCATATTATTATTATAGATCTTTCATATATAATGGCTGCATAGTATATTTAATTTTATGAAAAAATATATTTAAACTATAATATACAATTTATCAATATGTATATTATGTCTATTTTTCACTATAGCAAACAATAGAGAGTTAAATATTCTTTTATATTTATCTATTTATGATATTTAGGATAAAGTTCTGAAAACAGTTTCTGAGTTAATATACATATACATTTTCAAGTGTTCCGATATTTGTATGCCTATACCTACATCAAATCTTATCCATCTATTTAAATTGCCTTCCAAAGTGTTTGCTCACGTTTACATTTCCCCTGCTGTGTAAAAGAGCACTGCCAGTTTTTTAATCCTTGCAAAAATAAATGAAAAATGGCATTTTGTTTTAATTTGACTTTTTTTTGATGAAGATAGTTCATCATCTCTATTATACTTATGAGTAATTTGTATTTCTTTACCTGTGTCCTTAGGTTTTTACAAAAATTTTCCCTATTGAGTGGATGGCACTTTTTTCTTTAATGGTTTTATTAATATATATTTCACATACCATAAAATTTTTCTATTAAAATATACTGTTCAATGATTTTTAGTTTATTCACAGGGCTGTGTAAGCATTATCACAGTCTAATTTTAGAATATTTTCTGCACCCCCAAAAGAACCATGTACACATTAGCAGTCATTCCCTATTCCTTCTTCTCTCACCCCTTCCCCAGTCACAAGGAAACATGAATTTACTTTCTAAATGCATGAATTGCATGTTCTAGATATTTCACATAAATGTGATACCATATGAAGTCTTTATGACTGTTTTTTTTCATTTACCTTGGTGTCTTCAAGGTTAATACACATAGCACATTATCAGTACTTCATTTCTCTTTGATTGCTGAATAATATTCCATAGTACAGATATACCACTTTTGGTTATCTATCATATATCTATTGGTGGACATTTGGATTGTTTCCACTTTGGGGCTATTATGAATAATGTTTCTATAAACATTTGTGCACGAGTTCTTGTACAGACATGTTTTCATTTCTTTTGAGTATACCTACTAAGAATTACTGGGTCACATGGTTTAACAATGTAAGGAACTATCAAACTCTTCTCCAAAGAGACTTCACCATTTTGTATTGCCACCAACAATGTATAAATGTTCCATTTTTCGCCACATTCTTATTGACTTGTTATTGTCTTTCCTTTTTATTTTAGCTATTATAGTGGGTATGGAATGATATCTCATTGTATTTTTTATTTACATTTTCCTAAAGACTAATGAAGATGAGTATTATTTCACATGTTTATTGGTCATTTGTATATCTTCATTAGATAAATGTCTATTAAAATCCTCATCCTTTTTTTTTTTTTTTTTTTTTTTTTTTGCGGTACATGGGCCTCTCACTGTTGTGGCCTCTCCCGTTGCAGAGCACAGGCTCCGGATGCGCAGGCTCAGTGGCCATGGCTCACAGGCCTAGCCGCTCCATGGCATGCGGGATCCTTCCAGACCGGGGCACAAACCCGTGTCCCCTGCATCGGCAGGCGGACTCTCAACCACTGCACCACAAGGGAAGCCCATCCTCATCCATTTTTAATTGAATTATTTATCTTTTTAACATTGAGTTGTAAGTGTTCTTCGTATATTCTGAACACAAATCCTTTGTCAGATACATGATTTGCAAATATTTTCTCCCATTATGTGGGTGGTCTTTTCACATTCTTAATGGTATCCTTTAACACACAAAAGTTTTTAATTTTGCAGAAGTCCAATTTACCTATTTTTCCTTTTGTCGTTAATGCATTTGGTGTCATGTCTGAAAAACTATTGCCTAACCAAATATCATGAAAATTTATTCCTATGTTTTCTGAGGAATTTTATAGTTTTCTTACATTTAGATCTATGATCCAATTGAGTTAATTATTGTGTATGGTCACAGCCACTCCAGCTATCTTTTTTTACTGCTTTCATGGTATATCTTTTCACATTCTTTTACTTTCTTTCTTACACTCTTTTCCTCTTTGTCTTTGAATTCAAAGTGTATCTCTTGTAGACATATATAGTTGAATGATGATTTTTTAAAATTTGTTCTGCCAATCTATGCCTTTAGATTTTTGTTTGATTCATTTACATGTAATATAATTTCTCATAAGATAGAATTTACATCTGTAATTTTGCCTTTTTTTTCCCTAAAATGTCTCTTATCTTTTTGCTTCTCTGTTCCTTGATTCCTATCTTTTGTGTGTGTGTTAAATAGGTATATTCTAGTGTATCTGTAGTGGTTTGACTAGTGTCCCTCAAAAGTTCACATCCACCTGGAACTTCAAAATGTAACCTTTATGGGAATAGGGTTTTGGCAGCTGTAACTAAGGCAGGAATCAAGATGAGATTCTACTGGGTTAGTAGATCAGTAAGAAGACCATGTGAAGATGAAGGTAGAGATTGTAGTTACACTGCTACATGCCAGGGAACAACAGGAGACACCAGGAGATGAAAGGAAAGGAAGAATTCTCCTCTAGAG
The DNA here is from genome assembly GCF_964165515.1 of Mesoplodon bidens. Classification (NCBI taxonomy): domain Eukaryota; kingdom Metazoa; phylum Chordata; class Mammalia; order Artiodactyla; family Ziphiidae; genus Mesoplodon; species Mesoplodon bidens. The sequence continues at coordinate 65,723,461 of NC_138177.1, read as the reverse complement.
CCTTCAGGGGAAATGTGGCTTGCCAACATCTTGATTTTGGATCTCTGGAATTCTGAACTACGATTAAATAAATCTCTGTTAAGCCACTCAATTTATGATTATTATGAAAGCCCTAGGAAATTAATATAGTATATTTTTAATTGCCATATTGTTGCTTTTACTATATTTTTGAGGGTTTTTTCTAGTGGTTGCCCTTGGAATGACAACTGGCATCTTAAATTAAAAAAAAAAAAATCTAGTTCAGAATAATACTAACTTAATTTAAATAGTATACAAAATCTTTGTTTCAATATACCTCCATTCTCTCCCCTTTGTGTTACTCTTGTCATATAAATTACATTTGTATACTTTATAAACCCATCAATACACTTTTAAAATTATTGTTTTATGCAGTTGTCTTTTAAAACAGATAAGAGAAGAAAAATATAACAAAAAAATGATTTTTACTTTCTTTCATGATAACTATGTCATCTTTATATCAGTGTCCTTTTTTTCTTCACATGGTTTAAAATTACCTTCTAATATCCTTTCATTTCAGCCTGAAGGACCCAGCAAATTTTGTAGAGTAGATATGCTAGCAACACATTTTCTCAGTTTTTGATTATCTAGAAATATCTTAATTTCTCCTTCGTTTTTAAAGGAAGGCATATGTGGATATAGAATTCTTGATAGATTTTTCTGACAACAGTTTAAAGATGTCTTCCTACTCTATTCTGGCCTTTATCACTTCTGAAAGAAGCCAGCTGTTACTTTCACTGAGAAGTCCTGATACGTGTTGTCACTCTTCTCTTGCTACTTTCAAGATTTTCCTTTTGTCTTTGTCTTTCATCAACTTGACTATACAGTGTCTAGATGTGGATCTCTTTGATTTATTTCACTAGGAGTTTGTTGATCTTCTTGAATGTGTATTCTAATATTTTTCATCAAATTTGGGAAGTCTTCAGCCATTATTTGTTCAAATATTTTTCTCTTTCTCCTATCCTTCTGGAACTCTCATTATAGGTATGTTGGTATGTTTTATGATGTCATATGTCTCTTATGTTCTGTTCATTTTTCTTCATTCTTTTTCTTTCTGCTTCCAGACTAGATAAAGTTTATTGACACATCCTCAAATTCACTGATTCTTCTGTCAGCCCAAATCTGTTGTTGAGTACCTCTAGTGAATTTTTTATTTCTGATATTTTATTTTTCTGCTCTAGAATTTCTATTCAATTCTTTTTTATAATATCTATCTCTTCATTGACATTCTCTATTTGCTAAGATATGATTGTCCTCCTTTCCTTTACTTCTTTATGTTGTTTCCTTTAGTTCTTTAAACATATTTATAATAACTGATTTAAAGTCTTTGCTTACTAATTCCAAAATCAGGGCCCTCTCAGGGATATTTTCTGTTGGCTCCACTGCCCCCTATGAAGCATCTTTTACTATTGTTTTTCATGCCCTATAAATTTTTTGTTGAAATCTAGACATTTTAGATAATATATGGGATCAGATTTCCCCATCCTACAAGGTCTGTGCTGTTTTTCTTGATGTTTATTTGTTTAGTGACTTCCCTGGACTAATTCTGTGTATTCCACATTCTCTGCAGTTGTAGACTTTAAGTTTTCTGTTAATTTTTTTAAGTGCTTGTTTATATTTTTAAGCCTGGTTTCCTAGGAGTCACAACTGGGTTTACATAATTTAGTTGTCAGCCAATGATTGGTCAGAAAATTTTATTAACTAACATGATTGTGTAGCTTTCACTTTTGCCAAAGGGATCTGTATGAGAAAGCCTTCGTTCAAACTTAGACAGTTTACATGACAGCCTACCACAACTTCCATCTCCTTACAGAGGGCTTCAAGATAAGTCAGAGATGAGCAAGCTACTGATGATTTCTCTTTTCCTGTGTCTTTCCTGGGCATTGACATAGTATGGCATGTGTGCACAGCCTTATAAAAATCCTGGGATTTCAGAGCTTTTCAACATTTCTCATATTTGTTTATTTGTTTTTATAGATCTGGACAGGCTCTTTGTCCTAATTGAATTCACAGACCTAGTCACCTGAGAGGTTGCCAGCATTTTGCAATTGTTCAAATTAATCCTTGGAGTAGGCATTTTCCCACTCTTTCACTGTGTTCTAGGGAAGAGGCTTTTAACAGAGTTCTAAGAACCATCAGATCTCTTTGTTTGCAATGAGGACAGATTTGGCTGCCATGCCAATGAGTTAGTGAGAAGAGGAAATATATATAGTCCAATTTAAAATATTATAGGCTCTGTTGTCTTACTGGTGTTTAATAGTGACTCTTATATATATGTCTTTTAGTTCATTCTTTGGCTTTGGTTAATAGTCATAGTTCTGAAATTGTTGATGTTAGTTTTTTGTTCATACTTTCATTGTTTTACAGGGAGAGCAAGTTCATTGAGGTCTTCACTCTGCCATTCCATTTTTATTGGTCTTTGAGTGCTCTTTTTATATGAAGGAAATCAGCCATTTTTTGTGTCATATATTACATATTACATATTACAGATATGTCATTTCTCTTTTAATTTTGCTTATGGTATTTCTTTTTTTACCACTAAGAATTTTCTTTTTAAATGTTTTTAGAGTCAAATATAACATTTTTGAACTATTTTAGTACTACTTCTATTATTTTATTTTTACATATAAATCTACGATTCATGTGGCTCTTTCAAATGGCTGGTCAATTAATACACTTTTTTAAAAAAATGGATAAATCCACTTTTCCCCCCTCTATTTGAAAAGTCATTTTTTTCTTACTACATTTGCATATAAACAAATATATTTACTTATGAACTAACACAGTTGACCCTTGAACAACATGGGTTTGAATTGCCTGGGTCCACTTACATCCCAGTTTTTTTCAATAAATATGTACTACGGTACTACCTGATCCACAGTTGGTTGAATTGATAGATGCAGAACCATAGATACAGAGGGCCAACTATAAAGTTACATGACTATTTTTGACTGGGCAGGGGGGTCAACATCCCTGGTCTCCATGTTGTTCAGGGTCAGCTGCATTTATTTTTGTCCCAATAACCTGATATTTTCTGTACTGACTATGTGCTTTTTAAACTATTGTACCTTAAAATGATTTTTAATATCTGATAGGAATAATTTGTCATTTATAAACCTTTTTTTGTATTTTTAAAAGCTATTATAGCATTTTTCTCAGGAGAACGTCAGAATCATTTTGACACATTTTTAAAAATCCTGTTAATGTTTTGATTGGGTTCATACTGAATTTATAGTTAAACTCTGGGAAAATCCACATTGTTCAAAAGTAGGTATTCCTACCCAAGAAAAAGATACTGCTTTCCAAATTGTATATATTTTTATGTTCCTCACTAGTGTTAACTTTTCTTCATACATGTCTTTCATATTCTTTAATTTACTTAGCTGTACTTTTCCCTTATTGTGAATGGAGTCTTCTATCTCATTATGTTTTTACATTGCTATTGTTGTAATCACATATTCTCTGTATTCTTTAACCATAATGGGCTTCCTATTCCTTTAAATTTTAAATAAAAATGCTTGAGCATTCACTCCATATAATAATAGTATGCTAACTACTTCATCCCCATATACACATTTTTTTCTGGTGTATTTGAAAAGATGATTTTTTTTAATATATATTAGCTCCTGAGTAAGGTCCACTGTGCATCTCACTCTTTCTTGCATCTCATGAAGACTCTGCTCATTTTAATACTTCTCATGCTTAAAATTCTGAGACTGTAACCCTTTTTGCTTCTTTTTTTATAACAACACTAAATCAGTGCTGCTAATTATACAGATTTTATTGAAGAGTTGTGAACTGTAGGCAATTAGAGTTCAGACATAAAATAACTTCAATTTTAATTTCAGATAGACTTCCTATAAATTCTGTGGATCAGAATATCTGAGTTTAAAAACTGATCTCATCAATTATCATCTTTGGAGTGTTGCATAGTCATGGTGATAGACTCTTGTTTTGTCACTGTCCTCAGTGTGGTTGCTTCTACTGTGTTAACATTACACATGATGTTGGATTTTGGTTTGATACATTATCAAGGATATTTATGTGTGTGTGTGTGTGTGTGTTTGGTGGCTTAGTTCTTCTGCTTTGATGTTGATTGAATTCTTTCTTTGTCCTTGAATCTTGAAGTTCAGTAACTTCTCTTCAAATTGTGTTGCTCTTGATATTTTCAACTATTTTTTGTTATTTATTTCCCTGAGAGCCATAATTTCATTTCTTTCTTTATTCCAGGAAAATATTATTTTATTATATCTTTGAGTATTTTACTTTTCAATTTGTTCCATTCTCTTCTTCAGGAATACCAATTATGCAAATCAGATCTCTATTATCTCTCTTGTAATAGTATCATCTCATGGCTTTTTGCTCTTTTCTATTTTCTTTTATATTATTTTTCCAAGTCATATTTCACACATTCACTCTTTTAAAGCAACATTTATTCTAATATTGAGTACTTCTAATGTGTTTTTATTTCCAAAATCAAATATATATGTATATTTAATTTAAAATATATGATTATATATATATTGAGCTTAGACATGTCACTTTTTAACAACTTCTATTGTTTATCCTATATTTTTTTAACTTGGTTGCTTACATGTCTTCTTTGAATAAGACAATATTCTCTATAATTCAGTTGTGTAAAAGAAATTCATATATTTTCCCATGTAATTCTTTTTGTAAAATGTATCTTTAATTCACTTATATTTTTTCCTGTTTAAAATATTTTCTTTGCATAAGAAACATGTTGGATAATTTTTCTTTTTCTAAATTTTTAATTTTCCTTAATCCTCTTTAAAAGGGAGAATTCTATCTAAGCCCACCAATAAAGGTGAGTTGAGAAAATGAGCTGGGGAAGTCAGCATCTCTTTAATACAAGTATGTTGCCTTAAAAAACTCCTTCATCAAATTTGCTGTATCCTTCAGTCCTGGTGAACAAGTCTCCTGAGCATGGCAAGTTCACTTCTTGAGATGAATGGTTTACCCTGATAAGAAGACTGCATGACAGACTAAACATTTTGTTTATTTATTTATTTATTTTTTTTTTTTATTTTTTTTTTTTCTGTACGCGGGCCTCTCACTGTTGTGGCCTCTCCCATTGCGGAGCACAGGCTCCGGACGCACAGGCTCAGCGGCCATGGCTCACGGGCCTAGCGGCTCCACGGCATGTGGGATCTTCCCGGACCGGGGCACGAACCCGTGTCCCCTGCATCGGCAGGCGGACTCTCAACCACTGCGCCACCAGGGAAGCCCCATTTTGTTTATTTTGTTTTGTTTGTTTCATCCATTTTTATGCATCTCCGTTCAGTTGACTCTTGCCAGCAACTTCAGAGTTGTTTACTGTGCAGCTCTCTCTTTCTTAATGTTCTACCCTTTATGTTTTCTGGGTTGAGGTGAAGTGAATGAATTTGGCAAATATGGGCAAATCCTTCCATTAATAGCCTTCCACCCTATTCTTTTCTGGGTGGGACTGGATTGCTCTAAGAATGCCTTCTATGACTCTTGTACCCACCTTCCTTACCACACATATACCTATTTCTCATGACTACAAGGAAATCAACATTACTTGAGTTTTTCAAGACTCTAACTTATTGCAGGAAAATATGCACACTGACTGAGATTTGGAATAGTATGTGTTATTTCACAATGTGTCTACATTGTACAATTTTCACTCTATTTGGCAGATTTTCTTATCTTCTTGGAAAATGGAATTTTCTCTTTTTTTAAAAAAAGTTTTTGCTTTTGTGGAGCCAGTTTCAGGGAATGGTATGGAATAAACACTTTACTCTGCTTTCTTTTACCAGCAGTCTTAAAAATAAGACATTTTAATATAATATTACACAGAAATAAAATCATTCTTCCATTACTTAGATTGTCAAGTAAAAATTGTGGTACATTTTTGAATGTATTTTATGTGAGAAATTTTTAAAGTCTTTAGTTTCATTTGAGGGAAGGAATTTCTCAAAGGAGAATCCTTCATGGACAGGATCTTTTCTTCTGCTGTTAAAAACATAGTGTTTGGGCTTCCCTGGTGGTGCAGTGGTTGGGAGTCCGCCTGCCAATGCAGGGGACACGGGTTCGTGCCCCCGTCCAGGAAGATCCCACGTGCCGTGGAGCGACTGGGCCCGTGAGCCATGGCTGCTGGGCCTGCGTGTCCGGAGCCTGTGCTCCACAACGGGAGAGGCCACAGCAGTGAGAGGCCCACGTACCGTAAAGAAAAAAAAAAAAAAAGAAAAACATAGTGTTTGAGAGTCGGAATATATCTCATCTTGTAACATGGCTGTGATGAGAAGCCTAAGGTTATTGTAACACATACACGCACAGACAGCTTGCCTTTGATTCTCTGAGTTTCAGCCTTATCAAAAAGCAAATCTCAGTATTTTCAGAGAAGAGGTCTGCTTTGTAATTTGATGTACTTGCCATTGTGTGAGTTAAATATTCCAGGCTTGGTTTTTGATAGGTCATTTCTTGACTTGTGTGTGGTTTGGCCTCTGCTAAATTTCACCAGGTTTTCCTGGGGGAAGTCAGGTCTTAATTTCCTCATAACCTTCTGCTCTTCCGTCGGCTAGTCCTCTTCATTCAATATTCATCGATGACATTGTTTAGGAAGGGCCAGTAATCCAAGTCTTTATCTGTTTGACCCAAGCCAGGGAGTTGTCAGATCAGAGAAAGCAGCCACAGCCTCTTGCCACTGCTCTGGTCATAAGCTTATAGTTCAGGCTTCTCTTCGTAAAGGATCATCAACATCAACATGTTGTTTCCAGGGTCATAAATTTGCAATGTGATGAGACACAACCAGATGTTGCCAAACGTGAACTGACTCATAAAGCCGCCTCTCTCCTGCTCTGTCTTGCTTTCCAACTCATAGAAGCTGGTAGTCCATTTAGTTCTTCATACTCAGCTGAGGGGCTTGGTTGTCCAGATTGAAGTCAATCACTTTCCAGAGCAATTATATTTTTCAAGCTGAATAATGGAGTAGTAGTTATCACGTACTCCACAGATATTTTCTGGTACTTAATGCTCCTGTGTGGAGTTTATTGCCATTCTTTGGCAACACGATTGTTGTGTTGCATTGTGTCATGATATTGTCCCTTGTATACAGTAATGGGAAAAAATGGCACATCTGTCTAATGTCCTTACTCCCACCCCTGGACGTATGGTCTGATTTTACCTATGATTCCAACTCTTTCAAACTTATTAAGACTTGTTTAATGCTTTTAGGATATAATCAACTATAATAAAGGTTCCAATGTGTAGTCCTAGAAATAGCAAAGCTTTAAGACCCTTTGGGCTTTTGCACATTCTCTTCATTTTAAGTTGAAACAACTGAGGCCATGGAAGTTAAGCAAATTATGCAAGATTATACAATCAGTTATTCATACCCAAGGCTCCAGTCTCCTGTTTGGGTAAATTGTTGTGCTTCTTCAGGAAACTAATAATATAATATAATGTAATATAAATACATAATTATAATCTCTGCCCTTTAGATTTGAAGGCAGACTAAACTTAAAGCAAAAGTCAATGGAAATAAAAACATTTAAAAAATCAGATGTTATAATCCTTCATGACAGATCATTCCTTTTCTGAATTCCATTCTCTTTTATATAATTGGGTGATAACAATATGTCACTCTATCATAATATTGTTTGTAAGGCATATTGACAAAGGATACTCATAAAGGGTTCTTTGAATTGTCCTGTGAAAAAGTTCCACAAGGTAATTTAGTTTATAACTTTATGTCTAAAGTTTTTCTGTGCTGTTTGCTCTTGATTAGGGTTGTTTTGTTAACTGATAATCTGGAGCAACTGGCTCTTCTTTTATGACCCACAGAACCAGAGAAACATGAGAAATACAGCTAACATGTGAATTAAGCATCTTTAAGTGCATTAAAGATTCTATAAGTCACTTCAGTTTTTCAGGGGAAAAAAATGCTACCACATGTTTACATAGGCTGTTTTTGTTGTTGTTTTATTTTATATTGTTTGTTATTCTTAATTTAAGCGACTTTAATTTTCTCAAGTATGTATTCTTCAGATAAAGCATTGATGTTTGAAGTTACTACTTTTTTCAGTTTGAAATTTAAATACTCTCTTCATTCTGTAATTTTAGTTCTCCTTAATACCTGAAGAAATTGAAGTCAAATTTTGTATTCCAGGAATCATTCTTACCAGTTTAGTATAAAGTGAAAATACTATCTTTTTTGTAGGTTTTAAAAATTATTACAAACAATCTTAAAAGTCATTCAGGAGACTGGCTTTCAGTGCATCAGATTCAACTAATTTTGAAGCATTTGGGGGACCACACCAATTCTGAGCAGTTTTGTTTAATTTATTGATGACTTGGGCCCAGGCATTGGTGGTTTTCAAAAGCCCACAGGTGATTTTAATGTGTAGCCAGGGATGAGAATCATTACTCTGGTACAACCCTTCATTGATAAAACAAAACAGTAAAGAAATTAGAGTTCATTGAAGTTCTGTGACTTCCCAAAGCAATGACTAAGTTAGCTCCAGAACCCAGCTCTCCCCTCATTTATTCTACTTTCTCCTCCCCCAAAAAATAATACAGAACAAACCCATAAAATTTGCCAATGACCCCTCAGTGCCTTGTGTGATATCAAGTACATCAAAAGTGCTCAAACACTTGCTAAATGTTGAATGAATAAATAATTGAATGAATGTCAGATGGTTCCCTGTGTCTCATTCTGTAACTTCATTGAAATAATAGTACTTGTTGCTGAGCATTCTGACAAGTAAAGAGTGTTGGGCTTGGTAGAAAGATTCCAACATTCTAGGAGATGCTAAGAATGTTGTCACATTTGAGGTCATGAGAGAATTTCCAATTAGCTTAAGAGGTAAAAAGAGATAAACTTACAGTGAAGGGAGGTCTCCACAACATTGAGGGTGATGCTCAAAGGAGAGGAGTCTTGAGAACACTTTAGATCCCAGAAGAGTTGCTATAACAGTTTCCACAACCAAACATACAAATGCAGGGAAATGTATTAATATGAAAGTCAAGAATTCTAAAAGGAGGGCACTCAAGGCTCTCAGGGACCAAGGCCTGTCTATTGTGACTGTTAATCCATGTGAGTTTGGGTTAAAAAGGGTTAACAGCCCTCTGCTGTAACACATGATTGGTCTTTATGAGGTTGAAGCTCTTGTCTGTTTGAGGCCTACAGATGATGCTAAAGAGCCAATAATGACAGCAATTCAAAGCAATCTAATTATGCAAACGGGAGGCTAAACAATTTCATCATCCTTAAATTAGATTGTCCTAATGAGATAAAGACACCAATTAATCCTGAATTAATTTCAATAGCCTATTTCAGGCAAACACTTTAATATGCAAATGTAAATGAGAAACAAAGCCTACTGTAGAATGCCAGAGTTCAGAACCCCTCTCTTCGCAGCTGCAGTGGGTGTAAATAGTGCCTAATGAGTTTGCATGGAAAGATACAACCAGTTGAAAATTTTAGACTTCATAAAGCACAGCCGGTGCCTCTGGTATACTGGATGTGGTCTGGAGCCAGATATGAAAGGAGCGGGAGTTTTGCTGGGGAATGACGTAGTACTGTAGGTGTACACAGCCGAGTCATAAACACCTTTCTCTAAGCAAAAGTTGAGCAGTCCTTCCAGCTTAGCACTCAACTGTGTGTGTGTGTGTCTATGTGTGTGTGTACATGTGTGAGTGTACCTCTGTATGTGTGTGCACGGGTCTGTGTGTGTTGTGAAGGGAAGGTAGGGAGTGGAAATAGTGAAGAGGATCAATATGGAGACACTTTAATGAGTTGATATTTGGAGTGCCAAGTTCTCATAACACACACCTGGACAGAAGTCTCTTCTGGACATAAAGTTGATTTTAATTAGTGACCACTAATCTTCTTAAATCAGCCATTCCCAACACATTTAATATTTCTAAATAATTAATTTCCTAAATAAGACATGGGAACAGATTCAAATTCTTAGGTGCCTATGCTGAATCCAAAGATCTGTGATTTTAATGATATTTGGCTGGAGGGCTCTTCAATGGGCTAATTCCTTTCATAACTACCAAAATAACCCCACAGGTAATAACCTGGGTAATAATCTCTTCTGTCTAGAAAAGAAAGTGATAGCTGATATTGCGAGTGAATCTAAACCGAAAGAGAGAAAATATTACTCTCCAAGGCTGTCTGCACTAAATGAAGCTGTCTGAATTTAGTTTAAAATGACTAAAAATGAAAACCAGTTTCCTTATTCTTCATGACACTAGAACCTTTAGGGTACAAAATAATGCCAGGATTGCCATATAAAATACAGGTTATCCCTGCAATATTTTGGACATACATAAGCTAACAAAATGTTCATTGCTTATCTGAAACTTAAATGTAACTGGATGTCCTATATTTTATTTGCTAAATTGAGCAACCCAAATAAAGCCATGTGCATAATAGGTGTTCAATAAATATTTGTTGAATAGAATCAAATTAACCTGTAATAAGAGATTTGGAATGCCATTTCCAAAGGATAGTATAACAGACATATTTTTGTGCGTGAGTTTCCATTTTCAGGAAGTGGACCACTCCACTCCTCAGCCAAGATCCTCTGGTTAGAGGATGCACCCTCAGTTTACAAAGCATGACCATCCCCATCAGAAATTCCCATCTCACTCAGTCTTGACCAGGAAGATATTGACCCTCAAGGGCTCAGAATTGGTCCTGAGGAGCTAGAAGTATACTTTTCCAGGACCTTGATCTCTTATGCATAAACTTGATATTTGTAGAGGGAGAGTTCCTATTGCCAAGTAGAAGGAATGTGCCAAAGTGGTTAATAGAATTAGTCCTGGAGTCAGAATCACCTATTTTCAAAACCTTCTTCTATCAGTTAAGAGTTTGGGAAAGTTACTTAACCTCTCTGAGCCTTAATCTCTTCATCTGTAAAAAGGGATTATTTCCTAAAGTTGTTGTGGGCATTAAATTAGTTACTATGTAAATGAAGCACAGACCAAATGCTCAATAAGTGTTAGCTAGTAACAATACTATTTTGTGATGATCAGAGGAAGATAATCTACAAATAGAAAAGAAAGAAACAGACTTGCAGTTCAAGCAGAACTGAGAAACAGGAAGAGTATCCATCAAGGCTTCCTCATTTCTAGGCACATTCGAGGATTTGAGTTCACCTCCAGATCCAGTCTCTTTTCTTCTTAGGTTTGATTACCTCTAACTAAAGCAAAGATATTTAAAGTTTTATCAGCCTCAGTGGAAGCTTAGGCTGATTGTTCAAGCTAAGAGATGTCTCATGGAAGCCAAATTCTAAGTGTTCTAAATCTCTATGACTAAAAAAATCATCAAAAGTGCCCTTAACCACCCAGCTTTCTCTGAACTGCCACACCATTTTTCTCCTTATTATTTCTTTCAAGCTCCTCAGATATAAAATCTCAAAATCCTATCACCTTTTCAAATTTCTGAGTCAACTTTATGTGGAGTGACTATATTTTATTACAAAAATCGAAATATGTGGTCTGACAGCATGAGTATACTTATGGGGGACCACAGGACAAGCTATTTGATATTAGAGCTGTCCTGAAAAATCTGAGACTTATGGTTCCTTACTTCTACATCCTTTGCTACGCTGTTTACTTCCTCTTAACTATAAACTACACTCTGGTTTTCAAGTGAAAGGGCTAGCATTCCCATGCCATATCCCAACCTTTTGGGAGTAAAATTGTTGGGACTCTGAAGAAATTCTCTTCAAAATCTTTACTTCAGTTTATTTTATTGTTCAGTTAAAGGGTAAAGAATTGTAGATTACCAGATATATAGATATTTCATTTATAAATTCTACATGGGGTTGGTGGGGGGTAAGGGTCTTTTTCACAATGACTTCAGTACTTTATTTCTCTTGTACTGGTCTTTGGGGCAAAGTTGAGTTTGGAATTCCATCTTAATATCCTATTACATTTAACAAAACAGGTTTAATCTACTTCTGAGAGCCACTTTTTGCCAAGTCATGAAGCTTGGTATCCAGGATTCAAAAATAAATTTAAAAAGTCATCAAGAGGGCTTCCCTGGTGGCGCAGTGGTTGAGAGTCTGCTTGCCGATGCAGGGGACGCGGGTTCGTGCCCTGGTCTGAGAAGATCCCACATGTCACGGAGCGGCTGGGCCCGTGAACCATGGCTGTGGAGCCTGCGCGTCTGGAGCCTGTGCTCCGCAATGGGAGAGGCCACAACAGTGAGAGGCCCGCGTACCGCCAAAAAAAAAAAAAAAAGGTAAGTCATCAAGAGTTTCAGGATGTAGTGGAAGAAAAACATCCTGCTTACAATTTCTTGCAGAACAGTGTGATGTGCGTGATAAAGCAAGTATGTAGAAAGGCAATGTCAACACGACAGAGGAGATAAGAGACTCTGCCTAGGAGGGATATGGAAGGCTTCTTAAGGAAAAAGTTGTAGTTTGTAAGGCTAGACAAAATATTTTATGGCTTCCAGGTATAGAAAGTAAAGTCATATATGGTTAGAAGTTGAATCAGAAAACAAATGTAATCAATGGATAGGCAAAGCTGATTACTAGTTGATATTTCTGATCTTTTACCTAATCCCATGGAAATGGTGAAGCTGAAAGTGTGATGATGAGAAGGGGTTGAATGGCACATACCAAAAGGCATTCCATATATTTAAGAAAGATATTTGCCGTACTAGAAAATAGAGCATATGTGTAAACTATACACTACTTCATTTTGTGGATTATACCCCTAAGCATAATATTGCTAGTAAGATTGCACCCTAACTGCCCTCATTTTAGCAGGGTAATTGATTAACACCGTGTAGTTCTCCTGTGTATAAAATACTAGGACAAACTTAAGCTGTTGATAAGATTTTAAATATGAAAGAAATTTGTAAAATTTAAAACACTACACAAGGGCCAGTAATTCCTTTCCCTACATGACAACAGCAAATGTAATAGTTGTTCTGTAGAAAAGAGACAAGGCCCCAGAACTTAATTTTATTCCTGTTAAAAGAGGATCAAACCATAATCTATTTCCTTTTGTATGTACAATTCTCTGTCCCTGTCTCTATTGCACATTGAATGGACTTTCTAGAGCTTTAATGGAATGCCAGGCATATTTTAAGCATGGCTGTGAGATGCTATTCACAGACCACTGCTGTGAGATAAAGTGGGATAGAGTTATGATAACAGATCCACACATCCTGGCCAGCAGACCAGATATACTGCTGTTTGATATACCTAATAAAACAGTAGAGCTTATTGATATTTTCTGCTCTACTAGATGAAGTAGCCTGAGATTGTCTGTCCTCTGGCATAGAAGCTGAACTCAAGGTGGAGAGGAGCAACAGCCTAGTAAAGCCAGCTCTCTCAGTGTCAAGGGTGGCTCTGAGCCCTCGATTTGACAGTGTCACAAATTCATTATATTCTGGTTTTTATTCTGAAGATAAGGAGGGCCTCTTGATAAATGTCCTGTGTTAATGGGAGCAATATATGGCTTCAATTCCTCTCTGAACTTGTGCTCTGTTGGTCTTGGCAGGACATTACAGAGCAGGGTATGGATGGGTCACTGAGACTCCAGTCCACTCAAAGCACATGTCATACTATGACAATTGGAAACATTACACAGAGATGTCTTGTCTAACAGATTATTATTGCTTTTTCTACATTAAGAAACTATGTTACATTAAGAAAGTATGCTAAATTAGTACTGTAGAATTAATGATAGAATACACTCATTTACTTATTGATACATTTGTCAATCTGTGAAAAGCAAATAACATTTGAACAAATGTCGGATTACATAAACTTAGTGATTTATGACCCAAAAGAAAATTTTATTTCCCTAATGATCAAGTCTGTGTTTTTCTTCTCTATATCACTAAATGGTACCATTGTCTAACCAGTTTCTCAAGCCCCAAAACCAGGTGTCATCTTTGATTCTAATCCCTTGAGCTCCCATATCAAATCCGTTCAAGTTCTGTGTACTCTACTTCTAAAATACTACCTACAATTTATTGGAATGGTGAGAGAAATGTTGGGGATACCTGTGAGATAGAAGTCCATTTCCACCATTATTTTTCACCTGAGGTTATGAAATAGCCTGTTAACTTGGTTCTGCACATTAATCATTTTTTGTTGTTGTTTAACAATAACAGGCAAAGCAAACTCGAACACCTTGATCAGAGGGTGTTTAAATTCTCCAACAGATAAATAGAATAAAGCCCACATTTATTCCCTGCCCCAATATGATAATGAGTATGGTAGTGTGTTGAGGAGAAGCATTTGGAAGTATTTTGCTTACAGTTCTAGATAACTTAAATAAAGTGGGAAGTTTGAGCTGATCTACTGATGGAACCACTTTAAAATTGGGATGTCAAAACTGCTTTATTTATGCCCCGTCCCATAATATACTCTCTTAGAATGGTTGTGCCAAAGAAGTTAAGACTACAAGACCTATTTCCCCTGAACCTAGCTTGCTCATATCGACCCTCTTATTTGTCTTCTTATCTTCACTAACTATATTCTCTATTTAAACAATGGGGGGGATTAGCCATGTTTATGCACATATAAGACCTAAATGTCCATCAACAGAGGAATGGATAAAGAAGATATGGTACATATATAAAATGGAATATTACTCAGCCATAAAAAAGAACAAAATAATGCCATTTGCAGTGATATGGATGGACCTAGAGATTGTCATACTGAGTGAAGTAAGTCAGACAGAGAAAGACAAATATATGATAATGCTTGTATGTGGAATTTAAAAGAAGGGTACAAGGAACTTATTTACAAACAGAAGTAGAGTCACAGATATAGAAAACAAACATTATTACCAGAGTATAAAGGAAGGAAGAGATAAATTGGGAGATTGTGATTGACATATACACACTATTATATATAAAATAGATAACTAATAACGACCTACTGTATATAGCACAGGGAACTCTAATCAGTACTCTGTAATGGCCTATATGGGAAAATAATCTTAAAAAAGAGTGGATATATGTACACATATAACTGATTCACTTTGCTGTACACCTGCAAATAACACAATATTGTAAATCAACTATACTCCAATAAAACTTTTTTTTAAAGGTTTGTGTTTCTTTGTAAATTAATAGAAAAATCCAAAGTAGAAGTCATTCTCTTAAGATGGGAGAAGAAAACCATACATCAAAGACCCAAATTACTGAGTACCCACTGTATGTCAGGAAACATTTTAAGAACTTCATAATAACCCTATAATATAGGCACTTTTATTTCTCCTATTTTTATAGATTAAACAACAAAAACAACAACAACTAGTGAACTAAGACATTAAATATCTTGTCCAAGGTCATACAGTCACACCAGGTGGTCTGGCTCTAGAACCCTCACTCTTAACCACTACCCCATATGGCTTTACTCTACGAAAGATTGACAAGGAATGTGAGAGTAGAAGAAAGATGTTAAAAGAATGAACTGAGCCTAGGAAAAATGGAAAGGACAACCAAAAGGACATCATCACTAAGTTAAAAATAGTTTGGCCCACTATCAGTGTAATGTCTTGTTCATATTATATTGTACATTTTGAGCTATTTTTATTTTTATATAATTTCAAACTTTGAGGAAAGTAGCAAAGTAACAAGATTAGTACAAGGAATTTCTGTATACCATTTAAAGAGATTTACCAATTATTTATAACATGGACAACTTGCTTCAATATTATCTATCTATCTACCTATTTCTCTAATCTCTTTCTTTTTCTGAACCATTTAAGAATACATTGGAAACAACATGCTTCTTTGTCCCTAAATACTTCAGTGTGTATTTCCTAACAACATGGACAAAGTCCTATATAACCATAGGACAATGATCGAGATCAGGAAATTTAACACTGATATAATGTTATTATCTAATTCACTGTCCATATGCAAATTTTATCAATTGTCATCTTTAGGGCTATTTTTTTTGGTCCAGGATCCAATGCAAGATTAAGCGTTTATGTAGTTGTCATGCCTCTGTAATCTCCTTTAATATGGAATGGCCCCTCAGTCATTTTTGTTTTTATTGTTCTTTACATTTAAAGAGTACAGGTTAAATATTTAATAGAATATCCCTCACTGGTGTTTTTCTGAAGTTTCTTCACGGTTAGATTCATGCATTTTCTGCAGGACTTCTAGAGAAGTGCTGTGCTGTTCTTCTCTGAGCATATAAAGAGGAATATGATGTCAGTTTGTCCCAATATTGATACAGCAAAATTTGACTCCCTGGTTAAGATGGTGTCCACCAGATTTGTCCATTATACAGTTACAGTTTTCTCTTTGTAAATTAATAAAATTGTTGAGAGGTATTTCGGCACTGTGTGATATCCTGCCCCTCGTCAAAATTTACCCATTAATTTTAGATACTGATTATTTAATTCCTTTCATGTTTACTAGCTGACATTCTACTATAAGAAAAATACTTTCCTTTCTCACTCTCCTTCCTTCCTTCCTTCTTTCCTTCCTTCCTGTGGTGCCTTATGTTTCCTTCAAATAGCCCTTCTAGTTTTCAACTCAGGATCCTGATCATATACTACATACATAACCTGGATGACCTTATCTACTCTCATGGCTTGAGGTACCATTTGTATGATGACTTACAAATATATATATCTATAGCTTAGATCTCCCTATTAAGCTTCAGAACTCTATTCTGCCAGACACTTCCATTTAAATATTCCATAGACATCTCAGTTTCCACAGGTACAAAACTTAATTCTGTGTTTTTTCCCAAACACCTGTTTCTCCTCTTCCATGTCTTTTCTCAGTGAAAACATAACCACACATCCAATCATGGAAATCAGAAACCTGGAATTCATCATAGACTTCTATCTCCTCCCACTCATTCAACCCTCAAATGCAATTACTCACCAGCACCTGTAATTCTGCCAGGTAAATGTCTCCCAAATCTGTTGTTACTTCTCCTTTTGTAATATCAAGACCTGAGTTCAGGTTCTCAATATAATTTTCCTGGATTGCTGTTGTATTCTAATGGCTTTCTCTATTTCCAGTTTTGTCTGTTTAGGACCCATTCCCTACCTTTCTATCAAAGTGATATTTCTAGAATGCTTATCTGTTCATATCACTCCCTTACTTAAACTTATTTAGTGGTTCCCATAGTTTTCAGGATAATGTTCAAATTCTTTAGCACAGCACCCAAGCAGAGTTCCTTCACAGTTTAGTTCAAGCCTTTCATATATAATTCATATATATATATATATATAATGTATAATCTCCTACAAAATTTCAATGAATGCCTTCTGCTCCAGTCATTCAGAACTTTGTGACTGTGAGTTTCATGCCTCAGGAGTTTTACATGTGCTCCAAAGTCCCCTCGTCTAAGAAGGTTTTCTAGCCTTACTGATTCCCTGCTTATTTAGATGATACAAGTCTACTTCTCTGGTCTCACATCTCTGGCATACTTTGATTTGTCCCTCATTACAGAGGATTATATTTATTAATTTATCTTTCTCCCTACACCATGAGACTGAAACCCTTTAAGAGTAAGGATATTGAAGAAACTAATAAAAAAAAAAAAGAGTAAGGATATTGTCTTCTCTGGATTTGTATCCCAATGCCTAGCATGATACCTGGCAAAAAGTGGGTAGGTAATAAATTCTAATTAATGCATGATTATGCAAATATGAATAAAATGCTAACTAGAAGAAACTAAAGTATATTGGATCCATAGATAGAGTTGATGAATAATACTATTCACAGTATATGAAAAATGGAACCATGTCTCAGAGGAATGAACATAGTGTTGTGCCTAGGATACTACCAGTAGGCCTAGTCAAACTGAGCATTAGAAAATGTTGAGAAAGCTAAAGCATGGCATCCAAGTGGAGCTAAAGAGCCTGGGAAAGACTGGATTTTAGAATATTTGGATAAAGTCATATGTTGATTATTTAAGAAATATATAAGAACAGGAATAATGACCTAAGGGTAAGTGCAAAACCAGAAGAGTAGTCTTAGTAGGGAAGGAGAGCTGGACACATAGATCCATCATTAGCCAAAGAATTTTATCTAATCTAAAATATGAGGAGTCTCTCCAAAGCAAGAGAAGATATATACTTTTCTTTGTACAGTCGTGTTACCACTAACACAAAGAGAAATCAAGTATGATAGCAAATCTGGTGATGATTAGTAAAAATTTGGCTTGTGATATGTTGAATTTGACATTCTAACAAGATATCAAGAAAACATTTGGAAATTAGAATCAGCTTTCAGGGAAGCAGCCAGGACTGGTGGTGTATGTTTGATATCCATTCCCACAGAAGTAGAAGCAATACCTGTCCAATCTCTCCCTTACTGCTAAGACTGTTCTTATAGGCTTGCATTTGCCTTCAAATTTTTATCTGTCTTTTTAAATATATTTTTAATAATGAACCAATTTTCTTGCTCTAATATTCTAAAATTTTGCTGTAACCTGGCTTTATAGATCCACTTGAACACAATATTTTAACTTTCCCAACACAACATACATATCAGATATGACTAAGCCTAGGAAGAAATCATGGCACAAGTGGTACAAACAGTCATTTCCTCAAGGGAAAAATAAAAACCAAAATTACAACATGAGATTTTAGAAAAGAATAGAGAAAGCTATAGACTAAATCTTAGAAAATTTCAGTATCATTTGGGAAAGGACAAAGAGAAGATAACAAAAGGAAGTGTTGGGATATAAAGAAGAAAACATGGAGAGTACATTTTCATGGAACATGAAAAAGCAAAGGGGCTTCTGGTAAAAGGGTCATCTTTAGTTTCAGTGACTAAGAAAATATAGAAATCATGAAACCTGAAGAAATGTCACAGATTTTTGTAACCAGAAGATTAGCAATGACCTTCAAAAAAGCATCTTGTTCTTCTCAATTTGGTGATTGAGTTTGATTGCTAGCCCCTTCAGGTGGTCATAAAAGATTTGTATGTGACCCAAAGTATCACCAAGATCAACTGGAAAAAAGTGTTGTCATGGAGTATTACCACAAAAGGTCAATTTCTCAATGCCCTTATACATTTTATTGTCAAGATGAAATACAGTAACTGTTGCTTAATGGGCATTTGGTTTGAGCCTCCATTTCTAAACCCATTAATCCATGACTTTTAGCTTCTTTCTCAAAGTAGCCTCTTTTTAATTAAAGCAGATATTTGATTTTGATAAACTGCTTATGCAGATAACTTTATTGTGATATAACAGTTATATAGATATTGATGTTCTGAGTGTAATAGATTTGATCACTTGTTTTTATTAACTGAATGTAAACAAGTATTTTGCCCAAATCAATATTGAGATTTTCTACTCGGCTTCGAGGGGTACTGCACACATATGCACATACACACACAATATACACACAATACACATTAGGACTTTTAATTCAGTAGGTATCATGAGCCATTGTTTCATCTTCAAAAATTGCACTGCTTTAAGGTTTTACTGAAATCCAACTATTCTCACTGCATGTGATAAGTACCAAGTTTTGATCACAAGCATTCAAACCCTAGAACCTAACTGAATTGAATGAATAGATGGTCCCAATTTCATTTAAAAAATGCTACATACTCCAACTTTGTAAAGATGGCCCTTGGGAAAGAGGAAGTGACCCAGAAACATTATCTTCCCCATTCCAATCCATACATCTCTAAAGAAGATTTATAACTCTTTTTCTGAAACCCAGTCATATAGAGATGTGGAAAAGAATGAATTTTCCCCTTTGAAAATGTCACAAGGCATCCAGGAAATCTCTTTTAGTTTTATCTTGGCAAACAAATGTCCACTGATCAATATAAATGAGGAACAGGCGCATCAACATCAATAGGAAATGACTTTTGTGAAGTATGATTTGATTCATGACATGGAGTGGCCCTTACCAAGTTCTGTGCTATTATCAGCTTGAAAGAAGAAGATATCATAAAAGGGACCTCCAGATGACTGTCATTTTCAAGTGGGGTATTCTTAAGTTATAGACTTCTGCCACCTCTGAGATAAATGACTGGCTCCCCTTGACTGACCCTGCCTTTAAAGAAGGGAAGGCTGTCTTTACAGACACAGAGATGTATCCTGGAAAACTTTGAAAGACATAGCATTTAGAGACAATTTTATTTCTTTATCAACTGATAGTTCTCTACTTCACTTCTCAGGTTTTTATCACTTGCTGGCATATATGTCGAAATAATATCATGAGGTCTCAGCACTCTTTTTCTTTGGCCTCTTAAAGACTTGCTCTATCAAAAGTGCAACCTTGTATTTAGTGGAGGTAGCAAACATTATGATGTCACACCCCAAGGGCAATGCCTGACTTTGTGCTTGATGAGCAGTCTGCAATTATTAATTATTTAACAATAACGTCCTGTTTTCTTAACAGTATTTTTCATAGTGGGAGAGTAGAATAACCACTCTGTGTTATGAAGTCACTGATGGGATTACTTAGAATATTTTGCCATGCAATGACAGATATTTCATGGAAATCTAGTCCAGAAAGTTGGAATACTACCTACAAGTTTCTGCAGTTGTTATGGGACAAAAATAACTTTCTAATTAGGCAGTGGCAGAATAGGAGAGGCAGAATAGGACAGTAGATGACATCTAGACCCTGAAGCCAGAGATTGGGTTCAACTCCCAGGTCTAACCCTTACTAGCTCTGTGATCTTGTGCAGGCTCTTTAGCTCCCTGTGCCTCAGTAGCCTCATGTGCAGAGTGATAATAAGACCTATTCATAATGTTGTGACAATCAAATGAAAAGCACTTAATTGCTCAACACCTATTAGTGGCTGCTATTCATCATCTTTTGCCTTCTTTACCTTGTCTTCTTCCTCCTCTGCTACCTCCTCCCTTTCCTTATTGTTATTATTATTATTACAGAAATTCCAGGCACATTTTATTTAAATAGCACTTTCCTAAAAATTCAATGGAGCTAGGCCCTAAATTCCAAATGGTGAAAAGTTATGCATGTCCTGAAAGCATTTTTACAAGAGTTATATGTATCTGTGATCAGAGCTTAGCAACTGCTGAAGAAACCACTTCTAAACCATACGAATATCAGAGAAGCTTTCTGTTCCATCGTCAGCCTCCACTGAGCTTTAGTTAAGCCCTGCCTTTAGAATAAATGATATGAGGTTAACAGGATTCTTTTCTTTACTGTTTTAAAACATTTAACTTCTTGTTGATGGTATGGTGTAGGAAGCTTTTTCAAACATTTCTTTTGATTACAGCCCTTAGTAAGGAATATATTTCACATCCTGATTCAGCACACGCATATGTACGTACAGAGGCACTGCTAGTTTTTAAGATGTCTTCGTGAAAATTATTCAAAGGTGCTCCATCTGGGTGGGGAAAGTAGAAACAGATGCTCTTTTGCAGACATAGCCACTGGCACACATGATTTGGCCTTTGTGAAGATGGCTGCATTTATCCCCTGTGACCCCAGAGCTGGGTGCCTCTGTGAAGTACCCAGACTGAACAACTGTACCAGTGAAAATGTGTTATGTCTACACATATCTGAAACAAATGTTTCACACCAAAAAAAAAATAATAATTTCCTTACTTTGTGGAATGCATTCTAATACTTTCTACCTTTTTTAATTCAAGTCACAAGCCCTGAATTATTTTGCAACTCATTACAGAGTCGTTATTTGGAATTTAAAAAACATTGCAATAGGCATTAAAGAAGTGGGCTGTAAAACCAGAAAGCCTGGGTGTGATTCTTGGTTCTACCATTTATTACCTGTGTCCTTGGGCAAGTTTCTTAGCCTTCCTCAGCCTTAAGTTTCCTTCTCCATCAAAATGAATACACGAGTACCACCATTATAAGACTGATGTGAGAACAAATGAGTTAATGTATGTAAGTTACTTAGAATGTGGCCTGACACAGAGCGGCTATGTTAGCTATCATTAGGACTAGTGATTGACCATTAACATGTTCGCTGAACTTCCCCATCAAAGCCCAGTTCTTCCTGTACTGCTACAGCACAGAGAGGTACAGATGCAAGCAGGGCATGGGGATGTGTGTAGCGGATGGCAACAATAGCCACCCAGTCTGGCGCTGAAAGTTTAAAAAGGACTACACTATTGCAGGTAGACCCAGCGGTAGGATACCCTTTTTTTCTCATAAAGAGTCTTAAAAATCATGAGACTTTGAAGATGAAAGTCTGCTGTAAATTGTAGAGCACTCTACAAATATTTACAATTACCATTTAACAAGTGTTTATTAAGCAGTTGCTTGGGTCCAACATTGGGCACCATTCTGGGGATGAAGAGGTTGTATTCTGGAGAAGTCCTGGAGGAGTCAGACATGTAAATAATTATAGGAATAAGATGGCTGAAATTTAAAGGTCTGAATGCAGCCAGTAGAGACTAGGGAAAGAAAAGTAGCCTAGAGAAATTGATGCTTAAACTGAATCTAGGGTAGAGTAGGGCCTTTCAGTCAGAAGACAGTGGGAATTTAACTACATGTATGCATGTTAACCATTGCTATTATGATTACAAATAGTGCTGAAGTGAAACAATTAATGGGCACTAGAATTTAATATGGCTGGAATTTAGGTTTTTGAGGGATTATGGATTGGGAGGGTGAGGAAGAAAAGGTAAATAGAAGCTGGATCACAAAGTACATAAATTACAATTTGTTATTTCAAGATTGGCATGCTACCCCCTGTGGTATTATTTTCCTTAATTTCCATCCTTCTATTTCTGCCTCTGTCTTAATTTCTTGTGGAAATCAGTACTGGGCAAGCAGTTAGTTAGTAAATGGAATGGGTTAAACTTCAGTTTGTTTGAAAGGAGTTTGGGAATTTTAGCAGGTGAATAAAATGGGTGATAAAGGGTGGTGTGAAATAGATGTAATTATGGTACATTAGCTATTCAATTACCTTTTGTGTGAAATCAAGTAGCATTTTAATTCAATTAATTACTTTCAGTTATTTTTTAAGTAATATAATATGTTTAACAGAAAACATGCTCTTCTTAGAAAAATGGTAAAGACAGAGTCTAGTATTTTTCATATCCAGTCATATATAAAGGGCCAAAAAGTACTCCATGAGGTTTAGTCTACAAGATAAAGAGATTAGCATACACACACAGACACATGCATATATATATATATATATATGTGTATATATATATATATATATATATACACACATGCATGCATATATAACATATATATACATACATACATACATATATATATGTGTGTGTGTTTGTAATGGATATTATTTATAATGGATATTAGCCTATATCCATAACATATGTTGCAAATATGTTCTCAGTTTGTCATTTGACTTCTGAAATTACATACTGTTTTCTGCCATGCAAAAGCTGTTTATTTATATGTAATCAAATATCTTTTCTTATTTTGCACATGAATTCTGACTCCTATTTAGAATGTCGTCTCCTACACCTAAGCTATAAAGGAATTAATCCACATTATCTTTAGTACAATTATAGTTCCATTTTATAAATCAAGATCACTGATCTCTTTAGAGTTTATTCCTGTGTGTAGTATGACAAATAGTTATGTATTACCTCTTTCACGTGGCTATTCAGTTGTCTCAAAAGACTTATGAAAGTGTTCCAATTTTGGAAAGTGTTCCAATGCCACCTTTATCACACACTAAAAGTTCTTAGGCACTTGGGTCTATTTTTGAATTCTCTCTCTATTTCATTGGTTGGCTGTTGATATGCTGAGCACCATACTGTTTTAACTATTAAGACTTTGTATAATATTTTTATATCTGATACCTCTTCCTTTCCAGTGTTTTCCCAGCTATTTTTTGCAGCTATTTTTCCACAAGAACTTTAATATCAATTTTCTAGCTTCATAAAAACAGCTTGTATTATTTCATATTGGGATCATCTTAAACTTATAAATTAACCTAGAGGGAACTGACATCCTGATAATGTTGAGACACTCTATCCAAGAATAAGGGAGGTTTTTCCATTTGCGTGTTCAGAAGTATTTTAAATTTTCTTAATGCAGGCTTCAGGCTTTGAACATTTTTTAAGTATATTCTTAAGCATTTAAACTTTTGTGGTTGCCTTTGCTATTGTAAATGGGGTTTTCTCTTCCATTCTGTCTTTTAACTGGCAATTGATTTTTGCACATTAACTTATATCCTCATATCTTGCTGAATTATTTTTTGTTTGTTTGTTTGAATTAGGTTTACCATTGATTTTCAAGGTCTAGTCTTTTTCCAGGTAATATGAAATTATCTACAAATAGTTCCCTTTCTTTTGCAATTCTTATGCCTCTAATGGTTCTCTCTTTCCCTATCGTATTGGCTAATTCCTCCAATACACTGTTAATAATGGAGATAGTGGATATCTTTGCCTTTTTCTTGACCTTAGTGGGAATGTTTCTATTGTTTTCTCATTAAGTAAGATGCTGGATTTTGGACTGAAGAAGTTATCCATTCATTCCTCTTTCCCAAGAAATATTCTTGGGAATATTCCTTTTATAAGGAATATGTTGATTTATTCCAAGGCTTTTTCAGCAAAAAAAAAAATTGTGGGGATAATTATGATTTTTGTTCTCCTTAGATATACTTAAATGATACATTATATCACAGATTTCCTAATGCATGTTTGCATTTCTGGTATAAATTCTACTTAGACTTGGTGTATTATTTTATTAATTTGGTGTTGGAGTCTGTTCACCAACACTTTATTTAGGATTTTTTGCATCATCTTCTTAAGTGCTTTTGTTCTATGATTTTCTTTACTTAGCCATATTTATCCCATTGGGTATATCAATGTTTTATTTGCTTCATAAAAAGAATTTGTTTCATAGAAAGTGCTTTGAAACAATTTATGTAACATTGGGACAATCTGGTCTCTAAAGGATGGATGGATAAACTTTCCCTCTGAAAAGATCTGGGTCTGGTAAGTATTTTTCTTTATTTGTTTTGGTTTCATTTTGTTTTGTTTGTGGTAGAATAGATTCTTGATAATGTTCTTGATTTCTTATGTGGAAATTGGTCTTTTAAGTTTTTCCTCTCTAATGCAGTCAGTTTTGTTATGCTGTAATTGCCTAAGAAATTATCTCAGTGTTCAATCAGATTTGCATAAAGTTGTACTAAGCAGATTTTGTATATATACCTATATAAATTTTTACAAATTTCCCCTGTATCAATAGTTATTTCTCTTGTCAATTACTATTTTCTGTATTTGTGCATTCTCCCTTATACCTTAATTACATTGACTAGTGGTTTGTCTATCTTGTTTATTTTTTTTTCAAAGAAACCAGATTTTGATTTAATTTGTTCTACTGTTTTCCTATTTCCTCATAATTTGGTTTTATTATTACTCTTCCACTTTTTGTGCTCTCTCTTGGATTACTTTGTTCTTTTTACTTTTTATAAGTTGACAAGTTAATTTTTGATTCCTATTATTTTATTTGTACTAACATAGGTGCTTAAGTCTATAAATTTTCCTCTGATCGCAGTTTTAAATCTCCTCAATTTTGATATATAATGTCTCCATTATCATTATTTTTCAAACATCTGTTTATGTTTTCCATTTAACCAAGAGTTTTTTAAAGAGTTCTAACTTTCTAGATAGTGATCCTCTTCTTAAACATAATATTTTAAATTTCTACTTTTGTTGCATTGTGATCAGAAATGTTCATTTGTAATATTTTTATTTTATGAGAATTACTGATGTTTTCTTTGTGATCAATTTTCATG
This sequence comes from Mesoplodon bidens, assembly GCF_964165515.1. NCBI lineage: Eukaryota > Metazoa > Chordata > Mammalia > Artiodactyla > Ziphiidae > Mesoplodon > Mesoplodon bidens. Next base: position 65,697,762 of record NC_138177.1, on the reverse strand, counting down.
ATTGTTCCATGTACAAATGAGAAGACGTAGTCTCTGTTTTCACAGTGTTTTACACACACACTCACTCATGCATCTATATGGTTTATTTGATGATGATGTGGTTTATATCTTCAATATCCTCAATTAGTTTTTTGTCTATTTGCCCTGGGTTATACTGACAGTAATTCTCATCTCCTTTTATTAATTTGTCTATTTTTTTCTCCTTTAACCTCATGCAGTTGCTGCTTTAGGTCACTGCAATATTACGTGGTACAGAAGTATTCATAACTATTATATCTTCATTTAGAATCATGGCTTTTAGCATTTAAAGTGTTCTATTTTATCTCAGTTCATGTTTTTGTTTGGTAGTCTACTTCCCTGGCAATGGTATTATGAAATTTTCTTTCACTTTTTTTCCCCTCATTTGAATGATATATCTTTGCACATCCCTTTATTTTATTTTATTATTTTATTTTATTTTATTAGTTTCTGCTTTATAACAAAGTGAATCAGTCATACATATACATCTGTTCCCACATCCCTTCCCTCATGCATCTCCCTCCCTCCCACCCTCCCCATCCCACCCCTCCAGGCGGTCACAAAGCACCGAGCTGATCTCCCTGTGCTCTGCGGCTGCTTCCCACTATCTATCTACCTTACGTTTGGTAGTGTATATATGTCCATGCATCTCTTTCGCTTTGTCACAGCTTACCCTTCCCCCTCCCCATATCCACAAGTCCATTTTCAAGTAGGTCTGTGTCTTTATTCCCGTTTTACCCCTAGGTTCTTCATGACATTTTTTTTAAAATTCCGTATATATGTGTTAGCATACGGTATTTGTCTTTCTCTTTCTGACTTACTTCACTCTGTATGACAGACTCTAGGTCTATCCACCTCATTACAAATAGCTCAGTTTCGTTTCTTTTTATGGCTGAGTAATATTCCATTGTATATATGTGCCACATCTTCTTTATCCATTCATCCGATGATGGACACTTAGGTTGTATCCAGCTTCGGGCTATTGTGAATAGAGCTGCAATGAACATTTTGGTACGTGTATCTTTTGGAATTATGGTTTTCTCAGGGTATATGCCTAGTAGTGGGATTGCTGGGTCATATGGTAGTTCTATTTTTACTTTTTTAAGGAACCTCCATACTGTTCTCCATAGTGGCTGTACCAATTCACATTACCACCAGCAGTGCAAGAGTGCTCCCTTTTCTCCACACCCTCTCCAGCATTTATTGTTTCTAGATTTCTTGATGATGGCCATTCTGACTGCTGTGAGATGATATCTCATTGTACTTTTGATTTGCATTTCTCTAATGATTAATGATGTTGAGCATTCTTTCATGTGTTTCTTGGCAGTCTGTATATCTTCTTTGGAGAAATGCCTATTTAAGTCTTCTGCCCATTTTTGGATTGGGTTGTTTGTTTTTTTGCTATTGAGCTGCATGAGCTGTTTATAAATTTTGGAGATTAATCCTTTGTCAGTTGCTTCATTTGCAAATATTTTCTCCCATTCTGAGGGTTGTCTTTTGGTCTTGTTTATGGTTTCCTTTGCTGTGCAAAAGCTTTGAAGTTTCATTAGGTCCCATTTGTTTATCTTTGTTTTTATTTCCATTTCTCTAGGAGGTGGGTCCAAAAGGATCTTGCTGTGATTTATGTCCTAGAGTGTTCTGCCTATGTTTTCCTCTAAGAGTTTGATAGTTTCTGGCCTTACATTTAAGTCTTTAATCCATTTTGAGCTTATTTTTGTGTATGGTGTTAGGGAATGATGTAATCTCAAACTTTTACATGTCCCTATCCAGTTTTCCCAACACCACTTATTGAAGAGGCTGTCCTTTCTCCACTGTACATTCCTGCCTCCTTTATCAAAGATAAGTTGGCCATATGTGCATGGGTTTATCTCTGGGCTTTCTATCCTGATCCACTGATCTATCTTTCTGTTTTTATGCCAGTACCAGACTGTCTTGATTACTGTAGCTTTGTAGTATAGTCTGAAGTCAGGGAGCCTGATTCCTCCAGCTCCGTTTTTCGTTCTCAAGATTGCTTTGGCTATGCGGGGTCTTTTGCTTTTCCAAACAAATTTTGAAATTTTTTGTTCTAGTTCTGTGAAAAATGCCAGTGGTAGTTTGATAGGGATTGCATTGAATCTGTAGATTGCTTTGGGTAGTAGAGTCATTTTCACAATATTGATTCTTCCAATCCAGGAGCATGGTATATCTCTCCATCTATTTGTATCATCTTTAATTTCTTTCATCAGTGTCTTATAATTTTCTGCATACAGGTCTTTTGTCTCCTTAGGTAGGTTTATTCCTAGATATTTTATTCTTTTTGTTGCAATGGTAAATGGGAGTGTTTTCTTGATTTCATTTTCAGATTTTTCATCATTAGTGTACAGGAATGCCAGAGATTTCTGTGCATTAATTTTGTATCCTGCTACTTTACCAAATTCATTGATTAGCTCTAGTAGTTTTTCGGTAGCATCTTTAGGATTCTCTATGTATAGTATCATGTCATCTGCAAACAGTGACAGCTTTACTTCTTCTTTTCCAATTTGGATTCCTTTTACTTCTTTTTCTTCTCTGATTGCTGTGGCTAAAACTTCCAAAACTATGTTGAATAAGAGTGGTGAGAGTGGGCAGCCTTGTCTTGTTCCTGATCTTAGTGGAAATGGCTTCAGTTTTTCACCATTGAGGACAATGTTGGCTGTGGATTTGTCATATATGGCCTTTATTATGTTGAGGAAAGTTCCCTCTATGCCTACTTTCTGCAGGGTTTTTATCAAAAATGGGTGTTGAAGTTTGTCGAAAGCTTTCTCTGCATCTATTGAGATGGTCATATGGTTTTTCTCCTTCAACTTGTTAATATGGTGTATCACATTGATTGATTTTCTTATATTGAAGAATCCTTGCATTCCTGGGATAAACCCCACTTGATCATGGTGTATGATCCTTTTAATGTGCTGTTGGATTCTGTTTGCTAGTATTTTGTTGAGGATTTTTGCATCTATCTTCATCAGTGATATTGGCCTGTAGTTTTCTTTCTTTGTGACATCCTTGCCTGGTTTTGGTAACAAGGTGATGGTGGCCTCGTAGAATGAGTTTGGTAGTGTTCCTTCCTCTGAAAGTGTTTGGAAGAGTTTGAGAAGGATGGGTGTTAGCTCTTCTCTAAATGTTTGATACAATTCGCCTGTGAAGCCATCTGGTCCTGGGCTTTTGTTTGTTGGAAGATTTTTAATCACAGTTTCAATTTCAGTGCTTGTGATTGGTCTATTCATATTTTCTATTTCTTCCTGAGTCAGTCTTGGCGGGTTGTGCATTTCTAAGAATTTGTCCATCTCTTCCAGGTTGTCCATTTTATGGGCATAGAGTTGCTTATAGTAATCTCTCAGGATCTTTTGTATTTCTGCAGTGTCAGTTGTTACTTCTCCTTTTTCATTTCTAATTCTATTGATTTGAGTCTTCTCCCTTCTTTTCTTGATGAGTCTGGCTAATGGTTTATCAATTTTGTTTATCTTTTCAAAGAACCAGCTTTTAGTTTTATTGATCTTTGCTATCGTTTCCTTCATTTCTTTTTCATTTATTTCTGATCTGATTCTTATGATTTCTTTCCTTCTGCTAACTTTGGGATGTTTCTGTTCTTCTTTCTCTAATTGCTTTAGGTGCAAGGTTAGGTTGTTTATTCGAGATGTTTCCTGTTTCTTAAGGTGGGATTGTATTGCTATAAACTTCCCCCTTAGAACTGCCTTTGCTGCATCCCATAGGTTTTGGTTCGTCGTGTCTCCATTGTCATTTGTTTCTAGGTATTTTTTAATTTCCTCTTTGATTTCTTCAGTGATCACTTCGTTATTAAGTAGTGTATTGTTTAGCCTCCATGTGTTTGTATTTTTTACAGATCTTTTCCTGTAATTGATATCTAGTCTCATAGCATTGTGGTCAGAAAAGATACTTGATCAATTTCAATTTTCTTAAATTTACCAAGGCTTGATTTGTGACCCAAGATATGATCTATCCTGGAGACTGTTCCATGAGCACTTGAGAAAAATGTGTATTCTGTTGTTTTTGGATGGAATGTCCTATAAATATCAATTAAGTCCATCTTGTTTAATGTATCATTTAAAGCTTGTGTTTCCTTATTTATCTTCATTTTGGATGATCTGTCCATTGGTGAAAGTTGGGTGTTAAAGTCCCCTACTATGATTGTGTTACTGTCGATTTCTCCTTTTATGGCTGTTAGTATTTGCCTTATGTATTGAGGTGCTCCTATGTTGGGTGCATAAATATTTACAATTGTTATATCTTCTTCTTGGATCGATCCCTTGATCATTATGTAGTGTCCTTCTTTGTCTCTTCTAGTAGTCTTTATTTTAAAGTCTATTTTGTCTGATATGAGAATTGCTACTCCAGCTTTCTTTTGGTTTCCATTTGCATGGAATATCTTTTTCCATCCCCTTACTTTCAGTCTGTATGTGTCTCTAGGTCTGAAGTGGGTCTCTTGTAGACAGCATATATATGGGTCTTGTTTTTGTATCCATTCAGCCAATCTGTGTCTTTTGGTTGGAGAATTTAGTCCATTTACATTTAAGGTAATTATAGATATGTATGTTCCTATTCCCATTTTCTTAATTGTTTTGGGTTCGTTATTGTAGGTCTTTTCCTTCTGTTGTGTTTCTTGCCTAGAGAAGTTCCTTTAGCATTTGTTGTAAAGCTGGTTTTGTGGTGCTGAACTCTCTCAGCTTTTGCTTGTCTGTAAACGTTTTAATTTCTCCATTAAATCTGAATGAGATCCTTGCTGGGTAGAGTAATCTTGGTTGCAAGTTTTTCTCTTTCATCACTTTAATTATGTCCTGCCACTCCCTTCTGGCTTGTAGAGTTTCTGCTGAGAGATCAGCTGTTAACCTGATGGGTATTCCCTTGTGTGTTATTTGTTGTTTTTGCCTTGCTGCTTTTAATATGATTTCTTTGTGTTTAATTTTTGAGAGTTTGATTAATATGTGTCTTGGCGTATTTCTCCTTGGATTTATTCTGTATGGGACTCTCTGTGCCTCCTGGACTTGATTAACTATTTCCTTTCCCATATTAGGGAAGTTTTCAACTATAATCTCTTCAAATATTTTCTCAGTCCCTTTCTTTTTCTCTTCTTCTTCTGGAACCCCTATAATTCGAATGTTGGTGCGTTTAATGTTGTCCCAGAGGTCTCTGAGACTGTCCTCTGTTCTTTTCATTCTTTTTTCTTTATTTTGCTCTGCAGCAGTTATTTCCACTATTTTATCTTCCACCTCACTTATCCGTTCTTCTGCCTCAGTTATTCTGCTATTGATCCCATCTAGAGTATTCTTTATTTCATGTATTGTGTTTTTAATCGATGCTTGATTCATCTTTAGTTCTTCTAGGTCCTTGTTAAGTGTTTCTTGCATTTTGTCTATTCTATTTCCAAGATTTTGGATCTGGGAAATAGAATCTTGGTTCATCTTTACCATCATTATTCTGAATTCTTTTTCAGGTAGACTGCCTATTACCTCTTCATTTGTTAGGTCTGGTGGGTTTTTATCTTGCTCCTTCTCCTGCTGTGTGTTTTTCTGTCTTCTCATTTTGCTTATGTTACTGTGTTTGGGGTCTCCTTTTTGCAGGCTGCAGGTTCGTAGTTCCCGTTGTTTCTGGTGTCTGTCCCCAGTGGCTAAGGTTGGTTTAGTGGGTTGTGTAGGCTTCCTGGTGGAAGGTACTAGTGCCTGTGTTCTGGTGAATGAGGCTGGATCTTGTCTTTCTGGTGGGCAGGTCCACGTCTGGTGGTGTGTTTTGGGGTGTCTGCGGACTTTTTATAATTTTAGGCCACCTCTCTGCTAATGGGTGGCGTTGTGTTCCTGTCTTGCTAGTTGTTTGGCTTAGGGTGTCCAGCACTGTAGCTTGCTGGTCGTTGAGTGAAGCTGGGTGCTGGTGTTGAGATGGAGTTCTCTGGAAACTTTTCGCCGTTTGATATTATGTGGAGCTGGGAGGTCTCTTGTGGACCAGGGTCCTGAAGTTGGCTCTCCCACCTCAGAGGCACAGCACTGACTCCTGGCTCCTCATTTTGGGATGATTTGTTGTCTATTCATGTATTCCACAGATGCAGGGTACATCAAGTTCATTGTGGAGCTTTAATCCGCTGCTTCTGAGGCTGCTGGGAGAGGTTTCCCTTTCTCTTCTTTGTTCTCACAGCTCCTGGGTCTCAGCTTTGGATTTGGCCCGCCTCTGCGTGTAGGTCGCCGGAGGCCCTCTGTTCTTCGCTCAGACAGGACAGGGTTAAAGGAGCAGCCTCTTCGGGGACTCTGGCTCACTCAGGCCGGGCGGGAGGGACGGGCACGGAGTGCGGGGCGAGCCTGCAGCGGTAGAGTTCAGCGTGACGTTGCACCAGCCCGAGGCGCACCGTGCGTTCTCCCAGGGAAGCCGCCCCTGGATCCCGGGACCCCGGCAGTGGCGGGCTGCACAGGCTCCCGGAAGGGCGGTGTGGACATTGACCTGCGCTCGCACACAGGCTTCTTGGCGGCGGCGGCAGCAGCCCCAGCGTCCCACGCCCATCACTGGGCTCCGTGCTTTCAGTCGTGACTCGCGCCCGTCTGTGGAGCCCCTTTAAACAGCGCTCTTAATCCCCTCTCCTCGCGCACCAGGAAACCAAGAGGGAAGAAAAAGTCTCTTGTCTCTTCGGCAGCTCCAGAGTTTTCCCGGACTCCCTGCCGGCTAGCTGTGGCACATTAGCCCCCTTCAGGCTGAGTTCTCGCCGCCAGCCCCAGTCCTCTCCCTGCGCTCTGACAGAAGCCCGAGCCTCAGCTTCCAGCGCCGCCCGCCCTGGTGGGCGAGCAGACAAGCCTCTCGGGCTGGTGAGTGGCGCTCGGCACCAATCCTCTGTGCGGGAATCTCTCCGCTTTGCCCTACCCAGGTATGTGGGGAGTTTCTTGCCTTTTGGGAGGTCTGGGGTCTTCTGCCAGCATTCAGTAGGTGTTCTGTAGGAGTTGTTCCACGTGTAGCTGTATTTCTGGTGTATCCGTGGGGAGGAAGGTGATCTCCGCGTCTTACTCTTCCGCCATCTTACCCGGAAGTCTGCACATCCCTTTAAATTTAGTCTTTTTGAATCACTTTATTTTAGATGTTTCTCTATACAACATAAATTTGGTTTTGCTGTATGTACCAGTATGAAATGCTTTGTCCTTTTACTATGCTAGTTCAGTTCATTTATTTTTATTGACAAGGTTAATATACTTGATTCTTCTAATTCTTCTAATATATAATTCTTTAATATTATCTTATAATTACTATGTATATTATATTGTATTATATTTACTGTGTTTTTAAGTAGTTCTAACAGATGTATCTTCACTGTTCTCTTTTTTTCTTTTCTTAGTGGGTGGGTATTTAAGTTGTACCTTTTGATTCTAACAGTTACATGTACCTCTGTACATTTTAAAATGTCCTTAATCCACCACCAGTTTATTCCTTATATAACCTTTACTAACTAGTTTGTCAGTTTTACATAGTATTCTTTGACTCCTCTTTATCACCTTTACCATAATAAATGATTTTCTTCTACTTTCTCCTTTCTTGTTCCTTGCCTCACATGTCTAGTTGTAATATTTTTATTTAGTCAGCACATACAATGTTTACATACTACTCTTTTAACCCTTTACCCTTGTTTTGATTTTAAAAGTATAATTATATATAGTAAATGTTCACGGTCACACTCTTTTGCCATTAATTTCTTGATTGGATAAATCTTATCCTTTAGTAGCTGGGTTAGATAAAGCATTCAAATAAAGTTTTGCCTGAGTCCTTCTGTGTTTAAAATAGTTTGCATCCTGATCTCTGAAGGGTAAATTGGCTAGATATCAATTTTTTGGCTGGTACTTTCTTTCTTTAAGTTTCTTGAAAATGTTTTCCAGGGTTGCCCTATGTTCTTAAGAAGTCTGGTGCCAATCACATGTTCTTACTTTTTTAAGTATTTTTTTTTAAATTTTTATTCCTGAAGACCTTGTAATTTATTTTCTTTTTCTAATAGTTTATTAAAGTATGTCCCAGAGTTGACCATTCTGTGTCAATTTTCTCAGGTACTTAGTTGACCCTTGTTAATAGTGAGTGTTGTGATTTTGTCTTATTTCAAGAAAGTTTTCATCAATGATAACTATAAATATTTGTTTTATTTCATTGTATTGTTTTTAAGACAACCAAGTAAAAGTATGTCATATCTACCTTTCCTGGGTTTTTTGGTTTCTTTTTCATTTTTATATTGAGTTTGATCTAATCTCATTGCATTTCATCCTGTTTTTGCCTATTTCTCTTAGCTTTTGAAATTCTGATACTAGGTATATTAGTTTTCTATTGCTGCATAACAAATTACTTTGATTCTGTTCTCTTAATACCCATTCACACAAAAATTCACAGTAAAATATCTAGGTGTCTAGTGATCTGGGGGATGTTAAAATATACTTTCCAAGGTGAAAGATAAATTGTTGGTCTGGCACCTCCTGCAGTGGGCCTCTTTGCATTTGAGGTATACCTCATATAGCTGTACTGCACTGACCCATTTATCAAGTGATCTGAAAGCTGCTAGTTTTGAGAGGCTTCCAGAACAAGAGAAGATTCCTCAACACATCCAGTCTGCCTTACAAGCCACCCTGGCACTTGGGCTATATGATCCAGCAGATATAATGGTTCTTGAAATGTCAGCTACAGATAGAGGTGTGTTTGGAGGTTTTGGCAGCTCCATATAAGTAAATTACAACACAGACCCTTAGGATTTTGGAGCAAAGCCATGCCATCTGTGAATAACTACTCTCCTTTTGAGAAACAGCTTTTAGCTTGTTACTGGCCCTTAGCAGAGACCGAATACTTAACCATGGTCCACTAATTTACCATACAACCTGAGCTGGATGTTGTCTAACTCACCAAAGTATAAAGTTGGATGTGCACCTCCAGACTGCAGTATTAAATGAAATTGGTGTTTGTAAGATTGGCTGAAGCAGACCTTGAGTACATAAGTAAGTTTCATGTGGAAGTGGCCGAAATGCCCATGCCCAACTCTTTCTGCACTACCTTCTGTCTATTAGCTTACACCTATGTCCTCATGGACAGTTCTCTCACAACAAATCAAGTAAGAGAGAAAGAAAACTTTGTCCTGGTTCATTGCTAGTCCTGTATGACATTGCAAGTGCCAGCCACAAGTGGACAGCAATAGCTCTGCAATCCTTTTCTAGGATACCACTGAAGGACAGTGAAGAAAAGAAATCCTCCATTAGGCAAAACTTCATGCAGTGCACTTGATTGTTTATTTTGCTTGGAAGAAGAAATGGCCGGAGTTTTGAGTCTATACCATTTCATGGACTGTGGCCAATGGTTTAGCTGGTTGATCAAGGCCTTGGAGGGAACACGATTGGAAAAGTAGTGGCAAGAAAGCCTATGGAAGGAACTATGTGGATAAAACTCTCCAAATGGGTAAATAACATGCAGGTATTTGTGTCCCATGTGAATATTCAACAAAAAGTGATTCAGCAGAGAAGGATTCTAATAATCAAATGAATATAATGACTTGTTCTATAGATTCCAGGCAGTCTCTTTTTTTAAATTTATTCCTGTAATTGTCCAATGGGCTTATGAACAAAGTAGTCATGGTGGCAACCATGGAGGTTATGGTCGGGCACAACATCATGGACTCTCACTTACAAAGGCCACCTGGCTAGAGCCACTGCTGAGTGCCCAATCTACCAACACTATGAGCGACACTGATCCCCCAACATGGCACCATTCCCCAGGGTGATCAGCGAGCTACTTGATAGAAGTTTGATTACATTGGACCACTTCCACCATGGAAGGGGCAGTACTTTTCTTTTACTGGAATAGAAGCATGCTCTAGGTATGAATTTGTGGTCCCTGCTTGTGATGCTTCTCTTCAAATGACCATCTGTGGACTTTCAGAATGCCTTATATTGATATTCCACACAACATTGCTTCTAATCAAGAAATTCATTTCCTGATAGTATGGCAGTGGACTCAGGCTCACGAAATTTACTGTTCTTACCATCTTCTGCATCAACCTGAAGAAGCTGGTGTGATGATAGAATTGTAGAATGGTCTTTTGAGGACTCAGCTATGATGAAGACTAGGTGGCAATACTTTGTAGAACTGAGTCCATTTCCTCTCAGATGAGGTACATATTTTAAATCAGCATGCAACATATGGTGCTGTTTGTCACTTTTCCAGTATTCATGGGTTGGAGAATTAAGGTATAGTATAGAAGAGGGAGCATCTCCTCTCAGTATTACTTCTAGTGATACACTAGCAAAAGTTTTGCTTCTTGTTCCTGTAACCCTCAGCTTTGCTGGAAGAGTGTTTCTAGTTCCTAATGGGAGAATTCTTCCATCAGGGAACACAACAATAATTCCACTGAACTGGAAGTAGAGACTGTCACCTGGCCACTTTGGGTTCCAAGTGTCTCTGAATCAACAAGCAAAGAAGGGGTTATTGTTGGGGGCAAATTGTCCTTACTACCAAAGGGAAGTTGGTTTGTTATTATTCAATGGGAATATCAAGGAATATATCTGGATTATAGAAGATACTTTAGGGTCTCACTTAGTTTTCCTATGTTCTATAATTAAGGTCAATGAAAAATCACAACCCACCACAGGAGGACTAATAATAACCAGAGTTTTCAGCAAAGAAGACTTGGGTCACCGTGCCAGATAAAGAACTATGACAAGTTGAGGTTGTCTGCCTCAGCAAGAAGGTGGTTATAAATACCAGCTGCAACTACATTGCATCATGAGGACAGTAATAGTTATGAGTATTTTTCCTTATTTTGATATAAACTATTTTTGTATACAAATTAACCAAATATTTTTGTTTTCTTCCTTCTTTTATCTACTTATCAATAAACATAATATGTTTTAATAATGGATAAGTTTATATCTCAATGTTTAAGTTACAGCATTTCAAAAGAGAAGGGTTACCATCACCCAAGAACTTGGCATTCTTTTCTGGGGAAAGGGTTAGCATTGTTTTTGAATTGTATGCAGGAGAGTTGTATCATGTTAAGAGGAAGTCTGTCTTTACTTTTGTCTTTATTTGGAGATTAAGTATGGCTAAGGAGATGTGTTCTATGGGTGCCAATTTGACAAACAGAGGACAGTGATAGCTTTTTGATGTGATGTCTTGGCTAATCTATAGTCCCCTATATTAAATCAAACATTAATTCTGCTTACTGCTGTAAAGGAGTTTTGCAGATGTAAGTCAATTAATCAGTTGACTTTAAGTAAAGAAGATTATCTCAGGTGAGCCTGAATAATCAGTTGAAAGATCTTAAAAAGCAGAGCTATTCGACATACTATAAATCTTGTAATAACTTATAATGAAAAAGATTCTGAAAAATAATATATATATGTATGTGTGTGTGTGTGTATATATATATATATATATATATATATATTGAATCACTTTGCTGTGCACCTGAATCATTGTAAATCAGTAGCATTTCAATAAAAATTAATTAATTTTTAAAAAGCAGTGCTGAAGCTTTCCCAAATGAGAGAATGAATTCTCACTATAGAGAACAATTTGAGGGAGGATCTTCAGATGGTGGAGGATTAAGATGCAGAGATCACCTTCCTCTCCACACATACGTCAGAAATACATCTACATGTGGAACAGCTCCTACAGAACACCTACTGAACACTGGCAGAAGACCTCAGACTTCCCAAAAGGCAAGAAACTCTCCACATACCTGGGTAGGGCAAAAGAAAAAGGAAAAAACAGAGACAAAAGAATAGGGATGGGACGTGCACCTCTGGGAGGGAGTGTGAAGGAGGAAAAGTTTTCACATACTAGGAAGCCCCTTCACTGGCAGAGACAGTGGGTGGCTGGGGGGAAGCTTTGGAGCCACGGAGGAGAGCACAGCAACAGGGGTGCAGAGGGCAAAGAGGAGAGATTCCTGCACAGAGGATCAGTGGCGACCAGTACTCACCAGCTTCAGAGGCTTTGTCTGCTCACCCGCTGGGGTAGGTGGGGGCTGGGGGCTGAGGCTCGGGCTTTGGAGATCAGATCCCAGGGAGAGGACTGTGGTTGGCAGCGTGAACACAGCCTGAAGGGAGCTAGTGCACCACAGCTAGCCGGGAGGGAGTCCAGGAAAAACTCTGGACCTGCCTAAGAGTCAAGAGACCATTGTTTTGAGGGGATTCTTTCCCTGTCTGCCCACAGAAGATGTGCATGAGCCACGGCTATCAGCTCAGACACCAGAGACTGGCATGAAACACTAACACTGCTGCTACAGCCAACAAGAATCCTGTGTGTAAGCACAGGTCATTATCCACACCACGCCCCCCACCCACCCCCGCTGGGAGCCTGTGCTGCCCACCACCACTGCCAGGGTGTCGTGATCCAGGGACAACTTCCCTGGGAGAATACACAGCATGCCTCAGGCTTTTGCAACATCACACTGGCCTCATGCTACTGCAGGCTTGCCCTGCATTCCAATTATAACTACTGTACCCCTCCCTCCCCCTGGCATGAGTGAGCCAGAGTCCACTAATCAGCTTCTCCTTTAACCCCCTCCTGTCTGGGCAGAAACAGAAGCCTGAGGGCAACCTACAAACAGAGGTGGAGCCAAAATCAAAGCTGAACCTCAGGAGCTGTGTGAACAAAGAAGAGAAAGGGAAATTTCTCTGTGCAGACTCAGGAGCAGCAAATAAATCCCCACAATCAACTTGAGGTACCCTGCATATGTGGAATACCTGAACAGAAAATGAATCAACCCAAAATTGAGGCAGTGGATTTGGGAGCAACTGTAGACTTGGGGTTTTTTATTTGCTACTGATTGTTTCTGATTTTTATGGTAATCTTAGTAAAGTTTATAGCATTTGTTATCATTGGTGGATTTGTTTATTGGTTTGGCTGCTCTCTTTTTAATTATTTTTTTTTTATTTTTTACTTTTAATAATTTACTTCTTTTTATTTTAAAAATTTTTTTATTTCGTTTTTTCTCCATTTTCTTCTGAGCTGTGTGGCTGACAGCCACACAGATAAGTGACCTGGAAGATAAAATAATGGAAATTACTACCACAGAGCAGAATAAAGAAAAAAGAATGAAAAGAATTGAGGACAGTCTCAGAGACCTCTGGTACAACATTAAATGCAATAACATTCAAATTATAGGCATCCCAGAAGAATAAGAGAAAAAGAAAGGGTCTGAGAAAATATTTGAAGAGATCATAATTGAAAACTTTGTTAACATAGGAAAGGAAATAGTAAATCAAGTCCAGGAAGTGCAGAGAGTACCATACCAGATAAATCCAAGGAGAAACATGCCAAGACACATATTAATCAAACTATCAAAAATTAAATACCAATAAAAAATATTAAAAGTAGCAAGGGAAAACCAACAAATAACATACAAGGGAATCCCCATAAGGTTAACAGCTAATCTTTCAGCAGAAACTCTACAAGACAGAAGGCACGACATATTTAAAGTAATGAAAGGGAAAAACCTACAAAGAAGATTACTGTACCCAGCAAGGATCTCATTCAGATTTGATGGGGAAATTAAAACATTTACAGACAAGCAAAACTTAAGAAATTCAGCACCAGCAAACCAGCTTTACAACAATAGCTAAAGGAACTTCCGTAGGCAGGAAACACAAGAGAATGAAAAGACCTACAGAAACAAAGGCAAAACTTTTGTTTTGAAAGAAAAGAAAATCAAAGAGAAAGAAAATGGTAATAGAAACATAAATATCAATAATTATCTTAAATGTAAATGGATTAAATGCTCCAACCAAAAGACATAGATACAAAAACAAGACCTGTATATATTTTGTTGACAAGAGGCCCACTTCAGACCTAGGGACACATAAAGACTGAAAGTGAAGGGATGGAAAAAGATATTCCGTGCAAAAGGAAAGCAAAAGAAAGCTAGAGTAGTAATTCTAATATCAGACAAAAAAGACTTTAAAGATTATTACAAGAGAAAGAAGGACACTGTATAATGATCAAGGGATCAATCCAAGAAGAAGATAAAACAATTGTAAATATTTATGCACCCAACATAGGAACACCTCAATACATAAGGCAAATACTAACAGCCATAAAAGGGGAAATTGACCATAACAGAATCATAGTAGGGGACTTTAACTCCGCACTTTCACAAATGGACAGATTATCCAAAATAAAAATAAATAAGGAAACAAAATCTTTAAATGACACATTAAATAAGATGGACTTGACCCCGGAGGAAGATGGCGGAAGAGTAAGACGCGGAGATCACCTTCCTCCCCACAGATACATCAGAAATTCATCTACACGTGGAACAACTCCTACAGAACACCTACTGAACGCTGACAGAAGACCTCAGACCCCCCAAAAGGCAAGAAGCTCCCCACATACCTGGGTAGGGCAAAAGAAAAAAAGAATAAACAGAGACAATAGGATAGGGACGGGACCTGCACCAGTGGGAGGGAGCCGTGAAGGGGGGAAGGTTTCTACACACTACAAGCCCCTTCGCGGGCGGAGACTGCAGGTGGCGGAGGGGGAAAGCTTCGGAGTAGCGGAGGAGAGCACAGCAACAGGGGTGCGGAGGGCAAAGCGGAGAGATTCTGGCACAGAGGACCGGTGCCCTCAGGCACACACCAGCCCGAGAGGCTTGTCTGCTCGGCCGCCGTGGCGGGCGGGGCTGGGAGCTGAGGCTCGGGTATCGGCTTTCAGTCGGAGCGCAGGGAGAGGACTGGGGCTGGCGGCAGGAAGAGAGCCTGAAGGGGTTAGTGCACCACGGCTAGCCCGGAGGGAGTCCGGGGAAAGGGTCTGGAGCTGCTGAAGAGGCAAGAGACTTTTTTCCCTTTTGTTTCCTGGTGCGCGAGGAGAGGGCATTAAGAGGGCTGCTTGGGGAAGCGCCGGAGACAGGCACGAGCCGCGGGTAAGGCACGGACCTCGGAGACGGGCGTGGGCCGCCGCCGCCGCCGCCCGCCGCCGCCGCCCGCCACCGCCGCCGCCCGCCGCCGCCGCCGCCCGCCGCGGCCCGCCGCCGCCGCCCGCCGCGGCCCGCCGCCGCCGCCCGCCGCGGCCCGCCGCCGCCGCCCGCCGCGGCCCGCCGCCGCCGCCGCCGCGGCCCGCCGCGGCCCGCCGCCGCGGCCCGCCGCGGCCCGCCGCCGCCGCCGCGGGGCCTGTGTGCGAGCGCGGGTCACTGTCCGCCCCGCCTTCCGGGGGGCCTGTGCACCCCGCCAATGCCGGGGTCCCCGAGACCCGGGGACGGCTTTCCCGGGAAAGCGCACGGAGCGCCACGGGCTGCTGCAACGTCACGCCGGCCTCTGCCGCCGCAGGCCCGCCCCACACTGCGCGCCCCTCCCTCCCCTCTGCCTGAGTGAGCCAGAGCCCCCGAATCAGCGGCTCCTTTAAACCCGTCCTGTCTGAGCGAAGAACGGACGCCCTCCGGCGACCTACGCGCAGAGGCGGGGCCAGGTGCAAGGCTGAGACCCGGGAGCTGTGAGAGCAGAGGCAGGGAAATCTCTCTGTGCAGCCTCGGAGGCAGCGGATTAAAGCTCCACGGTCCATTTGATGTGCCCTGCGTCTGTGGAGTGCATGAATGGACAGCGAATCATCCCAAATTGAGGAAGTGGACTTTGAGGACAAGATTTAAGACTTTCCCCCCTTTTCCTCTTTTTACAACGAATTATTCCAAATTAAGGAGGTGGACTTAGAGAGCAAGATTTCAGACTTCTCGCCCTTTTCCTCTTTTTACAACGAATTATCCCAAATTGAGGAGGTGGACTTGGAGAGCAAGATTTTTGATTTTTCCCCCTGCTCTCTTTTTGTGAATGTGTATGTGTAATCTTCTGTGTAAGATTCTCTCTGTATAGCTTTGCTTCCACCATATGTCCCAGGGTTCTATCGGTCCGGTTTTTTTTTTTTTTTTCAATAATTACTTTCTAATTTTAATAACGCTACTATATTTCATACTTTATTCTATTTTACTTTACCTGCTCTTTCTTTTTTTCCTACTCTCCCTTCCTCCCTCCCTCCCTCCGCTCCTCCTTTCCTTCTTTCTTTTTCTTTCCTCCCTCCCACCCTTCTTCTTTCCACTTTCTTTTTCTTTCCTTCCTCCCTCCCTCCTGTCTTTCTTCCTTTCCTTCCTCCCTCCCTCCCTCCTTTCTTTCCTTCTTTCTTTCCATCCTTCCTCCCTCCCTCCTTTCTTTCTTCCTTCCTTCCTTCCTTTCTTCCCTTCTTCCTTTCTTTCCCTCTCTCTTTCTTTCTTCTACTAATTCTTTCTTTCTACTTTTTCTCCCTGTTACTCTGAGCCGGGTGGATGAAAGGCTCTTGGTGCTGCAGCCAGGAGCCAGTGCTGTGCCTCTGAAGTGGGAGAGCCAACTTCAGGACACGGGTCCACAAGAGACCTCCCAGCTCCACATAATATCAAGCAGCGAAAATCTCCCAGAGATCTCCATCCCAACACCAGCACCCAGCTTCAGTCAACGACCAGCAAGCTTCAGTGCGGGTCACCCTATGCCAAGCAACTAGCAAGGCAGGAACACAACCCCACCCATTAGCAGAGAGGCTACCTAAAAACATAATAAGGCCATAGGCACCCCAAAACACACCACCAGACGTGGACCTGTCCACCAGAAAGACAAGATCGAGCCTCAACCACCAGAGCACAGGAATTAGTCCCCCCCACCAAGAAGCCTACACAACCTACTGAAACAACCTTAGCCACTGGGGTCAGACACCAAAAACAACGGGAACTACGAATCTGCAGCCGGCAAAAAGGAGACCCCAAACACAGTAACATAAGCAAAATGAGAAGGCAGAAAAACACACAGCAGGTGAAGGAGCAAGATAAACACCTACCAGACCTAACAAATGAAGAGGTAATAGGCAGTCTACCTGAAAAAGAATTCAGAATAATGATAGTAAAGCTGATCCAAGATTCTATTTCCATGATCCATAATCTTGGAAATAGAATAGACAACATGCAAGAAACAGTTAACAAGGACCTAGAAGAACTAAAGATGAATCAAGCATCGATTAAAAACACAATAAATGAAATGAAAAATACTCTAGATGGGATCAATAGCAGAATAACTGAGGCAGAAGAACGGATAAGTGAGGTGGAAGATAAAATAGTGGAAATAACTGATGCAGAGCAAAATAAAGAAAAAAGAATGAAAAGAAGAGAGGAGAGTCTCAGAGACCTCTGGGACAACATTAAACGCACCAACATTCGAATTATAGGGGTTCCAGAAGAAGAAGAGAAAAAGAAAGGGACTGAGAAAATATTTGAAGAGATTATAGTTGAAAACTTCCCCAATATGGGAAAGGAAATAGTTAATCAAGTCCAGGAGGCACAGAGAGTCCCATACAGAATAAATCCAAGGAGAAATACACCAAGACACATATTAATCAAACTGTCAAAAATTAAACACAAAGAAATCATATTAAAAGCAGCAAGGCAAAAACAACAAATAACACACAAGGGAATCCCCATCAGGTTAACAGCTAATCTCTCAGCAGAAACCCTACAAGCCAGAAGGGAGTGGCAGGACATATTTAAAGTGATGAAGGAGAGAAACCTGCAACCTAGATTACTCTACCCAGCAAGGATCTCATTCAGATTTGATGGAGAAATTAAAACCTTTACAGACAAGCAAAAGCTGAGAGAGTTCAGCACCACCAAACCAGCTTTACAACAAATGCTAAAGGAACTTCTCTAGGCAAGAAACACAACAGAAGGAATATACCTACAATAACGAACCCAAAGCAATTAAGGAAATGGGAATAGGAACATACATATCAATAATTACCTTAAATGTAAATGGACTAAATGCTCCCACCAAAAAACACAGAGTGGCTGAATGGATACAAAAACAAGACCCATATATATGCTGTCTACAAGAGACCCACTTCAGACCTAGAGACACATACAGATTGAAAGTAAAGGGATGGAAAAAGATATTCCATGCAAATGGAAATCAAAAGAAAGCTGGAGTAGCAATTCTTATATCAGACAAAATAGACTTTAAAATAAAGACTATTAGAAGAGACAAGGAAGGACACTACATAACGATAAAGGGATCGATCCAAGAAGAAGATATAACAATTGTAAATATTTATGCACCCAACATAGGAGCACCTCAATACATAAGGCAAATACTAACAGCCATAAAAGGGGAAATCGACAGTAACACAATCATAGTAGGGGACTTTAACACCCCACTTTCACCAATGGACAGATCATCCAAAATGAAAATAAATAAGGAAACACAAGCTTTAAATGATACATTAAACGAGATGGACTTAGTTGATATTTATAGGACATTCCATCCAAAAACAACAGAATACACATTTTTCTCAAGTGCTCATGGAACATTCTCCAGGATAGATCATATCTTGGGTCACAAATCAAGCCTCGGTAATTTTAAGAAAATTGAAATTGTATCAAGTATCTTCTCCGACCACAATGCTATGAGACTAGACATCAATTACAGGAAAAGATGTGTAAAAAATACAAACACATGGAGGCTAAACAATACACTACTCAATAACGAAGTGATCACTGAAGAAATCAAAGAGGAAATTAAAAAATACCTAGAAACAAATGA
The DNA here is from genome assembly GCF_964165515.1 of Mesoplodon bidens. NCBI lineage: Eukaryota > Metazoa > Chordata > Mammalia > Artiodactyla > Ziphiidae > Mesoplodon > Mesoplodon bidens. The sequence continues at coordinate 65,679,181 of NC_138177.1, read as the reverse complement.
CAATGGAGACACGACGACCCAAAACCTATGGGACGCAGCAAAAGCAGTTCTAAGGGGGAAGTTTATAGCAATACAATCCCACCTTAAGAAACAGGAAGCATTTCGAGTAAACAACCTGACCCTGCACCTAAAGCAATTAGAGAAAGAAGAACAAAAATACCCCAAAGCTAGCAGAAGGAAAGAAATCATAAAGATCAGATCAGAAATAAATGAAAAAGAAATGAAGGAAACGATAGCAAAGATCAACCAAACTAAAAGCTGGTTCTTTGAGAAGATAAACAAAATTGACAAACCATTAGCCAGACTCATCAAGAAAAAAAGGGAGAAGACTCAAATCAATAGAATTAGAAATGAAAAAGGAGAAGTAACAACTGACACTGCAGAAATACAAAAGATTATGAGAGATTACTATAAGCAACTCTATTCCAATAAAATGGACAACCTGGAAGAAATGGACACATTCTTAGAAATGCACAACCTGCCAAGACTGACTCAGGAAGAAATAGAAAATATGAATAAACCAATCACAAGCACTGAAATTGAAACTGTGATTAAAAATCTTCCATCAAACAAAAGCCCAGGACCAGATGGCTTCACAGGTGAATTCTATCAAGCATTGAGAGAAGAGCTAACACCTATCCTTCTCAAACTCTTCCAAAATATAGCAGAGGGAGGAACACCCCCAAACTCATTCTACGAGGCCGACATCACCTTGATACCAAAACCAGGCAAGGATGTCACAAAGAAAGAAAACTACAGGCCAATATCACTGATGAACATAGATGCAAAAATCCTCAACAAAATACTAGCAAACAGAATCCAAGAGCACATTAAAAGGATCATACACCATGATCAAGTGGGCTTTATCCCAGGAATGCAAGGATTCTTCAATATACGCAAATCAATCAGTGTAATACACCATATTAACAAGTTGAAGGAGAAAAACCATATGATCATCTCAATAGATGCAGAGAAAGCTTTCGACAAAATTCAACACCCATTTATGATAAAAACCCTGCAGAAAGTAGGTATAGAGGGATCTTTCCTCAACATAATAAAGGCCATATATGACAAACCCACAGCCAACATTGTCCTCAATGGTGAAAAACTGAAACCATTTCCACTAAGATCAGGAACAAGACAAGGCTGCGCACTCTCACCACTCTTATTCAACATAGTTTTGGAAGTTTTAGCCACAGCAATCAGAGAAGAAAAGGAAATAAAAGGAATCCAAATTGGAAAAGAAGAAGTAAAGCTGTCACTGTTTGCAGATGACATGATACTATACATAGAGAATCCTAAAGATGCTACCGAAAAACTACTAGAGCTAATCAATGAATTTGGTAAAGTAGCAGGATATAAAATTAATGTACAGAAATCTCTGGCATTCCTGTACACTAATGATGAAAAATCTGAAAATGAAATCAAGAAAACACTCCCATTTACCATCGCAACAAAAAGAATAAAATATCTAGGAATAAACCTACCTAAGGAGACAAAAGACCTGTATGCAGAAAACTATAAGACACTGATGAAATAAATTAAAGATGATACAAATAGATGGAGAGATATACCATGCTCCTGGATTGGAAGAATCAATATTGTGAAAATGACTCTACTACCCAAAGCAATCTACAGATTCAATGCAATCCCTATCAAACTACCACTGGCATTTTTCACAGAACTAGAACAAAAAATTTCAAAATTTGTTTGTAAAAACAAAAGACCCCGAATAGCCAAAGCAATCTTGAGAATGAAAAACGGAGCTGGAGGAATCAGGCTCCCTGACTTCAGACTATACTACAAAGCTACAGTAATCAAGACAGTGTGGTACTGGCATAACAACAGAAAGATAGATCAGTGGATCAGGATAGAAAGCCCAGAGATAAACCCACGCACATATGGCCAACTTATCTTTGATAAAGGAGGCAGGAATGTACAGTGGAGAAAGGACAGCCTCTTCAATAAGTGGTGTTGGGAAAACTGGACAGGGACATGTAAAAGTTTGAGATTAGATCATTCCCTAGCACCATACACAAAAATAAGCTCAAAATGGATTAAAGACTTAAATGTAAGGCCAGAAACTATCAAACTCTTAGAGGAAAACATAGGTAGAACACTCTATGACATAAATCACAGCAAGATCCTTTTGGACCCACCTCCTAGAGAAATGGAAATAAAAACAAAGATAAACAAATGGGACCTAATGAAACTTCAAAGCTTTTGCACAGCAAAGGAAACCATAAAGAAGACCAAAAGACAACCCTCAGAATGGGAGAAAATATTTGCAAATGAAGCAACTGACAAAGGATTAATCTCCAAAATTTATAAACAGCTCATGCAGCTCAATAGCAAAAAAAACAGACAACCCAATCCAAAAATGGGCAGAAGACTTAAATAGGCATTTCTCCAAAGAAGATATACAGACTGCCAACAAACACATGAAAGAATGCTCAACATCATTAATCATTAGAGAAATGCAAATCAAAACTACAATGAGATATCATCTCACACCAGTCAGAATGGCCATCATCAAGAAATCTAGAAACAATAAATGCTGGAGAGGGTGTGGAGAAAATGGAACACTCTTGCACTGCTGGTGGGAATGTGAATTGGTACAGCCACTATGGAGAACGGTATGGAGGTTCCTTAAAAAACTACAAATAGGGGCTTCCCTGGTGGCGCAGTGGTTGAGAGTCCGCCTGCCGATGCAGGGGACACGGGTTCGTGCCCCGGTCTGGGAGGATCCCACATGCCGCGGAGCGGTTGGGCCCGTGAGCCATGGCCGTTGGGCCTGCGCGTCCGGAGCCTGTGCTCCGCAACGGGAGAGGCCACAACAGTGAGAGGCCCGCATACAGCAAAAAAAAAAAAAAAAAAAAAAAAAAAAAACTACAAATAGAACTACCATATGACCCAGCAATCCCACTACTGGGCATATACCCTGAGAAAACCATAATTCAAAAAGAGACATGTACCAAAATGTTCATTGCAGCTCTATTCACAATAGCCCGGAGCTGGAAACAACCTAAGTGTCCATCATCGGATGAATGGATAAAGAAGATGTGGCACATATATACAATGGAATATTACTCAGCCATAAAAAGAAACGAAACTGAGCTATTTGTAATGAGGTGGATAGACCTAGAGTCTGTCATACAGAGTGAAGTTAGTCAGAAAGAGAAAGACAAATACCGTATGCTAACACATATATACGGAATTTAAAAAAAAAATGTCATGAAGAACCTAGGGGCAAAACGGGAATGAAGACGCAGACCTACTTGAGAATGGACTTGAGGATATGGGGAGGGGGAAGGGTGGGCTGTGACAAGGCGAAAGAGAGGCATGGACGTGTATACACTACCAAACGTAAGGTAGATAGATAGTGGGAAGCAGCCGCAGAGCACAGGGAGATCAGCTCGGTGCTTTGTGACCGCCTGGAGGGGTGGGATGGGGAGGGTGGGAGGGAGGGAGATGCATGAGGGAAGGGATGTGGGAACAGATGTATATGTATGACTGATTCACTTTGTTATAAAGCAGAAACTAATTAAAAAAATAAATAAATAAACTTAAAAAAAAAATCCTTATATCCGCAAAAAAAAAAAAAAAAAAAAAAAAAGATGGACTTAATTGACATTTATAGGACATTCCATCCAAAAACAACAGAATACACATTTTTCTCAAGTGCTCATGGAACATTCTCCAGAATAGATCATATCTTGGGTCACAAATCAAGCCTTGGTAAATTTAAAACTTTGAAATCATATAAAGTGTCTTTTCTGACCACAACACTATAAGACTAGATATCAATTAGACGAAAATAACTCTAAAAAACACAGACACATGGAGGTTAAACAATGCACTAATAAATAACCAAGAGATCACTGAAGAAACCAGAGGAAATCAATAAAAGCCAAGAAACAAATGAGAATGAAAACTCGACAACCCAAAACCTATGGGATGCACAAAAAGAGTTCTAAGAGGGAAGTTAATAGCAATACAATCCTACCTCAAGGAACAAGAAAAATCTCAAATAAATAACCTAAACTTACACCTGAAGCATTTAGAGAGAGAAGAAAAACAAAACAAAACAAAACAAAACAAAAAAACAAAGTTAGCAGAAGGAAAGAAATCAGAAAGATCAGATCAGAAAGAAATGAAGGAAACAATAGCAAAGATGAATGAAACCTGGATCCTTGAGAAGATAAAAATAAAAATGGATAAACCATTAGCCAGATTCATCAAGAAAAAATGGGAGAAGACTCAAATCAACAATTAGAAATGAAAAAGGAGAGGTAACAACTGACACTGCAGAAATACAAAGGATCACGAGGGATTACTACAAGCAACTCTATGCCAATAAAATGGACAATCTGGAAGAAATGGACAAATTCTTAGAAAAGCACAACCTTCCAAGGCTGAACTAGGAAGAAATAGAAAATATAAACAGACGAATCACAAGCACTGAAATTAAAACTGTGATTGAAAGTCTTCCAACAAACAAAAGCCCAGGACCAGATGGCTTCACAGGCAAATTCTATCAAACATTTAGAGAAGAGCTAACACCTTTCCTTCTCAAAATCTTCCAAAATATAGGAGAGGGAGGAACACTCCCAAACTCATTCTACAAGGCCACCACCACCCTGATGCCCCAAAAAAGAAAACTACAGGCCAATATCACTGATGAACATAGATGCAAAAATCCTCAACAAAATACTAGCAAACAGAATCCAACAGCACATTAAAAGCATCCTACACCACAATCAAGTGAGGTTTATCCTAGGAATGCAGGATTCTTCAATATACACAAATCAATCAATGTAATACACCATATTAACAAACTGAAGGATAAAAACCATATAATAATCTCAATAGATGCAGAAAAAGCTTTTGACAAAATTCAACACTGATTTATTATAAAAACTCTCCAGAAAGCGGGCATAGAGGGAACTTACCTCAACATAATAAAGGCCATATATGACAAACCCACAGCCAACATCTTTCTCAATGGTGAAAAACTGAAACCATTTCCTCTAAAATCAAGAAGAAGACAAGGATGCCCTCTCTCACCACTATTATTCAACATAGTTTTGGAAGTCTTAGCCACAGCAATCAGAGAAGAAAAAGAAATAAAAAGAATCCAAGTCAGAAAAGAAGTAGTAAAATTACCATTTTTGCAGAAGGCATGATAATATACATAGAGACTGCTAAAGATTCTACCAAAAATCTACTAGAGCTAATCAATGAATTTGGTAAAGTAGCAAGATATAAATGTAATGCACAGAAATCTCTTGCATTCCTATACACTAATGATGAAAAATCTGAAAGAGAAATTAAGGAAACACTTCCTTTTATCACTGCAACAAAAAGAATATAAAAACTAGGAAAAAACCTATCCAAGGAGACAAAAGACCTGTATGCAGAAAACTATGAGACACTGATGAAAGAAATCAAAAATGATACAAACAGATGGAGAGATATACCCTGTTCTTGGATTGGAAGAATCAATATTTTGTAAATGACTATACTACCCAAAGCAATCTACAGATTCATTGAAATCCCTATCAAACTACCAATGACATATTTCACAGAACTAAAACAAAAAATTTCTAATTTACATGGAAATACAAAATACCCTGAATAGCCAATGCAATCTTGAGAAAGAAAAATGGAGCTGGAGAAATTAGGCTTCCTGACATCAGACTATACAACAAAGCTGTTGTATTCTAGACAGTATGGTAGTGGCACAAAAATAGAAATATAGATCAATGGAACAGGATAGAAAGCCCACAGATAAATCCTTGCACATATGGTCACCTTATCTTTGATAAAGGAGGCAAGAATATACAATGGAGAAAAGACAGCCTCTTCAATAAGTGGTGCTGGGAAAACTGGACAGCTACATGTAAAAGAATGAAATTAGAACACTTCCTAACACCATACACAAAAACAAACGCAAAATGGATTGAAGACTTAATTGTAAGGCCAGACACTATAGAACTCTTAGAGAAAAGCACAGGCAGAACACTGTATGACATAAATCACATCAACATCCTTTCTGACTCACCTCTTAGAGAAATGGAAATAAAAACCAAAATAAACAAATGGAACATAATGAAACTTAAAAGCTTCTGCACAGCAAAGGAAACCATAACCAAGACGAAAAACCAACCCTCAAAATGGGAGAATATATTTGCAAACAAAGCAACTGACAAAGGATTAATCTCCAAAATATACAAACAGCTCATGCAGCTCAATATCAAAAAAACAAACAACCCAATCCAAAACTGGGCAGAAGATAAATAGACAATTCTCCAAAGAAAATATACATATTGCCAACAAACACATGAAAGTGTGTTCAACATCACTAATTATTAGAGAAATGTAAATCAAACCTACAATGAGGTATAACCTCACACCAGTCAGAATGGTCATCATAAAAAAATCTACGAACAATAAACACTGGAGAGGTTGTGGAGGAAAGGGAACCCTCTTGCACAGTTGGCGAGAATGTAAATTGATACAACCACTATGGAGAACAGTATGGAGGTTCCTTAAAAACTAAAAATAGAACTACCATACGACCCAGCAATCCCACTACTAGGCATATACCCTGAGAAAACCATAATTCAAAAAGAGTCAAGCACCACAATGTTCATTGCAGCTCTATTTACAATAGCCAGAACATGGAAGCAACCTAAATGCTCATGGACAGATGAATGGATAAAGAAGATGTGGCACATATATACAATGGAATATTGCTCAGCCATAAAAAGAAATGAAATTGAGTTATTTGTAGTGAGGTGGATGGACCTTGAGTCTGTCATACAGAGTGAAGTAAGTCAGAAAGAGAAAAACAAATACCGTATGCTAACACTTATATATGGAATATTAAAAAAATATGTTCATGAAGAACCTAGGGGCAAGATGGGAATAAAGACACACACCTACCAGAGAATGGACTTGAGGACATGGGGATGGGGAAGGGTAAGCTGGGACAAAGTGAGAGAGTGGCATGGACATATATACACTACTAAATGTAAAATAGCTAGCTAGTGGGAAGCAGCCACATAGCACAGGGAGATTGGCTCGGTGTTTTGTAACTACCTAGAGGGGTGGGATATGGAGGGTGGGAGGGAGGGAGATGTAAGAGGTAAGAAATATGGGGATGTATGTATATGTATAGCTGATTTACTTTGTTATAAAGCAGAAACTAACACACCATTGTAAAGTAATTGTATTCCAATAAAGATGTTAAAAAATTTTTTTTAAAACCTTAAAAATTAAAAAAAAATCTACAAACACAAAATGCTAGAGAGGGTGTGGAGAAAAGGGAACCCTCTTGCACTGTTAGTGGGAATGTAAATTGATACAGCCACTATGGAGAACAGTATGGAGGTTCCTTAAAAAACTAAAAATAGAACTACCATATGATCCAGAAATCACACTACTGGGCATATAGCCTGAGAAAACCATAATTCAGAAAGAGTCATGTACCACAATGTTCACTGCCGCACTATTTACAATAGCCAGGACATGGAAGCAACCTAAGTGTCCATTGAAAGATGAATGGATAAAGAAAATGTGGCTCATATATACAATGGAATATTACTCAGCCATAGAAAGAAATGAGACATTCACAGAAAGATAGACAAAATGAAAAGGCAGAAGGCTATGTACCAGATGAAGGAACAAGATAAAACCCCAGAAAAACAACTAAATGAAGTGGAGATAGGCAACCTTCCAGAAAAATCATTCAGAATAATGATAGTGAAGATGATCCAGGACCTCGGGAAAAGAATGGATGCAAAGATGGAGGAGATGCAAGAAATGTTTAACAAAGACCTAGAAGAATTACAGAACAAACAAACAGAGATGAACAGTACAATAAGTGAAATGAAAAAGAAATGAAACTGAGTTATTTTTAGTGAGGTGGATAGATATAGAGTCTTTCATACATAGTGAACTAAGTCAGAAAGAGAAAAAAAATACCACATGCTGACACATATATATGGAATCTAAAAAAAGAAAAAAATGGTTCTGATGAACCTAGGGGCAGGACAGGAGTAAAGAAGCAGCTATTGAGAATGGACTTGAGGACATGGGGAGGGGGACGGGTAAGCTGGGACGAAGTAAGAGAGTGGCGTGGACATATATACACTACCAAATGGAAAATAGATAGCTAGTGGGAAGCAGCTGCATTGCATGGGGTGATCAGCTCGGTACTTTGTGTTCACCTAGAGGGGTGGGATAGGGATGGTGGGAGGGAGACGCCAGAGGGAGGGGATATGAGGATAAATATATACACATAGGTGAATCACTTTGTTATACAGCAGAAACTAACACAACATTGTAAAGCAATTATACGCCAATAGAGGTGTGTAAAGAAAAAGAAAGAAAGACAACAATTTGAGCCTTTGTCCATGGAGTTCTAACCTGCTTGAGTTATTCCCTTTCTAATAGTCTGCACTACAGACTTCAGATTTACTTAGCCAGTGTAATGTTTAATTCTGTGTGTCAGTTTGATTGGCCATGGGGTTCCCAAATTAAACATTACTTCCTAGTGTGTCTGTAAAGTTGCTTCTGGATGAGATTATCATTTGAATCTGTCGATTCAGTAAAGTAGGCTGCCGTCCCCAGTGTGGGTGGGCAAAATCCAATCCTTTGAAGCCCTGAATAGAACAAAAACTAGACGAAGGAAAAATTCACCCATTTTATTCCTGCCTCACTATTTGCGCTAGGACATCTCATCTCACCTTCTCTGCCCTGGGACTGGGATTTACACCATCACCTCCCCTAGTTCTTCAGCCTTTGGATTCAGATTGAGTTACACTACAGAAGTTTTCCTGGGTCTCCAGCTTACAGACAGCAGATTGTAGGCCTTCTCATCCTCCTTAATCACATGAACAATATCTTCATAATAAATCAATCTCTGTCCTCTCTCCTCCTTTCCCTGTCTCTGTATTTCTGTTTCTCTGTTTCTCTCCCTTTTTCTCTCTCTCTCTCCTTTATAACAGGCTTATTCTAGTCTCACTAAAATGAGTTGTGGTATATTCTATTTGATTCCAGCCTCTGGATAGAGTCTCTGCATGAATCAGGAATTACCAAACACTTGAAGATTTAGTGGAACTTTTGGTAGAATAATTTTTTCTCTTAACTAGTATTGCCAGAAGTTTATTTTATTACTTATTTGCCTCTCTATTATATATATATATATATATATATATATATATATATATATATATATATATATATATATATATAATTTCCTTGATTTCTGCACTTTATGGTGTCCTTTATTCTGCTGTTCTTTTCCTAACCCCTTAAATCAGAGACTTAGAACATTCACTTTTTGTCTTTGTCCCTTATTAGTAAGCGTTGAAATTTATAAATTTAATTTGAAGTGCCACTTTTATTTCATCCTACATTTATATACCTAGTATTTTTACTATTATTTAATTTTGTAATTTAATTCCAATATGATTTCTTCTTTGACCCACAAGTTAATTAGAATGATTTTGTAATATCCCAAAATTGGAGGTTTTACTTTTCTTTTTGCTACTAATTTCAAACTTAATTTCATTATTTTCAGAGAATGTGATACCTATGGCCAATTATTTTTACATTTGTCAAAATTTGCTTTATAGTCTAATACCTGTTTAACTACTGTATGCATTTTATAAATGTTTGAGAAGAATGTGGTTTTTCTGCATTGCTACAGATGCCCATTAAATCAGGCTTGTTAATGTTATTATTTTTAAATCTTCAATAATTTTCATAGCTTTTGTCTAATTTATATCATTTTTACTAAGACAAGTGTATTGAAAACTTCAGCTCTAGTAAATTAGTCAACTTCTCCCTATAGTTTTTTCTCAACTTTTTGATAAAATTTTTAGGTTATTTTATTAAAGGCATACAAGTTAGATATATGGTATTTTCTGAGTGATTTGAACCTCTTTTTACCATTATGTAGTGACTATTTTTATCCTTAACAATGTTATTTGTCTTATTTTTGTCTGTTGATGTATACTTCTAGATTAATTTTTGGTTAGTATTCAACTGCCATATCTTTTACCATTCTTTGACTTCATTATTTTTTTTTGTCCTCAGGTTTTAAATATGTATCTAGTGAAAATAATATATATAGACTTTTTATTAACTGTATTTTGACACTCTGTCTTTAATGGGCAATTCTGACTATTTGTATATATTATGGTTATTAAAATATTTGGTTCTTTTTACAATTATTTTACCATATTTTTCTCTTCATCACATTTGATTTTTTCTCCCTTTTTGCCTGTTTTGAAGTGAACTTAATACTCTAAATAAAGCACCCCCTAAAAACAACTAAAGTGCTGAGCAACACAAAACTAACATCTTTTATAAATGCATTACTGATTTGGTAATAAAGTAGAAAAAAATCTTAGAGACAAAAAACTAAATGAAATCCAGAGAGGAAAGCAGAGAGCCAATGCTGGCTTCATAGTGAAGAAATTTGTCAAATTTGGATGAACTTCAATTTCCAGTTTCCAGCCTCATCTGAGTATCTACTCAAAATTAAGTCTAAAAGGAATTTCAACCTCCACATCATATATAATAAAATTAAGATCCCAGTGTTTGATGCTCTGTGTAAGGGTAAACAAGAAACAAAACTACCAAGATTCTTAAAAACATTGTCCACTGGTACATCAGCATTGAAAAAAGAGAAGAAAATAATACTCTGAATATTTGTAACTACAAGTTGGCCTTCATACAGATATGAGGCATCAATACCTACTACCTAAGTATTTTCAAAAGCCTCAATCTTAAAATTTAATTTAAAAATGTATGAGTTGATAATACCCATAGGTGTTTTGTAGAAGATAATGAAAATTCTTTCTGGAGGAATTTACTCTCTATGAAGTTTTCAAAGTATCGCTATGGATTAGCTTTATAGAAATATGAGCTCATAGTGACATGCACACACACACACACACACACACACACACACACACACACATAGAATAACAGGGCTCCAAAAATAAAAATGAGCAGAAAAAATAATAATTGTGCCTTAAGAACTTCAGATATTAAAGTTATCAAACCTAGACTATAAAATAAGTATACTCAATTGTTTAAAAAATTAGTGATTGAATATAAGAGTTAGAAATATGAGACTATAAAAATCTTCAAATAGATTTGAAAAAGAACCAAATTGAATTTGAAAAACTGAACAGATAGGTTTAAAAGTAGATGATATAGGGGGGCTTCCCTGGTGGCACAGTGGTTGGGAGTCCGCCTGCCGATGCAGGGAACGCAGTTTCATGCCCCGGTCCAGGAAGATCCCACATGCCGCAGAGCAGCTGGGCCCGTGAGCCATGGCCGCTAAGCCTGTGCGTCCGGAGCCTGTGCTCCACAACGGGAGAGGCCACAACACTGAGAGGCCCGCGTACCACAGTAAAAAAAAAAAAAAAAAGTAGATGATATAGGTAAAAAAAAAAAATTCATGAACTATCATACATTTGAAGAAAATATCCAGAAAGCAGCAAGAAATACAGAGATATAGAATACATGAATAAAAGTTTAAGACCCATAGAAAAGAAAGTGAGAAGTTCAACACATGTCTAATTAAATTTCCAGATGAAAAGGAGAGAAAGAGTAAACATAGTCATTTTCTAAGAAATGTCTGAGAGTTTTCCATATGTTTCTGTTCAGAAAGCTGTTGTCAATCTAATCGTCATTCCTTAAAGGATACTTCTTTTTCCTTTCTGACTCTTTCTATGATCTCTTTGTCTTTGGTGTTCTGTAGTTTTGAGTATGGTGTATGTATCCATATACTCAAAACTGGAAAATTCTGAAGCATTATCTTCATATTCCTTTTCTACATTTCCTCTAGTATCTTCTTTTGGTCTCAGAATAGATGTATATTAAAATTATTGATTCAATTTTTTGCATATTTTAACATATTTTTCATAATTTCTATATATATTTTTCCTGTACTTTTCTAGTTCATTCTATTCAGCCAGTTAGAATCCTTGTTTAAACCATCTACTAATATTAATTTAACAATTATCTTTTTATTTCTAAAAATTAATATATTTAAATGTTTGTTTCTATACTCTTGTTTCCTGCTTTTCTAAATTTCTTCTTTATTTCTTTAAACACTTCACACATTGTATTAAATAATAAGTGCCTGATAATTTAACTCTCAAGTTTTAGAGGGTGTATATCTAGTGGGGTTTTTATTGTTGTTGTTGTTTTTTACTGAGTGTTACTCATGATATCTTGTTTTTTTATATGTTAAAGAATTTTATTATGTGCTTGCATGTTACTGCCTGTAGTCTGGGAAAATTCTGAGGGTATAAGTTGGAGATATTTTCCTCTAACAGAGAGGAATTGCATTTCCTTTTTCTGGCAGTAGAGAACTTACTAACCTGGAAATAATTTTAGAACCAGGTTCAATTCCCTCATCTTGAGGTGGGTCCAAGACTTAGCTTCCCTATTCCAGTGACTGCAGGGCAATCCTAGCTTTTGTTCTTCCTCACTCCTTATGGCTACTCTCCATAGTTTCAGCTCCCTGTGTTTCAAAACTGTGGTTATTTGGCCCTTAGGAGTTCCCTTTATTTGTGCTAGCATTGAAAAAATGTATCAAAAGTAGTTTTGCTGTAATATATTTAGGTATAGTTATGGATGTTGTTGGAGGGCCCTTCAGTGCATCATAGCAAAATATCTGTAATTTTTCTGGCCCCCTTATCAGAAATGGTAATCTTTCATTTCCCAAACAGCAATAATCTGAGAACTAATGCCATGTGGCCACAAGAAGTCCAGTCCTTATCATGTCTTTCCCCAGCTATCTCTGGACAGCTGTGAGGAACATTTTCATGTTAAACAGACCCAGCTTAGTTTTCATTCATAATCTTGTAGGACAGACTGTTAATGATCCTCTCTGCTCAGCTCCCATAATCACCTCTTGCCACTGCATAAAGAGTTGCTGCTTCTTTTCACATTCTAGTTTACTTTAAATGAGAATATATTTCTGCTCCCTAATCACCAAAGCACTACCAAGGCCAGTTTTATCAAAAGTCAAAACTTGACCAATAGTCTGGGGCAAAAGAGAAGAATTAAAGTTTTTTGGGGAAAAAAAAGCAATAAAACAAAAAACTTCATCTTGAATATGACTGTTTGCATATATGGTCTCCTTCAAGGAAGTCCGTTCCTGATACCCAACAGAAGGAAATAAATCTATTTCCTTCTTATTCCAAGTTTAAGGCCAGGCTTTCTAACAGTATATTCTCAGAGATGCTGTCCACAGAGAAAATAATTGTCCATGTTCCCATGAGAATGCTTTAGGTTTTCATAGCCTGTATCCTTGCCATTCTGGAGTAGTATCAAAAAGTCACATTTGCACATTGAAAATATATAATGATATTTCCCCAAAATGCAAGAGGATAATTTACCTTAAAAGAAAAAGTCAAATATCTTCTCTATAGAGTGGAAGAATTGTCACCAGCTTTGGAATATAAATTTATGGTGTTCTAGCCATAATGGTTTCAAAGAAGTATTGAGTTCCATTACTAACTAGACCACCCCCTTTTCTTGCTACCATGTTGGTCCCTCCCAAACAAAACCTTTTGTAAGCTCCTCAAAGGCAAGAAACTTGTCTTTTTGTTCCTGGTACCAAATAAAATGCCAGGTACATGGTCATGCTCAATAACTGGAGTGCATCAATCAGTGAATGAACATGTAAATTCATTTTCCACTAAATATTTGGAAAAGTTCAGTAAGGGAAACTGTATTTCATTTTTATGAAATGTCTTGCAAAAGAAGAAAGAAAGAGAGGAGAAAAAGAGGGAGGAGAGAGAGACAATATACATGTTTGTCTTTCTTATGTGAACAACATAAGATTGTTGCAGATTTGAATATTGATGAAGTGGAACCAAAGATCCACTGTGTGCACTGAACTGGAGTGAGACAGAAAAATACAGCAGACTTGTGACCAAACAGGAAATACCCTAGTCTGTTGATGTAGCACATTCTGAGCCCAACGAGTAAGCAGCAGAAACTGACATGAATGAATTTGGTTAAACATGAAACAGCCATCAAAGATGTGTCTCTTCCTGCTTGGTGGCTGCCGGGTTTCAGAGGCGTCCAGCAACAAGGGATAGGGGAATCTGCATAAAATATTCTGAGAGTGGGTATCTGGTTCCAGGCTAGATAAACAATTTAACAAACATCCAGGAAGAATGTCTCTAACCTTCATAAAACTGAAAGGACAGGTAAGAAATGAGATGGACGACACTGTCATGGAAATTACAGTCTCAGCGATTTGGAGACATTTCATTCTGCAGAGCAACTGGCACACTGGAGGAGGGATAAACAGGAAGTTTGAAATCTGTCTGAAATGGCATGGCATATTTTTCTTGGGGTATGGTATTAAATGAGACTAAAGATCTCTCCAGAAAATCCTGTCACTTAAAGTTCAACTCATCTTTTGAGCATCTTAAAAGATAGACAGGAGTTATTTAAGCAATTGTTAAACATGGGTTCCTAAAAATCATGGGACTAAATAGAGTTCCTGGGAAAGAAATTGCTCTGAAGAGAAGAAACATGGGTTTATCAGTAAACTGGAAAATAAATAAATCATGAAAGAGTCCATCTACGTGTGCAGTCTTCTTGTGCTTAGAGCATTATTCTAGACACTCTAATAGGAAGACAGGCTGAGCAGATTACTCATACCTTTGAAGAGTCTAGTTAAGGAGAGAGGATACACATGGGTATACCTGAGTCATAAACATAGACAGATTTCTCTCCAGCTGAATACAGAGCTCAGGAGTGGTCAGAATACATAGGTATTACTTGAGGAAACCTTCTTAAAAGAAGTAAGTTTTACACTATAATTTAAAGGGGGTATTTGAAAAGTGTATTAAACAATTGATATTCAAATCTTGAGATACAAATTATTTATATATACGTATATATGTGTACATGTGTACGTGTGTGTGTGCATATACATATATATATATGCTTTTTTTAGCTTTCTATTCAAAGGCAATATTTTTCGTTATAGAATCACACATTATTTTCACCTTAGAAATTAGTTGCAGCATTTCCTGAAGTGTCCAGTGAAATCCTGTTAATAGGTAGTCAATGGAAGAATAAAAAAGAACTAAGCTTGTTGTTTTGGTAACTATTTTATTATTTTTCCTTCTCGGACTCTAAAGCACATTGATTTATTAAAGGTTTTGAGAAATCTTCCAGTGAAGAAAACTATTTATTTATTTAACCCAGCAATTTTTAATGTTACTTGACAGAGTGTTTTTTACCTTTTTTTTTTTTTTTTTTTTTTTTTTTTTTCTTTTTGCGGTATGCGGGCCTCTCACTGTTGTGGCCTCTCCCGTTGCGGAGCACAGGCTCCGGATGCGCAGGCCCAGCGGCCATGGCTCACGGGCCCAGCCGCTCCGCGGCATATGGGATCCTCCCAGACCGGGGCACGAACCCGTATCCCCTGCATCGGCAGGCGGACTCTCAACCACTGCGCCACCAGGGAGGCCCTTTTACCTTTTTTAAAAAAAAATTTTTTAGGAAGTCTATCAAAATGTAAGGAAGCCAGTAAACAATTTTGGAATGACTGATCTAGTTCAGCTTCTCACCTTATGAGAAAAAGAAATGGAGCTAAGACACTTGCCCCTGATTAACAGCCCACTAATGCCTAAAGCTTAAGCAGGTTGTTGTCTGGATTACCAGCTCTACTCATCCTGTGCTTTGTAACTGTATTGAAATCTAACTGCATTGAGTTTAGTTTTTTTTGTTAAAACGAATGACCTTAAGCCTGATGGTGAGATTTTGATGAGATAAAAATCTAAAGAAAGAAAAAATTGGCTCAATATTATAAATTTTCAAAGTAAACTTGCTAGAAAAGAGTGGCTCCTAAGACAGCTTTCCATCCCCAGAGGTCTTCAAGCAGAGATAATGACTTGTTGGGAGTGTTATAAAGGACATTGCTGAATGAGTTAGGTACTCATAAACTCAAAAGTGCTATTTTTGCTCTGAGAGTTTCTTATTCTATTCATGCCTTGATATGGCTAGGTTTACTACAATAGAACTTGAGCATCAAGGAATCCAGGGTCCAAAGCTACCAACCCACTTGACCAGACAGGTGCCAGGGAGAAAGACTTAGTTGCCCATATTTGAAGAAGACACAGTTTCCCAGCAGGGCATGATGTTCACAGAACCTGGCAGGAGACTGCATGTATTCATTCAGGCATACAATTACATGAGGGCTAGGCAGATGAATCCAGAGAGTCAAGCAGCAAGCAAATACTTGGCATCTGGAAATATCTCAGCAGGTGGTAGAATTACCAACACAGGGTTGAGAGTCACAGGCAGAACTGTGACTCCATTCATAATGTTACCTAGTGCCTTCTCTGTAACAGGAGGGCAGTTTCTGAGCTAGGTGGTTATTTATTTCTGGTTTCTAGAATTGGGCAGATTGGGGAGAGGGGGTTGAGAAAGGTGGAATGAGATTGGCACAACCAGGTATACATTTATGAATAGGACATAAGATTCTTATCAAATTAAGGAATAAGGTGGGAATATGGCAGGAGCTCAGTCACCACAATTGGACTGTGAAATATACATCAGAATAACAATAAGAGTGACATGATACTGAGTCCCTTTAACTGTTTACTCCAAGAAGTGTTTCTAAAAACCAGGGTGGGGTTGAGCCTAATGGGAGAAGTCAAATATCTTCAGCTGTGGGAAGAGGAAATATACAAAAGCCGAACTCAACAGCTACTTCTGTCTCCAAAATGGTTCTCATCCAATAGAAAAAATAAAGGAAGCAAACTTTAATTGCTTCAGTATCCTCCTGCCCACAATTTATGAGGCAGACACAGCAAACTTAGATAGTAGTTAGTTTATGTTCAAGTCTATGTGTTATGTTAAGCTGAGAGCTGATATTACTTATGTCAGTAGAGTGAAGGAAACTTATGCAGGAAGAGATGAGAAGTTAGACAAAAGAAGTAAAGGAATATTTCTGTGGCCTATCATTACAACATTGACTCAATCAGAGATGGAAAATATTGCTTTATTTAAAACTTTAGGAGATGGTGGCATAGAAGGACGTGCTCTCACTCCCTCTTTCAAGAACACTGGAATCACAATGAACAGCTGAACAATCACCGACAGGAAGACACTGGAACTCACCAAAAAATATACCCTACATACAAAGACAAAGGAGAAGCCACAATGAGATGGTACGAGGGGTGCAATCACAATAAAATCAAATCCCATAAACACTGGGTGGGGGACTCACAAACTGGAGAACACTTATACCACAGAAGTACACCCACTGGAGTGAAGGTTCTAAGACCCACGTCAGGCTTCCAAACCTGGGGGTCTGCAAAAGGGAGAAAGAATTCCTAGTGAATCAGACTTTGAAGGCTAGTGGGATTTGATTGCAGGACTTTGACAGGACTGGGAGGGAAAGCGACTCCACTCTTGGAGGGCACATATGAAATAGTGTGGGCATTGGGAACCAGGGGAAGGAGCAGTGACCCCATAGGAGACAGAACCAGACCTATCTGCTAATGTTGGAGGGTTTCCTGCAGAGGTGGGGGGTAGCTGTTCCTCAACATGAGGACAAGGACACAGGCAGCAGAAGTTCTGGGAAGTACTCCTTGGCGTGAGCCATCCCAGAGTCTGCCATTAGCCCCACCAAAGAGCCAGGGTAGGCTCCAGTGTTGGGTTGACTCAGACCAAACAACGAACAGGGAGGGAACCCAGCGCCAACCATCAGCAGACAAGTGGATTAAAGTTTTACTGAGCTCTGCCCACCAGAGCAACAGCCTGCTCCACCCACC
The DNA here is from genome assembly GCF_964165515.1 of Mesoplodon bidens. Lineage (NCBI taxonomy): Eukaryota > Metazoa > Chordata > Mammalia > Artiodactyla > Ziphiidae > Mesoplodon > Mesoplodon bidens. The sequence continues at coordinate 65,661,344 of NC_138177.1, read as the reverse complement.
ACCAGTCCCTCCCATCAGGAAATTTACACAAGCCTCTTAGATAGCCTCATCCACCAGAGGGCAGTCAGCAGAAGCAAGAAGAATTACAATCCTGCAGCCTGTGGAACAAAAACCACATTCACAGACATATAGACAAGATGAAAAGGCAGAGGGCTAAGTACTAGATGAAAGAACAAGGTAAAATCGAGGAAAAACAACTAAATGAAGTGGAGATAGGCAATCTTCCAGAAAAAGAATTCAGAATAATGATAGTGAAGATGATCCAGGACCTAGGAAAAAGAATGGAGGCAAAGTTCAAGAAGATGTAAGAAATGTTTAACAAAGATCTAGAAGAACTAAAGAACAAACAAACAGAGATGAAGAATACAATAACTGAAGTGAAAAATACACTAGAAATAATCAATAGTAGAATAACTGATCAGAAGAACGGATAAGTGACCTGGAAGACAGAATGGTGGAATTCATGGCTGAGGAAAAGAAAAAAGAAAAATGAATGAAAATAAATGAAGACAGTCTAAGAGACTTCTGGGACAACATTAAAAACAACAACATTCACATTGCAGGGGTCCCAGAAGGAGAAGAGAGAAAGAAAGGGCCAAGAAAATATTTGAAGAGATTATAGTCAAAAACTTCCCTAACATGGGAAAGGGAATAACCACCCAAGTCCAGGAAGCACTGAGAGTACCATACAGGAAAAACCCAAGGAGAGACAGTCCAAGACACATAGTAATCAAACTGACAAAAATTAAAGGCAATGAAAAATTATTGAAAGCAACAAGGGAAAAATGACAAATAATATACAAGGGAACTCCCATAAGGTTAACAACTGATTTCTCAGCAGAAACTCTACAAGCCAGAAGGGAGTGGCATCATATACTTAAAGTGATGAAAGGGAAGAACCTACAACCAAGATTACTCTACCCAGCAAGGATCTCATTCAGATTCTATGGGGAAATCAAAAACTTTACAGACAAGCAAAAGCTAAGAGAATTCAGCACCACCAAACCAGCTCTACAAAAAATGCTAAAGGAAGGTCTCTAAGTGGGAAACACAAGAGAAGAAAAGCATCTATGAAAACAATGGTAATCAGAACATACATATCAATAACTACCTTAAATGTGAATGGATTAAATGCTCCAACCAAAAGATATAGGCTTGCTTCATGGATACAAAAACAAAACCCATATATATGCTGTCTACAAGAGATCTGCTTCAGACCTAGGGACACATCCAGGCTGAAAGTGAGGGAATGAAAAAAGATATTCCATGCAAATGGAAATCAAAAGAAAGCTGGAGTAGCAATACTCATATCAGATAAAATAGACTTTAAAATAAAGAAACTTATAAGAGACAAGGAAGGACACTACATAATGATCAAGGGATCAAACCAAGAAGAAGATATAACAATTATAATATATAAGCATGCAACATAGGAGCACCTCAATACATAAGGCAACTGGCAACAGCTCTAAAAGAAAAAATTGACAGTAACACAATAATGGGGGACTTTAACACCTCACTTACACCAATGGACAGATCATCCAAACAGAAAATTAATAAGGAAACACAGCTTTAAATGACATGATAGACCAGATAGATTTAATTGATATTTATAGGACATTCCATCCAAAAACAACAGATCACACTTTCTTCTCAAGTGCACACAGAACACTCTCCAGGATAGATCACATCTTGGGTCACAAATCAAGCCTCTGTAAATTTAAGAAAACTGAACTCGTATCAAGCATCTTTTCTGACCACAACGTTATGAGATTAGAAATGAATTACAGGGAAAAAAACATAAAAAACACAAACACATGGAGGTTAAACAATACGTTACTAACTAACCAAGAGATCCCTGAAGAAATCAAAGAGGAAATCAAAAAATACCTACAGAAATGACAATGAAAACACGATGCAAACCTATGGGATGCAGCAAAAGCAGTTCTAAGACCGAAGTATATAGCTATACAAGCCTACCTCAAGAAACAAGAAAAATCTCAAAAAAAAAAATCTAAACTTACACCTAAAGGAACTGGAAAAAAAAACAAAACCCAAAGTTAGCAGAAGGAAAGAAATCATAAAGATCAGATCAGAAATAAATGACACAGAAACAAACAAACAAATAAGAAAAACAATAGCAAAGATCAATAAAACTAAAAGATGGTTCTTTGAGAAGATAAACAAAATTAATAAACCATTAGCCAGACTCATCAAGAAAAAGAGGGAGAGGACTCAAATCAATAAAATTAGAAATGAAAAAGAAGTTACAACAGAAATACCCCACAGAAATACACAGCATCCTAAGAGACTACTACAATCAACTCTATGCCAATAAAATGGACAACCTGAAAGAAATGTACAAATTCTTAGGTATAACCTTCCAAGACTGAACAAGGAAGAAATAGAAAATACGAACAGACCAATCACAAGTAATGAAATTGAAACTGTGATTTAAAATCTTCCAACAAACAAAAGTCCAGGACCAGATGGCTTCACGGGTGAATTCTATCAAACATTTAGAGAAGAGCTAACACCCGTCCTTCTCAAGCTCTTCCAAAACATTGCAGAGGAAGGAAACCTCCCAAACTCATTCTACGAGGCCACCACCACCCTGATACCAAAACCAGACAAAGATACTATAAAAAAAAAAATTACAGACCAATATCACTCCTGAATATAGATACAAAAATCCTTAACAAAATACTAGGAAACAGAATCCAACCGCACATTAAAAGGATCGTACACTATGATCAAGTGGGATTTATCCCAGACATGCAAGGATTCTTCAATATAAGCAAATCAATCAATGAGATTCACCATATTAACAAATTGAAGAATAAAAACCATATGATCATCTCAATAGATGTAGAAAAATATTTTTACAAAATTCAGAATTTGATTTCCTCTTTGATTTCTTCAGTGATCTTTTGGTTATTTATTTATTAAAAACACCCATTTATGAAAAAAACTCTCCAGAAAGTAGGCATGGAGGGAACCTACTTCAACATAATAAATGCCATATATGACAAACCCACAGCAAACATCATTCTCAATGGTGAAAAACTGAACGTGTTTCCTCTAAGATCAGGAACAAGACAAGGTTGTTCACTCTGATCATTATTATTCAACATAGTTTTGGAAGTCCTAGCCATGGCAATCAGAGAAGAAGAAGAAATAAAAGGAATCCAAATTGGAAAAGAAGAATTAAAACTGTCACTGTTTGCAGATGACATGATACTATACATAGAGAATCCTAAAGATGCCACCAGAAAACTACTAGAGCTAATCAATGAATTTGGTAAAGTTGCAGGATGCAAAATTAATGCACAGAAATCTCTTGTCATCCTATACACTAGTGATGAAAAATCTGAAAGAGAAATTAAGGAAACACTCCCATTTACTATTGCAACAAAAATAATATAATACCTAGGTATAAACCTACCTAGGTAGACAAAAGAGCTATATGCAGAAAGCTATAAGACTCTGATGAAAGAATTTAAAGATGATACCAACAGATGCAGAGATATACCACGTCCTTTGATTGGAAGAATCAATATTGTGAAAATGACTATACTACCCAAAGCAATCTACAGATTCAATGGAATCCCTATCAAATTACCAATGGAATTTTTTAGAGAACAAGAACAAAAAATCTTAAAATGTGTATGGAGACACAAAAGACCCCAAATAGCAAAAGCAGTCCTGAGGTAAAAAAACGGAGCTGGAGGAATCAGACTCCCTGACTTCAGACTACACTACAAAGCTACAGTAATCAATACAATTTGGTACTGGCACAAAAACAGAAACATAGATCAGTGGAACAAGATAGAAAGCCCAGAGGTAAACCCATGCACCTGTGGTCACTAATCTATGACAAAGGAAGCAAGGATGTACAATGTAGAAAAGACAGTCTTTTCAATAAGTGGTGCTAGGAAAACTGGACAGCTACATGTAAAAGAATGAAATTAGAAAACTCCCTAACACGATACACAAAAATAAACTCAAAATGGATTAAAGACCTAAATGTAAGACTGGACACTATACAACTCTTAGAGGAAAACATAGGAAGAACACTCTTTGACAGAAATCACAGCAAGATCTTTTTTAATTCACTTCTTAGAGTAATGGAAATTAAAACAAAAATAACCAAATGGGACCTAATGAAACTTAAAAGCTTTTACACAGCAAAGGAAACCATAAATAAGATCAAAAGAAAACACTTAGAATGGGAGAAAATATTTGCAAATGAATCATCAGACAAAGGATTAATCTCCAAAATATATAAACAGCTCATGAAGCTCAATATTAAAAAAGCAAACAACCCGATCCAAAAATGGGCAGAAGACCTAAATAGACATTTCTCCAAAGAAGACATACTGATGGTCATGAAGAACATGAAAATCTGCTCAACATCACTAACTACTAGAGAAATGCAAATCAAAACTACAATGAGGTGTCACCTCACACCAGTTAGAATGGACATCATCAGAAAATCTACACACAACGAATGTTGGAGAGGGTGTGGAGAAAAGGGAACCCTCTTGCACTTTGGTGGGAATGTAAATTGATACAGCCACTGAGGAGAACAGTATGGAGGTTCCTTAAAGAAGTAAAAATAGAATTACCATATGATCCAGCAATCCCACTACTGGGCATATACCCAGAGAAAACCATAATTAAAAAAAAAAACACATGCACCCGAATGTTCATTGCAGCACTATTTACAATAGCCAGGTCATGGAAGCAACCTAAATGCCCATCAACAGATGAATGGATAAAGAATATGTGGTACATATATACAATGGAATATTACTTAACCATAAAAAGGAACAAAAGTTGGTCATTTCTGGAGACGTGGATGCATCTAGAGACTGTCATACAGAGTTAAGCAAGTCAGAAAGAGAAAAACAAATATCATCTATTAATTCACATTTGTGGAACCTAGAAAATAATACAGATGAACCGGTTTGCAGGGCAGAAATTGAGACACAGAAGTAGAGAAAATATGTATGGACACCAAGGGGGGAAAGCGGTGGTTGGGGGGTGGGAGAGGGGTGGGGAGATGAATTAAAGATTGGGATTGACATGTATGCACTGATGTTTATAAAATGTATGACTAATAAGAACCTGCTGTATAAAAAAAATAAATTAAATTAAATCAATAAAAAATATTTTAAAAATAAAATAAAACTTTAGGAATCAGACAGACCTAGAATATCTTGCTGTAATTGAGAGAGAATATACTGGTTAAGGACATGAATTCTGAAGTCAGTCCTGTTTCACATCCCAGCCCCTTCATTTACCAGCTTATGGCTTTAGGCAATTACCTAACCTCTTTGTAATTTAAATTTCTCATATAAAAATTGAAGATAACATAAGCAAGTATTAATAAAATTGTGTGATATATATGTTTATATGCCTGTGCCTATATATCCAACAAACTAAAATTCACAATATATGGGAACACTAGACAAACTCTTCCAGAAAACTGAAAAGAAGAGAATATGTCTCCAACTCATTTTATAGGACCAGCATTACCCTGATACTGAAATAAGACAAAGTCATTACAAGATAGAAAAGTAATAGACCAATATCCCTCATAGATGAAGAAATTTTAAATAAAAGTTTAGCAAATCAAACCCAAAAATATAGAGACAATACATCATAACCAGGTGGGGTTTATCCTAAGAATGCAAAGGAATATTCAAAAATAAAATAATGTAATTCATCATATTCACACACTTAAAAAGAATAACGAAATTATCATCTCAATAAACACATAAAAAGCATCTGACAAAATTCATCATCTACTCCTGATAAAATTTCTCAGCAGACTAGGGATAAAGGTGAACTCCTTCAACCTGATAAAGACCTTTACAACAAACCTACAGCTAACATCATAATTAATGTTGAAAGATTGAATGTTTTCACCCTAAAAATCAGGTCAAAGATAAGGATACCTATCTCACCATGTCTATGCAACATATAGATTCTACTAAGTACAATGAGGAAAACAAAAATAACTAACCAACTAAATAAAAGTATCAATATCAAAAAGAAATAATTCTTTACTTTCAAGCATTATGACCAAGAGACTCTACAAAAAAGCTGCTAGAACTAGTAAATGCGATAGGCAAATTGCATTTTTATGTTCAACATACAAAAATCAATTGTATTTATAAATACTAACAATGAATAATCAGAAAAACTTAAAAACTAATAAAAATGGTCAAAATGTTTGAAGGACACTTTGCCAAAAAAGATATGGATAGCAGCTAAAGCCCATTAAGACCCCCATAAACATAGTCAACTGATCTTTGACAAAGGAGCAAAGGCAGAACAATGGACCAAAGATAGTCTTTTCAGCAAATGGTGATAGAACAACTGGACATCCACTGCAGGGGAAAAAAAAAGAATCTAGACACAGACCTTACACTCTTTACAAAACTAACTCTAAAAAATTGCAAACCTAAATGTAAAATGCAAAATTTTAAAACTCCCAGAAAGCAAATAGGAGAAAACCTAAATGATCTTGGGTATGGTGATGACTTTTTATTTTTTTTTAAATAAACTTTAAAAAATATGGTGGGAATGTGAATTGGTACAGCCACTATGGAGAACAGTATGGAGGTTCCTTAAAAAACTACAAATAGAACTACCATATGACCCAGCAATCCCACTACTAGGCATATACCCTGAGAAAACCATAATTCCAAAAGAGACATGTACCAAAATGTTCATTGCAGCTCTATTCACAATAGCCCGGAGCTGGAAACAACCTAAGTGTCCATCATCGGATGAATGGATAAAGAAGATGTGGCACATATATACAATGGAATATTACTCAGCCATAAAAAGAAACGAAACTGAGCTATTTGTAATGAGGTGGATAGACCTAGAGTCTGTCATACAGAGTGAAGTAAGTCAGAAAGAGAAAGACAAATACCGTATGCTAACACATATATACGGAATTAAAAAAAAAAAAAAAGTCATGAAGGACCTAGGGGCAAAACGGGAATGAAGACGCAGACCTACTTGAGAATGGACTTGAGGATATGGGGAGGGGGAAGGGTAAGCTGTGACAAAGCGAAAGAGAGGCATGGACATATATACACTACCAAACGTAAGGTAGATAGATAGTGGGAAGCAGCCACAGAGCACAGGGAGATCAGCTCGGTGCTTTGTGACCGCCTGGAGGGGTGGGATGGGGAGGGTGGGAGGGAGGGAGATGCATGAGGGAAGGGATGTGGGAACAGATGTATATGTATGACTGATTCACTTTGTTATAAAGCAGAAACTAATTAAAAAATTAAAAAAAGAAAAAGAAAAAAAAGAAAAATAATAAAAAAAAATAAATTTATTTATTTATTTATTTTTGGCTATGTTGGGTCTTCATTGCTGCACACGGGTTTTCTCTAGTTGCTGTGAGCAGGAGCTACTCTTCACTGCAGTGCACGGATTTCTCATTGTGGTGGCCTCTCTTGTTGCAGAGCACGGGCTCTAGGCCGCAGGCAGGTTGTGGCGCACGGCCTTCGTTGCTCTGTGGCATGTGGGATCCTCCCGGACATGGGATCAAACCCATGCCCCTGCATTGGCAGGAAGATTCTTAACCACTGTTCCACCAGGAAAGTCCCAATGAAGACTTTTTAGACTTTTTAGATACAACACCAAATGCAAGATCCATTAAAGAAAGGAAGGATAAGCTGGACTTCATTAAAATTAAAAAGGTTTGCTCTGTGAAAGACAATGTCAAGAAAATGAGAAGACAAGACACAGACTGGGAGAAAATATTTGAAAAAGACACATCTGATAAAGGACTGCTATCTAAAACATGCCAAAAATTCTGAAAACTCAACAATAAGAAAACAAACAACCTGATTAAAACATGGACCAAAGATCTTAACAGACACCTCACCAAAGATACTTAGATGGCAAATAAGCATATGAAAAGATGCTCCACGTTGTATGACATTAGTGAAATGCAAATTAAAACAACAATGCTACTACACACCCATTAGGATGGCCAAAATCCAGAATGCTGCCCACACCAAATGCTGGCACTATTGTAGACCTACAGGAATACCCATTCATTGCTGGTAGGAATGCAAAATGCTATATCAACTTTGGAGGGCAGTATGGCAGTTGCTTACAAAATTAAATATACTGTTACTGTACAATCTAACAATCGAGCTCCTTGGTATTTACCCAAAGGAGATGAAAACTTATGTCCACAAAAAAACCTGCACATGGGTATTTATAGCAACTTTACTCATAATTTCCAAAATCTAGAATTTGGCATTGCACCAAATTTCATTCACCTTTAGTAGGTGAATGAAAAAATAAAGTGTGGTACTTCCAGACAATGGTATATTATTCAGCAAAAACAAAACAAAACTATCAAGTAATGAAAAGTTATGGATAGAGTAACTTTAAGTGCATATTACTAAGTGAAAGAAGCCTATCTGAAAAGGCTACATACTATATGACTCCAACTATGTGACATTCTGGAAAAGGCAAAACTCTGGAGACAATAAAAAGATTGGTAGTTGCCAAGGATTGGGGATGGTGTAAGGAAGTATGAACAGGTAGAGCACAGAGGATTTTTAGGGCAGTAAAAATACTCTTTGTGATACCATAATGATAGATACATGTCCTTACACATTTGTCTAAACCCATAAAATGTACAACACAAGGAGTGAACTATGTAAACTATGGACTTGAGTGATAACGATGGGTGATGATGATAATGTAGGTTCATCAACTGTAAAAAATGGACCACTGTGGTGGGGGATATGAATAATGAGGGAGGCTATGCATGATTCAGGGCAGAGAGTATTTGGGAAATATCTATATTTCCCCTCAATTTTGCTGTGAATGTAAAACTGCTCTAAAAAATAAAGTCTGTTAAAATGAAAATTTAAAGTAAAAACACTTGTCAATAATAGTGTTGACAAAGAAGTAGAAGAACTAGAACTCTCATGCACTGTTGATGAGAATCTAAAATTGCAGAGCCACAGCTTTGGAACATAGTTTGGCAGTTTTAAAAAAATGTGTAAATATAGTTAAGCAAATATCTACCAAATGATCTAGCCATTCCACTTTTGGGTATCTGCCAGAGAGAAAATAAAGCATATGTCTATAAAGATTTTACACTGTGTTCATAGCAATGTTTATTTTTAAAAGCCCCAAACTAGAAACAACATAAATGTATCAGTAGGTAAATGAATAAATTGTGGTATAGCCAAACAACAGAATGTGACCCAGCAATAAAAAGAAATAAATTATTGCTGCACGCAACAACATAGATGAATCTCAAAATAAATATAATGAGTGAAAACAGCCAGAAAAAATGAGAATATACTGTATGATTTCCTTCATATAAAATTCTATAAAGTGTGAAATAATCTATAGTGAAAGAAAGCAGATCAGTGGTTACCTGAGGAAGGGAAGGGGTTAAGAAGGGATGGGAGGTAGGGACTTCTAAGATGCAAGAGGAATGTTTTGTGAGGAATGGATATGTCCTTTCATAAAACTGTGGTAACAAGTTCATGACTGTGTACATACATCAAAACTTATCAAACTGTACACTTTAAATATGTGCAGTTCATTGTATGTTCATTATGCCCTAGTAAAGTTGTTTAAAAAAACAAATTAGCAACTTAAAAAAAAAGATTTTGGAGAGTTCAAATCATCAGAGCTCTGTGATTAGATTTGGTGACAAATGGAGAAGAATGAAGAATAAAGGATGCATCTGAGATTTGGATTGAGCACAGGGTGGGGTAACGCCATTTACTGACAGAACTGAGAGATGTTAAGTATAAAAATTAGCCATAAACCTGCTCATCCACCTATGTTTTCCATCTTAAAGGCAACAAGATCCATTGAGGGGCTCAAAATGAAACATCTAGGGTTTATTCTCAAAATTTTACCCTTCTCTCCAAATTTAATCAGTCAGAATGAAGACATTGTGTAGTGGATACATAAATAAGTTAGTGCTCAGATCAATGAATTATTATGCCAAAGGATATACCAGGGTTTTAAAAATATAATCTATTCATAAAATTAAAAGAATTTAATTCATTCATTTTACCTTCATATGTAAAGAGTCACTTAGAATCTACATACTCTCAAAGAACTTTAATATTATAGTGCTTTATTTTATCACTTTTCAACCTAAAAGTATGTTTGAGAATACTAAGAAACTGTGGCAATAATAACATAGCCACATGAAAATTTCCCAGCTGGAGAGCTCTCTGATTTCCTGATATTTTTTAAAGTTTCTTTGGACCAAAGAAAACAAGGGGAAGATCAAGCAACCCTGAGGCTCTGGCTTTAAGAACAAGTTACAAGTGCCCACCATGTTCTCAATAGAGACAGTAAATTCCAAGTCCCTGAATTTTCAAAAGGCAATATTACATTTTACCTATTAACAACAAATTTATCAATAAAAGTACAGCAAAAATGAATTTCTCCAACCCCACATGCTCTGGATTAAAATAAAAATTTTGAAGATTTATATGGGTTTGTTTTCTCATTTCCCAGAACAATGATTAAAAACCTGCCTTTGGAGAAAGATTTTACAAGTGAACATTTCCTATAAGCTGCAGCCCTCTTGTATTTTTGTTCATCCACTCAGCAGTGAAAATTATTGTCTCCAGGTTCCATCCGAGGGAAATGAAATCACTGGAACAGAACATGTTGCGGGGATCATCTGTCTATTTATCCAGCCAAGAGTTTATGTGTTACCTGTCATTGGGTTGCCACTTCAACAGAGCTCTGGGCTGGACTGAAAAAGGGAAATGTAGACTCTCAGAGCTAGAAAGGGATGCAAAAGTTCCTCTAGTGAGTTCATTGACATGCATAAGAGCAAGTTTACAATTTTCACAGGTCCCTGAAGCCTTCCAGAGATTCCCTTAGATCCCGGGAATCAGAAGCCACTCATGATGCCCTTGGGGAGTTTGGGAGGCAAGCATGACAATTGCATCAATATTCCTTTGTCTGACAGAATCTTGTCCAAAATATTGGCCATGAACATGCTTCACTTACACTTTAATCTCAACTACTTTGGGGTCCTCTAATGTACACTATTTTATCTTTATTGCCTCTTTCTATAGAACCAGGTCTGACTACTCATCTTTGCTCTTCAGCTTCTCCATAGTATCTAAATTATTGATCCAGTGGTTCACAAGTTGCCCACTATCAACCTTTATACACAGACCTTCATATCACACTCTTAGTTCTTCAACTGCTGTGGCTGGTTTATCTTATCCATATGTGGCAACCTCTGAGTGATCTAACATAAATGATGGCCCTATCATTGATAACAGATCTCTGTCCAAGACTTAATCCATCCTAGCTCCTCTCCTCTCCCCTGTCCTGTTGAGTCACTACTTAATGATCTTTACTCTTTAGGAAAATATTTTTTACAGATAATGCTTACTTTTGTGATAGTATGAACTAATATGGCTTATTGAGACAATTTCTTTTCTAGAGAAGCACAGATACAGCTCATGATGAAATAACCAAATGATCCTGGCAATATCAATAGAGAAATGGCAAAGAAGCTATAAAAAGAAAGAAGCAATTGAAGAAGCATGTGATTATTTAGTGATTTGATATAGGCACATTTTATTAATTACAACGTATAACCACACATACAATTAAAAACCCTGATAACTTGTGATATGTTTTTACTAATTAGGAGTGTGGGCAGATTGTGTGGGATAAAATCCTAGCCCTCTTCTTTACAGATGTTTGGTCTTAGACAATGTAACACTTCTTTCCAGCCTCAGATTCTTCACTTGTAAAATGAGAATAATAATACTATTTTCCTAGGGTTGAGATGAAAAATAATTAAGATAATCCAAAAAGCACACTTAGTGTAGTGCCTAGGTCATAGTTGTGACCACCTAAAGGATTATGTTTAAAAACCTCTAAGATAGCTGTTAGTTATCATTATTTATTAAAATTACTTTAATCCTATTTATCATTGCTTATTACCTATACTTACTATTATTATTATATTGGAGGCTATTTCTAAATGATCCTCAGATTTTTTTTTTCTAGACTATAAAACTCAAATTTCTTTGGCTTTTCCTCATAGGTCTTACATCTGTCTTATTAACATGTTCTTTGGAGAAACAGTAATTATGTGATGTGACAGACGTGTTAGTTAATAATATGGTGGCAATCATGTTGTGTTATATATGTATATCAAATCAACATGTTATATACCTTAAGCTTACACAATGTTATATGCCAATTATATCTCAATAAAGCTACAAAAACTAAAGAGGAAAAATGGAGATATAATTGACATTTAGGTAACTAATAGTGAAAGAGGAGGACTGGGTGTGGTACCCCAAGGTTTTGTGAGGACAGTATCATCACAAAGCATTAAGTATGCATAAAGATGAGTTTTTGTTAAAAAGTTGAGAATTAATTGATTTAGTCCCCTGGCTTCTGAGCTTCCAGTCAAAGAGAAACAACAGTGATATATGTCTAAGGGAAATACAAATTGACCTCATATTGAAAAGATATTAAATTTTATATGATTCATTTCTTTAGCTAGGTGGTGAATATAGAGATATTAATTATGTAGTCATCTGCACTTTCATGTTTGCCTAAAATATTTTATATTAAATAAAATTTAAGTATTCAGAAATAGACAAATAGACTTGAGAACAGTTCAACAAATTTATAACCTTTGCTTTTATAGACCCTGAAACTATGCTTAATTTATTTTATATTAAAATTTAATTATTGGTGTATTAAAACTTGAGGGGGCTTTATACTTTGTTTAACATAGAATGAGATGTATTTCATATTTATTCATTTTGTAGTCTGCTCTGAGTGCTTTCAGATATGCCTAATCTGAGAAATATATGTGTAACTCTGCTTATATATTTTATCTTTCCATAAGTGTATTCCCTCTTATTAAATATTCTGTAATTCCTATCATATTGCAGCTTGCCTTAGTTGTACTGAATTTTAATTCATTCTACTAACTAGCATGGGACAATTTGTATACCTAATGAGCATGGTCATTCAAATTATTGATTGAACTATTAAATACCATTAATGCAGAACTAATTATGATGGAAAATCAATTGTTATGTCATTTCAGGTCATCATAACCCAATGATATCAATTATTTGCATATTCACCAATTAAATCTATCCACCTCATTGCTTGCATATGATCTGTTATGCTTACCCAGGTAATGAATACATATAGGTCATCCAAAACAAAATCGAAAGGCTAACTATGACATAATAGATTAGATCCCCAATTTTTCCTTTATCTATAAAATCAACCATCAGTTGACAGTAGAATTTAAGTAATATAGCAAAACTACTTTTTAAAAAGCCAAGCAGTTCTCTGAGAAGCAACTCATAATAATCTCACTTAATATCCTCATTTTTAGATGAAGAAAGTGTGGCCCTGAGTACCTAATATGATTTCATTATATGATTTTAACTTTCTGTAGTGTTCAAAGACAAATATACTTAGGAAATATTTTGTATTACTTTCCCATTTTTCATTATCTATTTCATTTTAGATGGTAATTAAGTGGCTTGTGGATTATATTATCTTATTATTTTCCCAGGGATAAAAATTAACAGGTCATAAATCTATCTTCATCTATCTTCCAATGATGTCAAAGTATGGAAATAACAGGTATATAACATTTTAAATGAGCTGTTAAGTATTCCAAAGGTTAACACATTACTCTTGTTATCTTTAGAAAGTTTTAATAATTTACCTAATGGTTATGTCATTCTGTGTGATAAGATAGTGCCACACTCTTTATAGCCTAAATAATCCAGTCATGAAAACAGTAATGAGGACCTCATGCTATGATTAGAATGACCTATGATCACAGTAAATGAAAAGAATCAGTGTTGTAGCCTTTATCACAAACATAGCAAAGAGACTTTGTCTGCATTTGACTTCTTTCCTTCCCCATGAATAACTATATTCCATGAGATAATCACAAGTTTTTAAAAAAGATACAAAAGACCCAGAGCAGGATGTTATCTTACATGTGTTATAAAACTAAGATGCCCTGAAAGGCCCTTGAGAACAGTTCCAAACCTGGAATATTCAGCATTATTTTATTCAAATTAAGGTTTTCAGGTTCTCAATCCCACAGTTAAACATGTTAAAATTACTACCGAAATTATTATTGAATAATTGAAATAATGAATTGATGAAATGAAGCAGTCCTGATAAATTTGAATAATTGGCAAGACATTTTTTTAGGCCTAAGAAGTCATTTTTGGATCCTTATTTACTCTAGAAAATTATATAATAAACCAAATCCCCAAATAAACCAGGCAACTGTCCAGCTGGATCTAACTGAATTACTCTGAGGTCATCCAGATCTTTCTAGGAAAGATAATTTTCATATTTAAAGAACTATATTTTGAAGAAATTATAAAATATTACTGAGAAGTATAAAATAAGACTTGGGCAACTGTGGAGCTATGTGATGTTCCTGGATGGAAAGATAATATTGTAAAAACATCAATCTAGAAAAATTATTTTAAAGTTTCTTGCAATTCTGATCAAAATGCCAATGGAGTTTTTAAGAGAAACTGGGGGAAAAAACAAAATGATGTTAGAATTAATTCAGAATAATCCACAAGAAAGAAAAGACATTTTCATAACAACTAGAGTTATCATGAATGGGAGAACTTATCCTGTAAGGTAGTAAAGCATATCACTATTAATATATAGTTATTAAAGCCTTGACACCAAAAATGCACCAAAATAGACCAATAACAGCTCCTGATATATAGATAATCAACAAATAATAAATTAGCATTGTAAATCAATGAGAAAGAGAGATAGTCAATGAATGGTGTTGCAGAAATTTACTAGATATGTGTCAAAATGAAAAATTGGATTTTTACCTTACCCAAAGTATATATGCAGGCCTATATCCGGAGTTTTAAAAAATCTTTATTTATTTATTTGGTTGCACTGGGTCTTATTTGCAGCAGGCAGGCTCCTTAGTTGTGGTATGCGTGTGGGATCTAGTTCCCTGACAGGGATGAAACTCAGGTCCCATGCATTGAGAGCGTGGAGTCTTATCCACTGCACCACCAGGGAAGTCCTACAGATCCAGATTTTTGAAGGACTTAAGCTATCACAATTGTGTGTCCTCTTTAACAAGAAGGATACAATATTACAAATACAAAATTAGTCATGAAAGGGAATATTAATTTAGGATGAGAAAGATCACAACAAAATACAAACTTCATAAAAACTAATAGATCCCTCAAATATGAAATCTGAAAAAAAATTAATTAAAAAATTGTCTGACACTTTTACTTCTCCCTATATCTGTTCTGGCTGCATGCTCTTTGATTACTTTTTCATAAAAACAGCCATTTTATTTTTTTATTATTGATAATTCAAAGAAATTTCTTCAGAGTCTCAACTCATTTTTGATAATGTCATGTAAATGTTTAGGATTATTGTCAACTTTGGGAAAATCTCTATCAAGTTTCTTTCATATATGAGCTGTTAGATTTGGAGAATTTTCACAGATTCATTTCTGGGTTCCTACATTTCAAATCTTGGTGCTCCCTCACTAACCACACACTTTCAGTGGTAAGCACCAGAAAACATATTCATATTGGATTAGAAATTCTACCCATACATCTTAGTATCAAAACACCAGGAGGTTGGCACAAGTAGAAAAAAACGTTGGAAATCATTCCTCCACTAGCAGGGCTAGCTATACATGAAAGTGGTGGTGAACCATATAAAAATATCCCACAAACCCAGATTCTAGATATCCTATTAGCTGGATCCCAACATGCCTGCAGCTACTACAATGCAATGTGTCATAAGGGAAAGTATAATAGAGAAAATGTACAATAGAGGGGAAGAGTGAAAAAGGGAAATTGGAATAGAATGAAATCATGGTCTTACATGAGTATTGTTCAAATATTTTACTTTTGCAAATCTTTCAAAAATGTAAAACCATGTAAACACAATTCTAAAGGTGTTTTCTTGGTTTCATGGTAAATCTACCTCTGATTATCCTCACCTGAAATTTAGGAAACTGAAGCTGGGAAGGGAAAGCAACTTGTCCATAATCACATAGCTTGTAAACTGCTAGCTGAGCTTAGAAGTCAAGGTTGAATGATTCCAAAGATAGTAGTTTAAAACCACAAGCTATATTTCTAATAAGAGAGAAAAAGTTAATATATCCTTAATATATGAAAAAGATAATTTAAATCAGTATGAGATCACTGTATTCCAATAGAAACATGGACAATTTACCAAACAGTAAAAAATGGTTAATTATCATTAAAAATTGCTCAACTTTAAAATAGATACATATTTTTTCACATTTGAAAACAATTTTAAATGATAATATACAACACTGATGAAATAAGATGGGCACATACATTGCTCCTGAGAATATGAATTTGTACGAGTTTCAGGAAATTAATTTGTTGATTTGATAATGTGTATCAATAGCTTTAAAATTACTCATCACATCAGGCAGTCATTCCACTTCCAGGAAAATAATCTGAATTAAATACAAAGTTTTATACAGAAAGACATTGCAATATTTATAAAGGGGAAAAAGAAAAAATATAAAGGAAACAGTTAGGTGAATTATGGGATTATCATGTAGAAAATGAAATACAGTGTGTGCCATTACATTATAGTTATGATATTTCCATAATACACAGAAATACTTATGGACTGCCAAGTGAAAGAAGGTATTTTATGTATGATACACAACACAATCTCAACCACATAAAGCACACATGCAAACACACACACACACACTTATATAGACATTAAGCAGAGATATAGAGCTACTTATACAGGTATATATAGGAGCTATAATTTCAGAAGTGACATTATACCATTTTAACTTAAATTGAAAATGCAATTTTAAAAATAATTGCTTTGTTTAATCTACAAAACAGAACATTTAGTACCTATTTCTCTACTTCTTGTAGGCAAGTTTAAGAATTGATGAGGGTGTGTCTATAATGAGGCTCTGAAAGCATAGATTTTTATCAAAGCATTCAATTTAGTGCAATTCAGAACAGGCGTCTGATGGCCTTCAACTCCATGTTCACCTCCCCCACTGCCTTAAAGTCTGCACAGCTGTAGTTGTCTGCCTGGTGGTCTCCCAGAGGTGGCTGTGTTTCATTGTAAGGCTGTGTTGGCGAAGCCCCTGGGCTCTTATGTGAGGAAAGACACTATATAAATGCAAAATAGTCTATTTTATTCATGCTGTCATATAAATAGACATCTACTTTATGTTAGCAGTTTTTCAAGGAAACTGGCTACTCTTAGTATGAGGCTCCTCATCCTCATTCTCAGGGCCTCCATAATCTATTAGGCAAAATTATTTTCCACCCCAGGACAACAGGTGCCTTCCCATGTACAGAACAGTCGTTAGAAATGTCACCTTGAGCCAATACTTGTCCACACGGAGGACTAGATGATTATCTAGATGGCTCAGGCAAGAGCTGCTTTAAGCTGAGTCTCGTTCTGGCTGGAGTCACAAACATCAGGCTGCAAGGACCCAGTGAGGTCACTCTTTTCTACTGGTCTCAGAAGTTGCCCCCTTTCACAGCATCTCCAACATGGGGACATAGGAATTAAGACAGGCTCTGCAGTCAGACTGACATAAGTTTAAATCCTGGTTGTGCTATTGAGAGCTCTGTGTCTTTGAGTCTCATTCTTCATTTTTAAAATTAATGCACCCACCCATTAAGGGTGTCATACGATGATTAAATGAGGCACGAGAAAAAATCATTGGACACAATGCCAGGCACGTGGTAGTTCAATACATGTCATCTATTAGAGTCAGTGGTGCTGCTTCCCTCATTCAGTACCAACCTGAGAAATGTGTTTAACACACTATGCTACGGGCAGGGAGTGGAGGATAGCTGGAGAACAGGAGTTATAAGGCCTTGTATCTGACTTTTAAAGAATTTACAAGCTCTAAACATAGAAAGCTTAGAACCAGAAGTGACCTCAGTAACTTATCTGTCCCACTCCCTTCATTTTTCAAATAAGGAAAGCTTATTAAAACAAGCTAGTGTGACTTCCCAGTTTTTGTCTGACATGCTGTGTGCCTCAAAATAAATCAAATACACTTGACACATTAATTTAGTTCAGAGATCCTTTGAGTTATAGGCCCCTCTTTTCTCTTTTTCTTCCTCCCCCTTTAAAATACTAACCTAAATTTGCTCTATGGTGGGACACAAACTCTTCGTATTGTGCTACATTTTGACCACCACCCACCATCACAGCATAATCCTGTCTGTTATCTTGATCAAACTTGTATTGCTCCTTTAGCATGGATGCTCCAGAAAGCTACTCCTTTTCTTGAAGTGTTTAGTAGAACTATACATTTTTGTCTTACCTCACTTTTTAAAATTTTGAAACCCTTACAAATGGATGTGTAAAAGAATGAAGTCTTGCCCTTTGCAACAACACGGATGGACTTGGAGGGTATTATGCTAAGTGAAATAAGGCAGACAGATAAAGACAAATACTGTATGATGTCACCTATATGTGGAATCTAAAAAATAAAACTAGTGAATATAACAAAAAAGAAACAGACTCACAGATATAGAGAACAAACTAGTGGTTACCAATGGGGAGAGGGAAGAGGGGAGGGGAAATATAGGGGTGGGGGCTAAGAGGTATAAACTATTAGGTATAAAATGAATAAGCTACAGAGATATATTGTACAACACAGGGAATATAGCCAATGTTTTATAATAAGTATAAATGGAGTATAACCTTTAAAAATTATGAATCTCGGGCTTCCCTGGTGGCGCAGTGGTTGAGAGTCCGCCTGCCGATGCAGGGGACATGGGTTCGTGCCCCGGTCTGGGAAGATCCCACATGCCACGGAGCAGCTGGGCCCGTGAGCCATGGCCGCTGAGCCTGCGCATCCGGAGCCTGTGCTCCGCAACGGGAGAGCCACAACAGTGAGAGGACCGCATACCGCAAAAAAAAAAAAAAAAAAAAAAAGAAAAAATGAATCTCTATGTTGGACACCTAAAACTTTTATAACAATTGTACATCAACTATACCTCAATAAAAAAAAACTAATTATAAAAAAAGAATGACTGTACATTTAGAAAAGAGAGCTTAAATATAAGTGACAAGGAGCAAAATGGCTCCTCTACATCATTTCCATTGCCCTTTGCCGTGATGCTGATTCCAACCCTCTCACTACATGAAATTGAAATTAGGCATTGATACCCCTGCCTGCTCTCCCAAGAAATTCCTTAATTCTGTGGATCTATAATTGATTGAAACTCTCAGAGAAAGAAATTGTATCAATTCTGTAGAAGGGGAAAAAAATGCCTCTCCTTCATGTTACCACCTCTTCCTTATTCTACCTCCCTTTAAAAAATGAAGAGTTAATAATATGAGTGGACAGAGTACATTCTTTGGTCCAGGTATTTCTAGTAGTATCCTCTTGTCTCTAGTACAGGCATCTTAATTTTTCTGTGCCATGTACCCCTCTGGCAGTCTGGGGAATCCTCTAAACCCCTTCTCAGAATAATACTTTTAAATACAAAACCAAAATGGGTAAATTTCAAAGGAAAATTGTTTTATTGAGATAGTTATCAAATTAAGGAAAAATTGTGCTATAAGACCATATATGTCTTTATTAACACATTAAATAACAAGATCTAGTGTAGATATAATAACCACCATAATCTCAAGGTAGCGATGAGCACAAGTGTTATTTGTAGACACCTGCAACAACTGTGATGTGGTATAAAACTATCTGTGATTTCTATTGAAGGTGGCCATAAATTCTGCTAATCATATTGTGATTTCTTTCCTACATTTATAATACATTTATAATAGAAGGAAATGCTAACTTCTGGTTAGAAGTTAGTGAAAATGAAAATATAATAGTTGCCTATTTATATTCAGGGACCCTGTGAATTCTATTAGAGAACTCCTTAGCCTCACAGCCTAAAACTCAAGCTGTGATTCCTGACAGAGATATAAGTAGGCCTAGCTCAGGCTAGCCATCCTGTCCTGTACCTCCTCTTCCTCTTCCTAAAACAATACTCAGGTGTACAGTTGCTCTTGGGGACTAGACATTTCTTTTCTCCATGTCTTGTTTCAAGAACATAGGTGAGGAGAAAGCAAATGGAATTTTCCAGTTAGAATATGTTTTCTATAGTACCAAGTCCTCTCTTCTCCTACCCAGTCTTCATCACAGATTTTTTTTTTTTTTAGGTTTTAAAAATTTTGTCTCTCTCTCTCTCTCTTTTTTTTTTTTTTGAAACGCGGGATCTTTCGTTGGGGCGGTGCAAGATCCCTTTGTTGCAGCACTCGGGGCTCTCTCTAGTTGTGATGGGCGGGCTTCTCTCTAGTTGTGGCGTGTGGGTTTTATCTCTCTAGTAGAGGTAAGCGAGCTCAATAGTTGCGTCGCACACGCTTAGTTGCCCCAGGGCATGTAGGATCTTAGTTCCCCAACCAGGGATCGTACCAGTGTCCCCTGCATTGGAAGGCAGATTCTTTACCACTGGGCCACCAGGGAAGTCCCCACCACAGATATTTCCTGATTTCCTCTCTCTCTCCCTCTCTCCTCACTCCGTGTATTTCAAGACACCAAGCCTAAGTGGACTTTGAATGAAGATAACTCCTCTGGGAGACTAGTAATACTATTTCACTTCTTTATGATGAGGGAGAGTTATCTAAAAAATACTCAGTTTTTCTGCCTTCTTGTATTTCTCCTCTTCTTTGTTTTCATATTTTCTCAACAGAAAATACAGTCTTCATCTCACCTAGATTTAGTCTCTCAAACCATCTAGGCAACACACACACACACACACACACACACACACACACACACACACCTCCTCCTCCTCTGTAGATAGCTATAGGTATTTATACATATATATGTAGATACAAACATAAACATAAATACAGATATAAATATATTTCATATCTTTTATCCTTTAAAATTTAGAGATGGCCCCAGACTTTTTCCTATAAAAGATAACCTTATTGTAATGAAAGTTCCATGAGGGTTAGCGACTTTGTCTTGTTCACTCTTGCTTCCATAACAATTAGAACAGTGCATGGCACCGGTTGAATATTTATTGAGTGAATGCTCAAGTATGTTAGCTGAAAGGAACTCTATAAATAAAGTGGGCTTATGCATTTTTTTTTTTTGGTTTTATCTGAAATCAGTGATAAGAGAGAAAGCTGAGTGCCCCAGAAGTACTTTTCATAAAATTAAAACCAAACCTTAAGTTTTCACCTTAGGAAAATACATACATAAATACATACATACGCACTCAATAATAACACAACTATTCTGTCCTAAAATAGCAAAAGCTTTTATTTTTAAATCAAAATAAAAGGCTCTGATTGCTAGTGATGACCTAGAAGACATGAAATAAGAGATATAAAGGGTGAATAAAACTATCTATACATGCCAGCACAGAGGAAAAATGAAGCAGAATAAGTGAATACTATTACTGAACTCTAGAAATACCAGTAGCATGGCTGTACTGCCATGGGTAATCAATACATATGTGTTGAATAAATAAATTATGAGCTAACAATTCGACACCAGGTAACTTCGTACTCACCTTACCTTCCAACACTGCACAGAGATGCTAGACCTGTACCAATGGAATAATAGAAACCAAAAGGTGAATATAGTTGGGGGAGGATTACAGAGAACAGGGAAGGAATTAGTGACCATACAATATGACTTCTGGTCAACCACAAAAAGCTGAGTGTTGAGAGCAGTAATTCAGATTCTGATGTAATGAAACAGGAAAAGATGGACTGGAGAGAGTAGTCCATGAGGAGTTTACAGAAACCCAGTCCATGTACATTGCCTAATGACAGCATTCAAAGCATAGCATCCCTTAACCCTCTAGATGGTAATTGAGATACTACTTTGTATAATTCATTCCCTAAAACAAGATTTCTCAAGCACACCTGGAAAATGCTCACACAGCTTGCCCTTGGAATGTTTCCAGTGACAGAGATCACATCACTCTTTAAAGCAGGCAGCTCAATTATTAACAGACATAATTATTAGAAGCTTCATCTTTATAAGACTTGAAATTTACCATCTTATAATTCTACCCAACACTGAGCACAATGCCTGGTACATAGAAACCACTCAAAGATTTCTTTTGCTGAGTTAATATTCTCTTTTTTTGTTGCCTGGGATGGAGAGGGGCATGGTGGAAATCTCTGCTCACTTCCAGATGATAGACTATTTGTTGTTTTTCCTGAAAGTATAGGATAATTGGGAGTAGTGCCCCAGTGGACAGGAGCTCAACACCTCATGACCACAATTGCATTGATTTATTCACATGTGTGTGTGTGTGTGTATGTATGTATGTATATATATATCTTCAATCTTTAAAAAAAAAACCTCTTGGTACTCAGAGGTGGGGAAAGAAGATATAAGAAATCATACAACTCTTCAACTATTAAAATTGACTTCCAGGATACCTCTCTCAAAATGTTCCTTTCTCCAAATTTCCCAACTCATCATTTGCCTAAGCTTCTGCCTTTATGGCTGATGAACAGGTTCATCAATTTTAGCCTTGTAAAGGACAGTGCTCCAAACTAGACCCAGACATTCAAGTGTGGCATGACTTGTCATTGTATCAATACAATGAAACCATCTTAACATTTGATTGGGACGTGGACTTTCATTTACAAATGTAATGGAAAAAATGTTTCCAACAACTATCACACTTTGAGTTTGCAATTTGAGTAAAAGCAGTGAGTTTCTCATTTAACTCTGTCTCTCATAACTTGTTTAGTCAATTTATTTTTGATCCCAAATACAGATATTACCCCGTTAAAAATTTTATTTTGTTGGTTTTCATGCCACAGTTCTACCTGTTGAGAACATCCATATTTTCATTCTTCTTCCATTTTTCCCTCTAGCTCAAAGGACAAGGCATCCTTCCACCCTGATTCTTGTTTCTCTCCTTCTTCCACCAGGATTGCACCTGTCTTCTTCAGTTATCCTTCCTCTCTCTCTTTTAAAATTGATCTTGCCCACTTCTACATTGTTCTCACTGAAGTTAAGTTCACCAATAACCACCTAATTTTCAAATCTTATGAATTTTTAAAAGTCTTTATCTTATTTTGTCCTTCCTCAGTATTTGACAGTATTTGATCATCCTTTATTTGTGAAAAATCTCTTTTCCTAACTTTCATTACATTATTTTTTGTAGTTCCTCTTGACATATTCACAATAATAAGTATCCCTATAGAAAAGAGTGGACATTTCTATTTATGCAAGATTAATTTATGTTCCTAGATGGGGGGACTTCTAATAGATTCTGGATATTCCTTAACAAGCCAAACTTTCAATATATTATCATTTTTGTTGTTATTGACAATGCTGTCTTCTCTTTCAAATGACTGCTAGTATGCAAGAGAGTTTTTTTAAGTGTTAATTTTGTAATCTGCCACTTTTTGAATTCTCATAAATTCTAATAGTTTTTTTTCCTTTTGAATCTTCACATAGAGAATTTTATCTCTATGCCATAATACTTTTGCTTTCTTCAAGTTTTATACTTTTTATTTCTTTCTCTTGTCTAATTTATTGGCAAGTATATCTAGATTTTGGGACATTGTTTAATTATAGTAAGCATGGTAGGCGCCATTGACTTATGTATGGCTAATTTTAAGGAAAATGTGACTTTTTTTTCATTAAACCTAATGCTGGATTTTAATTGATATATAAATGTATAAATGAGAGAGACAAGGAGAAGGAAAGTTTTTAAATTATTGTCTTCAATATTTAATGAGATATTTCACCAATTGCTTTTGTTTTGTTTTCTTTTCTATGGGTATTGACCATATTTTTTTAACATCATGTATTTTTATTGTTAGATTTGCTAACATTGAACTAACCTTATGCTCATAGGATTAACTTAACTTGGTCAAGATTACTATTTTAGATGGCTCTTTTATACATAATATCTTGGGTATTCCTTCTTTATTAATCTCTAGAGCAACTTATTTTTAATATGCATGTCCTGTTAATATTTATGTGTATGACAGATACGTTTGGTCTTAATTCTGTCATTGTGTTTTAAAGTCTTAAGCCCTGTTCTTATTTTCCGACAAAGTGGTATACATTTATTGTGATTTGCATGTTTATGAGTTTATTCCAGATAATTTAGAAATTTCTTGTCTCTTTATATAAGTTCTAGTAATGATATCTACAACTTGGGATAATGTCCTCAAACCTGTACTTCTTTAATTATAATCTTTAAACATAGAAGACAAGGGATATGTAAACTGACACTCCCATTTCTTACATTTTTTCCTCCACTCAATTTCATTTCTACTAATGGTTACTTTTATACATTAGAGTAATACACTCAAACAGTGATTATTTGATGTATCTCATTTAACAATATATGTAGCTCCTCTGCTCTGAAAGATGAGGAAATCTATCCATTTCTACTCTCTTCTGTCTTCATCCCTCACTACTTCAAATTTTCGGATATTTACTTATAGTTTTATTTCTACATTATTATTCCCTCAATAGGTTAGCCTTAGCCTGTATTAATTTAGAACAATTTTTACCACCTCACCTATTTTCAAGAGTTGCCAGGTATTGATTTTCCAGGTATCTGAAAAATTTTCAAGTTCATTTTAAAAGGCTCATGATTGCTAATTTCTAGATTTCTTTCATGGTAAAATATCTATTTC
Source organism: Mesoplodon bidens (assembly GCF_964165515.1). Classification (NCBI taxonomy): domain Eukaryota; kingdom Metazoa; phylum Chordata; class Mammalia; order Artiodactyla; family Ziphiidae; genus Mesoplodon; species Mesoplodon bidens. The sequence continues at coordinate 65,636,600 of NC_138177.1, read as the reverse complement.
TTGCCTTAATTGGAATAACTTCTGGCTTTTTTATAAATTTCTTAATAAAGCTTTCTTTGCCTTAGAACTCTATAGACAGTATTCCATTGACTTCTAATGCTGGATTTGCTGTGGTTAAGTATGATGCTAGTTAGATTCTTAGTAAGAGGCTTGGCTTTTTGAGGAGGAGGGGGTGCATATATCAGTGGATTTTCTCTTGGCCATGGAAGTACTATAACTTTATCAGCTGTCTCTAGGTGTTTTTATTCTTTTTTTTTTTTTTGAATTTTTTTAACTTTTATTTTTTTATTAGTTTCTGCTTTATAACAAAGTGAATCAGTCATACATATACATCTGTTCCCACATCCCTTCCCTCATGCATCGCCCTCCCTCCCACCCACCCCATCCCACCCCTCCAAGCGGTCACAAAGCACCGAGCTGATCTCCCTGTGCTCTGCGGCTGCTTCCCACTATCTATCTACCTCACGTTTGGTAGTGTATATATGTCCATGCCTCTCTTTCGCTTTGTCACAGCTTACCCTTCCCCCTCCCCATATCCTCAAATCCATTCTCAAGTAGGTCTGTGTCTTTATTCCCGTTTTATCCCTAGGTTCTTCATGACATTTTTTTTAATTCCATATATATGTGTTAGCATACGGTATTTGTCTTTCTCTTTCTGACTTACTTCACTCTGTATGACAGACTCTAGGAATATCCACCTCATTACAAATAGCTCAATTTCGTTTCTTTTTATGGCTGAGTAATATTCCATTGTATATATGTGCCACATCTTCTTTATCCATTCATCCGATGATGGACACTTAGGTTGTTTCCAGCTCCAGGCTATTGTGAATAGAGCTGCAATGAACATTTTGGTACATGTCTTTTGGAATTATGGTTTTCTCAGGGTATATGCCTAGTAGTGGGATTGCTGGATCATATGGTAGTTCTATTTTTAGTTTTTTAAGGAACCTCCATACTGTTCTCCATAGTGGCTGTACCAATTCACATTCCCACCAGCAGTGCAAGAGTGTTCCCTTTTCTCCACACCCTCTCCAGCATTTATTGTTTCTAGATTTCTTGATGATGGCCATTCTGACTGGTGTGAGATGATATCTCATTGTAGTTTTGATTTGCATTTCTCTAATGATTAATGATGTTGAGCATTCTTTCATGTGTTTGTTGGCAGTCTGTATATCTTCTTTGGAGAAATGCCTATTGAAGTCTTCTGCCCATTTTTGGATTGGGTTGTTTGTTTTTTTGCTATTGAGCTGCATGAGCTGTTTATAAATTTTGGAGATTATTCCTTTGTCAGTTGCTTCATTGGCAAATATTTTCTCCCATTCTGAGGGTTCTCTTTTGGTCTTCTTTATGGTTTCCTTTGCTGTGCAAAAGCTTTGAAGTTTCATTAGGTCCCATTTGTTTATCTTTGTTTTTATTTCCATTTCTCTAGGAGGTGGGCCCAAAAGGATCTTGCTGTGATTTATGTCCTAGAGTGTTCTGCCTATGTTTTCTTCTAAGGGTTTGATAGTTTCTGGCCTTACATTTAGGTCTTTAATCCATTTTGAGCTTATTTTTGTGTATGGTGTTAGGGAATGATCTAATCTCATACTTTTACATGTCCCTGTCCAGTTTTCCCAGCACCACTTATTGAACAGGCTGTCCTTTCTCCACTGTACAATCCTGCCTCCTTTATCAAAGATAAGTTGACAATATGTGCGTGGGTTTATCTCTGGGCTTTCAATCCTGTTCCATTGATCTATCTTTCTGTTTTTGTGCCAGTACCACACTGTCTTGATTACTGTAGCTTTGTAGTATAGTCTGAAGTCAGGGAGCCTGATTCCTCCAGCTCCGTTTTTCGTTCTCAAGGTTGCTTTGGCTATTTGGGGTCTTTAGTTTCTCCAAACAAATTTTGAAATTTTTTGTTCTAGTTCTGTGAAAACTGCCAGTGGTAGTTTGATAGGGATTGCATTGAACCAATAGATTGCTTTGGGTAGTAGAGTCATTTTCACAATATAGATTCTTCCAATCCAGGAGCATGGTATATCTCTCCATCTATTTGTATCATCTTTAATTTCTTTCATCAGTGTCTTATAATTTTCTGCATACAGGTCTTTTGTCTCCTTAGGTAGGTTTATTCCTAGATATTTTATTCTTTTTGTTGCAATGGTAAATGGGAGTGTTTTCTTGATTTCATTTTCAGATTTTTCATCATTAGTGTACAGGAATGCCAGAGATTTCTGTACATTAATTTTATATCCTGCTACTTTACCAAATTCATTGATTAGTTCTAGTAGTTTTCTGGTAGCATCTTTAGGATTCTCTATGTATAGTATCATGTCATCTGCAAACAGTGACAGCTTTACTTCTTCTTTTCCAATTTGGATTCCTTTTATTTCCTTTTCTTCTCTGATTGCTGCGGCTAGAACTTCCAAAACTAAGTTGAATAAGAGTGGTGAGAGTGAGCAGCCTTGTCTTGTTCCTGATCTTAGTGGAAATGGTTTCAGTTTTTCACCATTGAGGACAATGTTGGCTGTGGGTTTGTCATATATGGCCTTTATGATGTTGAGGAAAGTTCCCTCTATGCCTACTTTCTGCAGGGTTTTTATCATAAATGGGTGTTGAATTTTGTCGAAAGCTTTCTCTGCATCTATTGAGATGACCATATGGTTTTTCTCCTTCAATTTGTTAATATGGTGTATCACATTGATTGATTTGTGTATATTGAAGAATCCTTGCATTCCTGGAATAAACCCCACTTGATCATGGTGTATGATCCTTTTAATGTGCTGTTGGATTCTGTTTGCTAGTATTTTGTTGAGGATTTTTGCATCTATGTTCATCAGTGATATTGGCCTGTAGTTTTCTTTCTTTGTGACATCCTTGCCTGGTTTTGGTATCAAGGTGATGGTGGCCTCGTAGAATGAGTTTGGGAGTGTTCCTTCCTCTGAAATTGTTTGGAAGAGTTTGAGAAGGATGGGTGTTAGCTCTTCTCTAAATGTTTGATACAATTCGCCTGTGAAGCCATCTGGTCCTGGGCTTTTGTTTGTTGGAAGATTTTTAATCACAGTTTCAATTTCAGTGCTTGTGATTGGTCTATTCATATTTTCTATTTCTTCCTGATTCAGTCTTGGCAGGTTGTGCATTTCTAAGAATGTGTCCATTTCTTCCAGGTTGTCCATTTTATTGGCATAGAGTTTCTTGTAGTAATCTCTCATGATCTTTTGTATTTCTGCAGTGTCAGTTGTTACTTCTCCTTTTTCATTTCTAATTCTATTGATTTGAGTCTTCTCCCTTTTTTTCTTGATGAGTCTGGCTAATGGTTTGTCAATTTTGTTTATCTTCTCAAAGAACCAGCTTTTAGTTTTATTGATCTTTGCTATTGTTTCCTTCATTTCTTTTTCATTTATTTCTGATCTGATCTTTATGATTTCTTTCCTTCTGCTAGCTTTGGGGGTTTTTTGTTCTTTCTCTAATTGCTTTAGGTGCAGGGTCAGGTTGTTTGCTCGAGATGTTTCCTGTTTCTTAAGGTGGGATTGTATTGCTATAAACATCCCCCTTAGAACTGCTTTTGCTGCGTCCCATAGGTTTTGGGTCGTCGTGTCTCCATTGTCATTTGTTTCTAGGTATTTTTTAATTTCCTCTTTGATTTCTTCAGTGATCACTTCGTTATTGAGTAGTGTATTGTTTAGCCTCCATGTGTTTGTATTTTTTACAGATCTTTTCCTGTCATTGATGTCTAGTCTCATAGCATTGTGGTCGGAGAAGATACTTGATACAATTTCAATTTTCTTAAATTTACCAAGCTTGATTTGTGACCCAAGATATGATCTATCCTGGAGAATGTTCCATGAGCACTTGAGAAAAATGTGTATTCTGTTGTTTTTGGATGGAATGTCCTATAAATATCAATTAAGTCCATCTTGTTTAATGTATCATTTAAAGGTTGTGTTTCCTTATTTATTTTCATTTTGGAAGATCTGTCCATTGGTGAAAGTGGGGTGTTAAAGTCCCCTACTATGATTGTGTTACTGTCAATTACCCCTTTTATGGCTGTTAGTATTTGCCTTATGTACGGAGGCACTCCTATGTTGGGTGCATAAATATTTACAATTGTTATATCTTCTTCTTGGATCGATCCCTTTATCATTATGTAGTGTCCTTCTTTGTCTCTTCTAATAGTCTTTATTTTAAAGTCTATTTTGTCTGATATAAGAATTGCTACTCCAGCTTTCTTTTGATTTCCATTTGCATGGAATAACTTTTTCCATCCCCTTACTTTCAATCTGTATGTGTCTCTAGGTCTGAAGTGGGTCTCTTGTAGACAGCATATATATGGGTCTTGTTTTTGTATCCATTCAGCCATTCTGTGTCTTTTGGTGGGAACATTTTGTCCATTTACATTTAAGGTAATTATTGATATGTCTGTTCCTATTCCCATTTCCTTAATTGCTTTGGGTTCGTTATTGTAGGTATATTCCTTCTGCTGTGTTTCTTGCCTAGAGAAGTTCCTTTAGCATTTGTTGTAAAGCTGGTTTGGTGGTGCTGAACTCTCTCAGCTTTTGCTTGTCTGTAAAGGTTTTAATTTCTCCATCAAATCTGAATGAGATCCTTGCTGGATAGAGTAATCTTGGTTGCAGGTTTCTCTCCTTCATCACTTTAATTATGTCCTGCCACTCCCTTCTGGCTTGTAGAGTTTCTGCTGAGAGATCAGCTGTTAACCTGATGGGGATTCCCTTGTGTGTTATTTGTTGTTTTTCCCTTGCTGCTTTTAATATGATTTCTTTGTGTTTAACTTTTGACAGTTTGATTAATATGTGTCTTGGCGTATTTCTCCTTGGATTTATTCTGTATGGGACTCTCTGTGCCTCCTGGACTTGATTAACTATTTCCTTTCCCATATTAGGGAAGTTTTCAACTATAATCTCTTCAAATATTTTCTCAGTCCCTTTCTTTTTCTCTTCTTCTTCTGGAACCCCTATAGTTCGAATGTTGGTGCGTTTAATGTTGTCCCAGTGGTCTCTGAGACTGTCCTCTGTTCTTTTCATTCTTTTTTCTTTATTTTGCTCTGCAGCAGTTATTTCCACTATTTTATCTTCCACCTCACTTATCCGTTCTTCTGCCTCAGTTATTCTGCTATTGATCCCATCTAGAGTATTTTTCATTTCATTTATTGTGTTTTTAATCGATGCTTGATTCATCTTTAGTTCTTCTAGGTCCTTGTTAACTGTTTCTTGCATTTTGTCTATTCTATTTCCAAGATTTTGGATCTTGGAAATAGAATCTTAGATCATCTTTTCTATCATTATTCTGAATTCTTTTTCAGGTAGAGTGCCTATTACGTCTTCATTTGTTAGGTCTGGTAGGTTTATATCTTGCTCCTTCACCTGCTGTGTGTTTTTCTGTCTTCTCATTTTGCTTATGTTACTGTGTTTGGGGTCTCCTTTTTGCAGGCTGCAGATTCGTAGTTCCCGTTGTTTTTGGTGTCTGTCCCCAGTGGCTAAGGTTGTTTCAGTAGGTTGTGTAGGCTTCCTGGTGGGGGGGACTAATGCCTGTGTTCTGGTGGTTGAGGCTCGATCTTGTCTTTCTGGTGGACAGGTCCACATCTGGTGGTGTGTTTGGGGGTGCCTGTGGCCTTATTATGTTTTTAGGCAGCCTCTCTGTTAATGGGTGGGGTTGTTTTCCTGCCTTGCTGGTTGCTTGGCATAGGGTGACCAGCACTGTAGTTTGCTGGTCGTTGACTGAAGCTGGGTGTTGGTGTTGAGATGGAGATCTCTGGGAGATCTTCGCTTCTTGATATTATGTGGAGCTGGGAGGTCTCTTGTGGACCCGTGTCCTGAAGTTGGCTCTCCCACTTCAGAGGCACAGCACTGACTCCTGGCTGCAGCACCAAGAGCCTTTCATCTACCCGGCTCAGAATAAAAGGGTGAAAAAGTAGAAAGAAAGAATTAGTAGAAGAAAGAAAGAGAGAAAGAAAGGAAGAAGGAAGGAAAGGAAGGAAGGAAGGAAGGAAGAAAGAAAGAATGGAGAGAGGGAGGGAGGAAGGATGGAAAGAAAGAAGGAAAGAAAGGAGGGAGAGAGGGAGGAATGAAAGAAAAAGGAAGAGTGAATAGAAGAAGGGAGGGAGGGAGGGAGGAACGAAAAAAAGAAAGAAAGAAAGAAAGACAGGAGGGAGGGAGGGAGGAAGGAAAGAAAAAGAAAGAGTGAAAGGAAGAAGGGAGGGAGGGAGGAAGGAAAGAAAGACATGAGGGAGGGATGGAGGAAGGAAAGAAAAAGAAAGAGTGAAAGGAAGAAGGGAGGGAGGGAGGGAGGAAGGAAAGAAAGAAAGAAAGACATGAGGGAGGGAGGGAGGAAGGAAAGAAACAGAAAGTGTAAGGAAGAGGGGTGGGAGGGAGGGAGGAAGGAAAGATAGACAGGAGGGAGGGAGGGAGGAAGGAAAGAAAAAGAAAGAGTGAAAGGAGGAAGGGAGGGAGGGAGGAAGGGAAGGTAGGAAAAAAAGAAAGAGCAGGTAAAGTAAAATAGAATAAAGTATGAAATATAGTAGCATTATTAAAATTAAAAAGTAATTATTGAAAAAAAAACGGACCGATAGAACCCTGGGACATATGGTGGAAGCAAAGCTATACAGAGAATCTTACACAGAAGAATACACATACACATTCACAAAAAGAGAGCAGGGGGAAAAATCAAAAATCTTGCTCTCCAAGTCCACCTCCTCAATTTGGGATAATTCTTTGTAAAAAGAGGAAAAGGGGGGAAAGTCTTAAATCTTGTCCTCAAAGTCCACTTCCTCAATTTGGGATGATTCGCTGTCCATTCATGCACTCCACAGACACACGGCACATCAAGTGGACCGTGGAGCTTTAATCCGCTGCCTCCGAGGCTGCACAGAGAGATTTTCCTGTCTCTTCTGTGCTCTCACAGCTCCCGGGTCTCAGCCTTGGACCTGGCCCCGCCTCTGCGCGTAGGTCGCCGGAGGGCGTCCGTTCTTCGCTCAGACAGGACGGGTTTAAAGGAGCCGCTGATGCGGGGGCTCTGGCTCACTCAGGCAGAGGGGAGGGAGGGGCACGCAGAGTGGGGCGGGCTGCGGCGGCAGAGGCCGGCGTGACGTTGCACCAGACCGAGGCGCTCCGTGCGCTTTCCCGGTAAAGCCATCCCCGGGTTCCGGGACCCCGGCAGTGGCGGGGTGCACAGGCCCCCCGGAAGGCGGGGCGGACAGTGACCCGCGCTCTCACAGAGGCCCCACGGCGGCGGCAGCAGCAGCAGCCCCAGCGTCCCACGCCCGTCTCCGGGGTCCGCACCTTTAGCCGCTGCTCGCGCCCGTCTCCGGCGCTTCCCCAAGCAGCCCTCTTAATGCCCTCTCATCATGCACCAGGAAACAAAAGGGAAGAAAAAGTCTCTTGCCTCTTCGGCAGCTCCAGACCCTTTCCCCGGACTCCCTCCGGGCTAGCCGTGGTGCACTAACCCCTTCAGGCTCTCTTCCTGCCGCCAGCCCCAGTCCTCTCCCTGCGCTCCAACTGAAAGCCGATACCCGAGCCTCAGCACCCAGCCCCGCCCGCCCCAGCGGCCGAGCAGACAAGCCTCTCGGGCTGGTGTGTGCCTGAGGACACCGATCCTCTGTTTCGGAATCTCTCCGCTTTGCCCTCCACACCCCTGTTGCTGTGCTCTCCTCCGCTACTCCGAAGCTTTCCCCCTCCGCCACCTGCAGTCTCTGCCCGCGAAGGGGCTTGTAGTGTGTGGAAACCTTTCCTCCTTCACGGCTCCCTCCCACTGGTGCAGGTCCCGTCCCTATCCTTTTGTCTCTGTTTATTCTTTTTTCCTTTGCCCTATCTAGGTATGTGGGGAGTTTCTTGCCTTTTGGGGGGTCTGAGGTCGTCTGTCAGCGTTCAGTAGGTGTTCTGTAGGAGTTGTTCCACGTGTAGATGAATTTCTGATGTATCTGTGGGGAGGAAGGTGATCGCGTCTTACTCTTCCGCCATCTTCCCAGGGTCCCTGTCTTGGTGTTTATGATTGTATATCTTTAGACACACTGTAAATCCATCATTTCATCTATTTCATGAATATTTTCTATATAACTTGTAATTTTGAGTGTTTCATTTGTACTATCTTCCTAATTGATTCCAATGATGTGCCTGTTAAATCTTTATATAAATTCCATATCTATTACTTTCCTTTTACTCACTTCCATTCACTTGTGTTTCTTTTTTCAGTTCTGTCCTCCATGTCCTTTCCTGTGGTTTCCAGAGTGTCTATTGCCATTTTTTGCTGCTATTAATAGGACTTTCATTTCTGAAATTTCCCCCTTCTATTTGATTCCTGAACTCTGTCAGCTCAATTTTCATCACTTTCTGTTGTCTTATTTTTCTTTAATCCATTATATTCATTTTTAAATATCTTTATTGGAGTATAATTTTTACAATGCTCTGTTACCTTCTGATTTATAACAAAGTGAATCAGCTATACATATACATATATCCCCATATCTCCTCCCTCTTGTGTCTCCCACCCACCTTCCCTATCACACCCTTCTAGGTGGACACAAAGCACCAAGCTCATATCCGCATGAGCTGCAGCCTCTTCCCACTAGCTCTCTACTATACATTTGGTAGTGTATATATCTCCATGTCACTCTCTCACTTCGTCACAGATTACCCTTCCACCTGCCTATGTCCTCAAGTCCATTCTCTACATCTGCATCTTTATTCCTGTCCTGCCCCTAGGTTCTTCAGAACCTTTTTTTTCCCCTTAGATTCCATATATATGTGTTAGCATATGGTATTTGTTTTTCTCTTTCTGAATTACTTCACTCTGTTTGACAGACTCCAGGTCCATCCACCTCACTACAAATAACTCAGTCTTGTTTCTTTCTATGGCTGAATAATATTGCATTGCATATATGTGCCACATCTTCTTTATCCATTCATCTGTCAATAGACAGGTTGCTTCCATGTCCTGGTTATTGTAAATAGTGCTGCAGTGAACATTGTGGAACATGACTTTCTTTGAATTATGGGTTTTTCAGGATATATGCCCAGTAGTGGAATTGCTGGGTGATATGGTAGTTCTATTTTTAGGTTTTTAAGGAACCTCCATACTGTTCTCCATAGTGGCTGTATCAACTTACATTCCCACCAACAGTGTAAGAGGGTTCCCTTTTCTCCACACCCTCTCCAGCATTTATTGTTTGTAGAATTTTTGATGATGGCCATTCTGACTGGTGTGATATGATACCTCATTGTGGATTTGATTTGCATTTCTGTATTGATTAGCAATGTTGAGCATCCTTTCATGTGTTTGTTGGCAATCTGTATGTCTTCTTTGGAGAAATGTCTATTTAGGTCAACTGCCCATTTTGGGATTGGGTTATTTGCTTTTTTTGATATTGAGCTGCATGATCTGCTTGTATATTTTGGAGATTAATCCTTTCTCAGTTGCTTCATTTGCAAATATATTCTCCCATTTTGAGGGTTGGTGTTTCATCTTGTTTATGGTTTCCTTTGCTGTGCAAAAGCTTTGAAGTTTCATTAGGCCCCATTTGTTTATTTTTGTTTTTATTTCCATTTCTCTAGGGGTGGATCGAAAGGGATCTTGCTGTGATTTATGTCATAGAGTATTCTTCTTATGTTTTCCTCCAAGAGTTCTATAGTGTCTGTCCTTACAATTCGATCTTTAATCCATTTTGAGTTTATTTTTGTGTATGGTGTTAGGAAGTGTTCTAATTTCATTCTTTTACATGTAGCTTTCTTCTACTTACATGTAGTTTTCCCAGCATGACTTATTGAAGAGTCTGTCTTTTCTCCATTGTATATTCTTGCTTCTTTTTACCAAAAATAAGGTGACCATATGTGCTTGCGTTTATCTCTGGGCTTTCTATCCTGTTCCATTTATTTATATTTCTATTTTTGTGGCATTACCTTACTGTCTTGATTACTATAACTTTGTAGTATACTCTGAAGTGCAGGAGCCTGATTCCTCCAGCTCCATTTTACTTTCTCAAGATTGTTTTGCTATTCGAGGTCTTTTGTGTTTCCATACAAATTGTGAAATATTTTGTTCTAGTTCTGTGAAAAATGCCATTGGTAGTTTGATAGGGATTGCATTGAATCTGTAGATTGCTTTGGGTAGTATAGTCATTTTCACAATGTTGATTCTTCCTATCCAAGAACATGGTATATCTCTCCAACTGTTTGTACCATCTTTAATTTCTTTCATCAGTATCTTACAGTTTTCTGCATACACGTCTTCTGTCTCCTTAGGTAGGTTTATTGCTCAGTATTTTATTCTTTTTGTTGCAGTGGTAAATGGGAGTTTTTCCTCAATTTCTCATTCAGATTTTTCATCATTATTGTATAGGAATGCAAGAGATTTCTGTGCATTAATTTTTTATCCTGCTACTTTACCAAATTCATTGATTAGTCTAGCAGTTTTCTGGTAGCATCTTTAGGATTCTCTATGTATAGTATCTTGTCATCTGCAAACAGTGACAGCTTTATCTCTTCTTTTCAAATTTGGATTACTTTGATTTCTTTTTCTTCTCTGATTGTTGTGGCTAAAACTTCCAAAACTATGTTGAATAATTATGGTAAGAGTGGGCAACCTTGTCTTGTTCCTGATCTTAGTGGAAATGGTTTCAGTTTTTCACCATTGAGAATGATGTTAGCTGTGGGTTTGTCATATATGGCCTTTATTATATTGAAGTTCCCTCTATGACTACTTTCTGGAGGGTTTTTATCATACATATGTGTTGAATTTTGTCAAAAGCTTTTTCTGCATCTATTGAGTTTATCATATGGTTTTTACCCTTCAGTTTGTTAATATGGTGTATCACATTGATTGATTTGCATATACTGAAGAATCCTTGCATTCCTGGGATAAACCCCACTTCATCATCTTGTATGATCCTTTTAATGTGCTGTTGGATTCTGCTTGCTAGTATTTGGTTGAGGATTTTTGCATCTATGTTCATCAGTGATATTGGCCTGTAGTTTTCTTTTTTGTGACATCTTTGTCTGGTTTGGTATCAGGGTGATGGTGGCCTCGTAGAATGAGTTTGGGAATGTTCCTCCTTCTCCTATATTTTGGAAGAGTTTGAGAAGGATAGGTGTTAGCTCTTCTCTAAATATTTGATAGAATTTGCCTGTGAAGCCATCTGGTCCTGGACTTCTTTTGTTGGAAGACTTTTAATCACAGTTTCAATTTCAATGTTTGTGATTGTTCTGTTTATATTTTCTATTTTTTCCTGGTTCAGTCTCAGAATGTTGTACTTTTCTAAGAATTTGTCCATTTCTTCCAGGTTGTCCATTTTATTGGCATAGAGTTGCTTGTAGTAATCTCTCATGATCCTTTGTATTTCTGCAGTGTCAGTTGTCAATTCTCCATTTTCATTTCTAATTCTATTTATTTGAGTCTTCTCCCTTACTTTCTTGATGAGTGTGGAGCATGGTTTATCAATTTTGTTTATCTTCTCAAAGAAGCAACTTTTAGTTTTATTGATCTTTGCTATTGTTCTTTCATTCATTTTTCATTTATTTCTGATCTGATTTTTATGATTTCTTTCCTTTTGCTAACTTTGGTTTTTTTTTGTTTGTTTGTTTCTTTCTCTAATTGCTTTAGGTGTAAGGTTAGGTTGTTTATTTGTGATTTTTTTGTTTCTTGAGATAGGATTGTATTGCTATAAACTTCCCTCCTAGAACTTTTGCTAAAACCTTTTGCCAAAGGTTTTTAGTCATTGTGTTTTCATTGCCATTTGTTTCCAGGTTTTTTTGATTTCCTCTTTGATTTCTTCAGTTATCTCTTGGTTATTTACTAGTGTATTGTTTAGTTTCCTTTTTTACAGATTTTTTCCTGTAATTGATATCTAGGCTCATAGTGTTGTTGGTCAGAAAAGATACCTGATACGATTTCAATTTTCTTAAATTTACCAAGGCTTGGTTTGTGACCCAAGATTTAATCTATCCTGGAGAATTTTGCATGAGCAGTTGAGAAGAAACCGTATTCTGTTGTTTTTGGATGGAATGTCCTATAAATATCAATTAAGTCCATCTTTTTTAATGTGTCATTTAAACTTGTGTTTCCTTATTAATTTTCTGTTTGTATGATCTCTCCATTTGTATAAGTGAGGTGTTAAAGTCTCCTACTATTATTGTGTTACTGTCGATTTCCTCTTTTATGGCTCTTAGCATTTGCCTTATATATTGAGGTGCTCCTGTGTTGGGTGCATATATATGTATAATTGTTATATTTTCTTCTTGGATTAATCTGTTGATCATTATGTAGTGTCCTTCCTTGTCTGTTGTAACATTGTTTATTTTAAAGTCTATTTTAAAGTATTGTTGCTACTCCAGCTTTTTTTTGATTTCCATTTGCATGGACTATCTTTTTGCATCCCCTCACTTTCAATCTGTATGTGTCTGTATGTGTCCCTAGGTCTGAAGTGGGTCTCTTGTAGACAGCATATATATGGGTCTTGTTTTTGTATCCATCCAGTGAACCTGTGTTTTTTGGTTGGAGCATTTAATCCATTTACGTTTAAGGTAGTTATTGATATGTATGCTCCTATCACCATGTTCTTAATTGTTTTGGGTTTGTTATTGTAGGTCTTTTCCTTCTCTTGTGTTTCCTGCATAGAGAAGTTCCTTTAGCATTTGTTGTAAAGCTGACTTGGTGGTGCTGAATTCTCTTAGCTTTTGCTTGTCTGTAAAGCTTTTAATTTCTCCATCGAATCTGAATGAGATCCTTGCTGCGTAGAGTAATCTTCTTTGTATGTTTTTCCCTTTCATCACTTTAAATATGTCCTATGACACCCTTCTGGCTCGCAGAGTTTCTGCTGAAAGGTCAGCTGTTAACCTTATGGGGATTTCCTTTTATGTTATTTGTTGGTTTTCCCTTGCTGCTTTTAATATTTTTTCTTTGTGTTTAATTTTTGATAGTTTGATTAATATGTGTTTTGGCATGTTTCTCCTTGGAGTTATCCTGTATGGGACTCTCTGCACTTCCTGGACTTGATTGACAATTTCCTTTCCGACATTAGGGAAGTTTTCAACTATAATCTCTTCAAATATTTTCTCAGTCACTGTCTTTTTCTCTTCTTCTTCTGGAACCCCTATAATTCGAATGTTGGTGTGTTTAATGTTGTCCCAGAGGTCTCTGAGATTGTCCTCAGTTCTTTTCATTCTTTTTTCTTTCCTCTGCTCTGCAGTAGTTATTTCCACTATTTTATCTTCCACGTCACTTATCCGTCCTTCTGTCTCAGTTATTCTGCTATTGTTTCCTTCTAGAGAATTTTTAATTTCATTTATTAAAATGAAGTTAATTATGCTGTTCATCATAATTTCATCATTGTTTGTTTGCTCTTTAGTTCTTCGAGGTCCTTGTTAAATGTTTTTTTGTATTTTCTCCATTCTATTTCCAATATTTTGCATCATCTTTACTATCATTACTCTATTCTTTTTCAGGTACACTGCCTATTTCCTCTTCATTTGTTTGGTCTGGTGGATTTTTACCTTTCTCCTTCATCTGCTGTGTATTTCTCTGTTTTCTCATTTTGGTTAACTTACTGTGTTTGAGGTATCCTTTTCACAGGCTGCACGTTCGTAGTTCCCATTGTTTTTGGTGTCTGCCCCCAGGTGGTAAGGCTGGTTCAGTGTGTTGTTTAGGTTTTTGGCTGAGGGGACTGGTGCCTGTGTTTCTGTGGATGAGGCTGGATCTTGTCTTTCTGGTGGGCAGGCTGCATCTGGTGGTGTGTTTTGGGGTGTCTGTGACCCTATTATGATTTTAGGCAGCTTTTCTGCTAATGTGTGGGGTTGTGTTCCTATTTTGCTAGTTGTTTGGCATGGGGCTTCCAGCACTGGAGCTTGCTGGCCATTGGGTGGAGCTGGTTCTTAGCGTTGAGACAGAGATCTCTGGGAGAGCTCTCACAGATTGATATTACATGTAGCCAGGAGGTCCCTGGTGGTTCAATGTCCTGAATTTGGCTCTCCCACCTCAGAGGTTCAGGTCTGACACCTGACCAGAACACAAAGACCCTGTCAGACACATGGCTGAAAAGAAAAGGCAGAAAAATAAAAGAAAGAAAAAAAGAAAGAAAGAAAAGTCATTAAAATAAAAAATTTAAAAATATTAAAGTAAAATAATAAAAATTAATTTAAAAAAGAGAAAGAAAGAAAGAAGAGAGCAACCAAACCAGAAAAACAAATCTACCAATGACAACAAGTGATGAAAACTATACAAAAAAACAAAACAAAACAGAAATGGACAGACAGAACCCTAAGACAAATGGTAAAAGCAAAGCTATAAAGACAAAATCACACAAAGAAACCTACACATACATACTCACTAAAAGAGAAAACGGAAAAACAAAACAAAACAACACCAAATATATATATATATATATATATATATATATATAAAGGAAAAGAGCAACCAAATCAGTAAACAAATTGCCAATAATAATAAGCTCTAAATACTAAACTGAAATAAGCATAAAACCAGAAACAAATTAGATGCAGAAATCAAACCCCAAGTCTATATTTGCTCCTAAAGTCCACTGCCTCAATTTTGGGGTGATTCATTGTTTATTCAGATATTCCACAGATGCAGACTACATCAAGTTGATTGTGGAGATTGAATCTGCTGCTCCTGAGGCTGCTGGGAGAAATTTCCCTTTCTCTTCTTTGTTCACACAGCTCCTGGGGTTCAGCTTTGAATTTGGCCCTGCCTCTGTGTGTAGGTCGCCTGAGGGCATCTGTTCCCTGCCCAGACAGGATGGGGCTAAAGTAGCAGCTGATTCCGGGGCTCTGGCTCACTCAGGCCTGGGAGGAGGGAGGAGTGTACGGAATGTAGGGTGAGCCTGCAGCAGCAGAGGCCAGAGTGATGTTGCAAGAGCCTGCGGCACGCCGTGTGTTCTCTGGGGAAATTGTCCCTGGATCATGGGACCCTGGCAGTGGTGGGCTGCACAGCCTGCTGGGAGGGAAGGTGTGGATAGTGGCCTGTGCTTGCACACAGGCTTTTTGGTGGCTGCAGCAGCAGCCTTAGTGTTTCATGCCCGTCTCCGGTGTCCACGCTGATAGCCGTGGCTCTAGGGGGTACTCTGAATCCTCTCTCCTTGTGCACCCCAAAACAATCATCTCTTGCCTCTTAGGCAGGTCCAGAGTTTTTCGTGGACTCTCTCCCTGCTAGCTGTGGTGCACTAACCCCCTTCAGGCTGTGTTCATGCAGCCAACCCCAGTCCTCTCCCTGGGATCTCCATATATTCATTTTTTGAACTCTTGTGTCATGAGGTCATTTTTCTTTCATTTCTTTGATTTCTTGGAGTTATGTTGACCCATATTTGTCATCTGCTTTATGATGTAATTTGTATACTTTATATTCTGCACCTTGGTTTTGTTTTTTCATTTTTCTTTTCCTTACAGTCTTTCAGGGACTGTCTAAATTTTTTCTTGTTATTACTTTGAGTGTTGACTGTTTATTCATATGATCAGCTCTTGGTTGATGTATCATAGAAGAGAGAATATAGCTCAAGTGGATTAACAGACAGCTTTGATTTTAGTCTGCAGTCAATTCCTTACCAATACCATACTTTATAAGTGTGTCTTTGTTCTGGGCTAACACGATGTTCTGGGTTTGAAATCAGAGTATACAGATCTGAATTCTGATGCCAACTGTTCTTAGCTCTATAATCTTTGCAGTTTTCTTCTACTCCCTGAGCCTCATGCTCTGCATTTTTAATATTGTGTAACAATAACACCTTCTTCATAGGGTTCTGCTCAAGATTAAAGCAAATAATTCATGTAATGCACTTAGTGCAGTGCCTGGTACATGGTAAGTTATTAGTATTAATTATTATTAGAGCAAAGCCTCATTTAGCAGTCTTCAGTGAAAAGATTTCATTTACTATCACACCTCTTTAGCAGACTAAACTTGTCAACTGCAAGATGGATTACCATCTTCTATTTCTTCTTTGTTTTGTTACACCATGTATCAGTTTCTTATGGCTGTTGTACCAAATTACCACAAACTTAGTGGCTTAAAGCAACACAAATTTATTATCTTACAGTTCTGGAGGTCAGAAGTTTAAAATGGGTTTCACTGAGCTAAAATTTAGGCACTGGTAGGGCTATGTTCCTTTCTGGGACCCCTGGGGAAGAATCAGTTTCATCTTTCCAGCTTCTAGGGGCTGCCTACATTCCTTGACTTGTAGCCACCTTCCATCTTCAAAATCAGCAATGGCTGGTTGAGTCTTTCTTTCAATGCTTTCTTGCTGGTTCTGACTTTTCTGCCTCCCTGTTTCCCATTTAAGGACCCTTGTGATTACTTTGGTTCTGCCTATATAATGCAAGGTAATCTTCCATATAAAGGTCATTGATTAGCCCTCTTGATTCCATTTGAAAACTTAATTTCCCCTTGCCATGTAATCTATAGGTTCTAAGGATTATGACATGGACAACTTTTTAGGGCCATTATTCTGCCTATCACACACCCAATAGCCTGCTTTCTTGCAAAAATGTCTTGTCTGTTTTTTTCAGTCAGGTCCATCTCTTCTTCCTGTCTGTAGTGTCAGACAGGGTTGCTCCAGAAGCCCTCCACAAAATTAGACTTACGTTACAAGCTAAGGGTCATAGAATTTTGGTCTTTAGTATGTCTAAAACGCTTATGGAAGATTTCACACAGGGCTCAAGTTCTTTAAGGGATCAGTCTGTTCTCGGTTTCCTCCTCTAAGCCTATTTTTTTTACAGGTCCTTAGTGCCATTTTGCACAGCCTTGAGGTTGCGATTATTTTCTCTCTTGGTTGAAGATGGTGTTTGCTGCTTTCATTATTCTTTTTGTTTTCAGTTAATGTCAGGGAGGCAAGATAAAGGTGCCATTAACCTGCCATCTTACCAAACATATCCATCTATTTTCTTTAATTAAGAAAAAAATTTAGAGCAATTTTATGTTCACAGCTATATTGAGATGAAGGTACACAGATTTCCCAAATACTCCCTGCTCCCACACACACATAGCCTTCCCCATTATCAACTTCCCCCACCAGAGTGTTATGTTTTTAATCAAGGATGAACCTACATTGACACATTATCATCCACAGGCTATCGTTTACCTTAAGGTTCACTCTTGGTTTGTACAATACATTCTATGAGTTTGGACAAACATATAATGACATGTATCCATCATTATTGTATCATACAGAGTATTTTCACTGCCCAAAAAATCCTCTGTGCTCAACCTATTCCTCCTTTCCTCCTCTATCCTAAATCCCTGGCAACCACTAATCTTTTTACTGTCTCCATAGTTTTGCTTTTTCCAGAATGTCATATAGTCGGAGTCATACAGCATGAAGCCTTTTCAGATGGGCTGCTTTCACTTTGTAACATGCATATAAGATTCTTCCATGTCTTTTCATGGATGAAGAGCTCATTTCTTTTTAGTGATGAATAATATTCCATTGTCTAGCTATACCATAGTTCCTTTATTCACTCACCTACTGAAAGATATCTGGGTTGCTTCCAGGTTCTGGAAATTATGAATAAAGTTGTTATAAATATTTGTGTGCACTTTTTTTGTGTGGGCACAAGTTTTCAACAACGTTGGGTAAATACCAAGGAGCACAACTGCATGGTAACAGTATGTTTAATTTTGTAAGAAACTGCCATACTTCCCTTCAAATTGGCATTCTATTTTGAATCCCTACCAGCATTGAATAAATGTTCCTACTGTTCCATATTCTCATCAGCATTTGCTGTTGTCAGAGTTCTTGATTTTGGCCATTCTAATAGGTTTGTAGGGGTATCTGATTGTTGTTTTAATATACATTTCCCTGATGACATGTGATGTGGAGTATCTTTTCATATGCTTATTTGCCATCTGTATATGTTCTTTTGTGAGATGCCTGTTAAAATCTTTGACCCAATTTTAATCAGTGTGTTTTTTTATTATTTACTTTTCAGAATTGTTTGTATATTTTAGATAACAGCCCTTTATCAGTTGTGTCTTTTGCGAATATTTTGTGAACTGTCTTCTCATCTTCTTGATATCCATCAATTTTTAATGTCATATGTATCAGAAATTTTTGAAGGGTTTACCTGTAGAAGGTACTTACCGACCTTCCAACTCTAATGCAGGGTTTTTTTTCTAACATTATATTGTTGTAGTCATTACAAGAGGTTCAATATCAGATTCAAGAGATTAGACATCAAATCAAAGCTCAAAGTATCACATTATCTGAAATCTCCCTCCTCAATTGCATATTTCATAAACTAAGATTACATATTTTTAACATATACTATTTTCTGTTTCTTGCCATTTTTTTCTTTCTGGAAAGGAATGCTAGTTTAATCTGATTTTATGTAGACATATTTTGATTCGATGAATGATTGTAACCACTGGAGGGCTAATTGCTAAGAAATTTCACATGTTGGAATTTGGAAAGATTTTGGAAATTGTCCCCAGCTCCTCTGATTATTTACTGCATTTACTGATTTGATAACAGTAATTGCTATAATGTCAAATATCTTGTGCTCAACAACTTACAAGAATCTGAAGCAAAAGTATGTTCAGGAAGCAAATTATCCCCTAAATAGGTGACCCTGAAGCCTCATGAACTAACTGTGGCTTCCTCACTTATTAATAAGCATCATTTCCAAGCAACCAAGATGTATTGAGTTGGGAGTCCCTAAGTGCGAGAGGGTCCAGAAATAGCTTTGACTTTTCTTTTTTTAATTTACCTTGTGGGGCTATGGGGGAAGAGCAATCTTTTAGTCTGTCAATATCACCAGCAACAGCACCACATGAAGAGAGGGTGGGGAGGGGAGGAGTGAGGTAATGGGGGGAGGCTCAGCTGAGGAGATGGAATATCTATTTGACACAGAAGAGGGTCCTCAGAACTCTGCAGAGCTGAAATGTCAAAAGCAGCCACTGAAAAAGAACCGAGTCATCAGAATTTTGACATTGACAAGGCTGCACTACATACAATATATGTGACTTCTAATACCCACCAACTGTTATACCATGTACTAAGACATTTTCCATTTCTATCTTCAGTCTCTGGTAAATTTAATTGTTTTATTTTATTTTTTGATATTTCCCTATTCCATTTTCCTTTATTCATTTTATTCAACAAACATATACTCATATGCATTGCCTTTAAAACTGTGTCTTGATATGCTATAAGTAATTTTTTCTTATCAAATTTGGAGAGCTACTTAAGAGATCAAATGAAATAATGTATAAAACACACTGTGAAAAATAGAAAATAATACAAAATATATGTTATTTCTTTTAATTAAAATTACAAAATTTATGCAATATAATATGTAGTGCAAATGCTAATACAGCATCACTTAACTGTAATTTTATAACAAAATAGACATGTCATATGCACAAAATGCAGAACCATAATTTCTTTACAAAGGGTTTTCTTTCAATTTCATCAAAAATTATAATTCTTAACTGAGAGAACTAGATGCCACTGTTTTCATGCCCTTATCTTATTTAACAATGTTTTTGGGCAGGATTCAACCTCTGGCAAGGTTGCTGCTAAACTAAGCGTGAACTTCTGAATGGGAGGAAAATTCCCATGGTTTCCGTATTAAAACATGCTATTGGAAAAATACAGTAGGATGCCATGGAAATACTGCTGAATTCAAGCACACATCCATCACTAAGGACCAGTGAGTTCTTTGTCAAACCATGTATTCCGTCTAGGTTGTTTACTCACTTGCAAAATATAAGTGCGGGGGTAGGGGAAGCTACCATTAAGGTGACTGTTAGTCTCAAAAATAAATGATATATGGGGAAATGTATATTTGGATAATTGTACACAAAACATGACTATATGTATTTTATTGGCTTGAGGAAAGAGGAGAAAAACCAGGGACCTCCTAGACCTACACTCTCTAAAATGGCAGGCAGTAGACATATATGGCTATTTAGCACTTGAAATATGGCTAGTGCCGCTGAAGAACTAAATCTTCCATCTCTTCAATTTTAATTTAAATTATAAAACCTGAAACAGGGGAGTTCCCTGGCGGTCCAATAGCTAAGACTGCCTTCCAATGCAGGGGGTGCGGGTTTGATTCCTGGTCGGGGAGCTAAGATCCCACATGCCTCATGGCCAAAAAACCAAAACATAAAACAGAAGCAATATTGTAACAAATCCAATAAAGACTTTAAAAATGGCCCAAATCAAAAAAAAAAATCTTAAAAACCTGAAACAGTGTAGAATATTTTTCTGTCAAACACAACTTCCTTGGTAAGGTAGGACTACATTTCATTTAAGCCATTGAAAATTTAGCATCCAAATTAAGATGTGCTAGAAGTGGGGAATGTACATTAGAGTTTTAAAAAGTGCAAAAATGTAAAATATCTGATTAATCATTTTTATATTAATTACACTATGTAATAATCTGAATAATGATGACCCAACGATATCAGCTACTAAACCCTGCAACTTGTACCTTATTTGGGAAAAGGGTCTTTACAGACATGCTTAAAGACTTTGAGATGAGAAGATTATCTGGGATTATCCAGGTGGGCCTTAAATTTAATCACATGCTTATAAGTGAAAGGTATAGGGATATTTGGACATTAACAAAAGAAGAGACAACCGGACCATGGAGGCAAAGATTGGAGTGATGCAGCCACCAGCCAAAGAATGTCAGCAGCCACCAGAAACTGGACAAAGCAAAAGAAAGATTCGTCCTTACAGCCTTTGGAGAAAGTATGGCCTTGTTGAAACCTTGATTTTGGTCCAATGAAACTGATTTCAGACTCTGACCTCCAGAACTGTGAGAGAATAAATTTTAATTGTTTGAATCCTCCAAGTTTGTGATAATTTGTTATAGCAGCCCCTGGAAACTAATATACTTATTGAAATTATGATATTTTCATCATATTGAGTTAACTGTAATATTATATCAAAATTAATTTCACCTGTTTGTTTTTCTTAATGTGGCTTCTTGAAATTTTAAATTAACTTTGTAGCTCTCATTAAATTTCTGTTGGGCAGTGCTATCTTAGGCCATGTCATCCTACAGAACATAGGAATCAGAAGCCTGTCACCTCTTCACTGGTTGAAGATCGCTGAACATCCTAAAGAGAAAAAGAGAAAGTGTATCTGTCCAGGAAATAACTCCCAACAGCTTCAGTGCTATGTACTCAGATTCTTTCACTGCCAATATTTTGTCTCCTACCTTTGTGAAATAAAGATATAGGCCAGCATGCATTCAAAATTAAGACTTCTCTGTAATTTATCTTTTTCCATTATTTTGAAAAAAGCTCTTCATGTAAATATAAACATCCTAAAGGAGATTTCTGTCTTTTTTTCCACCCCTCCACCCAAATCTTCTTTTCAGAACAGAGCTCAGAGGGTGTACATAGTACATTGTTTCTTCTTTGATTTGCCTGACACTATTTAATGAAAAGCAAGAAAGCTAGGAACATGGGCATCCACATTGCTTTTGAAGGCAGAAAAACCAAACATACACACAAAAAAGGACTCAACCCAAAAGACCTTAACAATTTACACATGTACACATACTCCATATGCAGAGATCATTTCATAAGCACTTAAAATGTATTTTTAGCATTTGCCAGAACTTTTTTTTCTTCAGAGTGAAACCACAAATACAAACTTGTTTTCTTGCTACACTTATGAACCCCCCATAATGCTGAGATGGGGGACCTGAGCAGGGTTGAGGAGATACAATTCATGGCACATAGTTTCACATTTCCCAGGCTTATGATTATGTAAGTCAGCCGACAGAATGACAGTAATTACAGGCAGCACATTGTAATGTGGTAATTTGGTATCAATAATCTCCACTGTTACTTTATAAATGTGATCTTACAGAAAATATACAGATAGCCAAATTTTGATTTGCTTGGTTTTATACATTATAAGCCTGTTATAGACAGACAGGGGCTCATCTCACCTTGCTCTTCTGAGCTCTTCCTAGAAGGCAGGTTGCATGTATTGGCTGAGATGTTTGCCATCTTCCTGGTTGATGCCCTCATTCTTTGGAAGAGGAAATAGAGGACTAAAGAAAGACAGTACTTTTTCTACTTCCTGGAAGAGCCACTAACTTAGGGAAAATTATCTTTTCTGTTTCTAAAAATGATTGCAAATCTTTTCTGAAGCACCACCCATCAGAGCTGAACTCACCTTCCTTCTGTGGCTTCTCCTATGTGTCTGCTGTCTCCAGCAATAACAGTGCCATTCTCATGACATATGACTATGTCCCCTTCACATCATTCCTTTATCATCCCTCACTTCAAATTCTAACTCTAATCTGCTCACTGAACCTATATAATGCTTTTTAAAAAAATGTCCTCTCCTTTCCATTTCCTGAGTTGCTCACCTAGTGGTCCCAACTGCTTTTCAATTTGATATTACAAAGGGTTTCTTACAGAGCATTCAACCTCAAATATTTTCCAAGATTTGAAAATCCCCCTCTCCAATCCTAACCTACCTTTCACAGTGTGGCCATATCAGTTTTCTTAAAGTCAATCCCTAATCATAGTCCTCCACTCAGTAGCTCTCTATTCCATTAGGAATAAAATTCACACACATTAATTTGGTATCCAAAGGCCTCCACAATCTGACCTCACTCCACTTTTCAACCCTTCTGACTGACAAGTCACTTTCATGCACGAGACTTTCCAAATGACTTCTTGTCCTTTTCCAAGTGTTTCCTTCTCTCTCATGCTTCCATAAATTTGTTTATGTTATTTTTTCTTTGTCATTTCCTTCCCTTCCATTATCCCTGCCTTACTAACAGTTTTTGTCCATCTTTCAATGCTCAGTATAAATTGCCTTTATCCATGGAGCCATCTATGATCCTTTTTATGGAAAACTTCTATTGAAACTAACCTCTCTTACTTCTATGTTTCCTTAACTTTCTTAAGGAACTCACCACATTCTGCCTTATGTTGCCGTATTGGCACATTGCATCTCCCTACCAGAGTAGGAAATTCATACCATGAGTGCCTATCAGTTGTCAGGCAGCATGAAATGGAATGAGTCCATGCCATGCTGGGTTTATGAATACGAGAAGTGAACACAGTTACAATTGGACTGAAACTTCTTAGGGTGAAAGTGGAATGGGAGAGACAGGACAGCAAAATGTAGTGTCCTGAGTTGGAGTCAAGCCAGAGCAATGGGGTTAGCAGCAGTGCTCTTAGGCAAAGTGCTTGACCACATAGAATCATTAAGGCTCTTTTGCTCTCTTCCTGCTGGGAAACCCTTACGATAAGGATTCGCTTTGAGGGAAGGGGTTCTGTGCACATGATTATTCTTTCCCTCTAAACCCCAGGAGTAGGATGCTGGTAATTACTTTTAGATCTGTTCAGTGTAATTACACAATAATCCTCAGCCACCTATAAATACTCTGTCATTACATGGCGTTTTCCTGGTGAACTCTACTAGGTTTCCTTGTCAGATAATTATAGCTGTGCCACAGGGCAAAGATTAGCGGCCCTAAGAACTTCTAGTATTACACTCACATTTCAGCTGCAGGACACTTTCCATTTGTAGAAGCATAAGCTGCAAAGAAGCTGCATACTTTGGCATGTAAAGAGGCTGCAGTTTTTGGAGTTTGGGGTGAAGAAGGAGCTTCTCCTCCCCACCATCATGGGATGAGGAGGATACCAGAATCTTTGACTTTCTTTTTTCACAAATCTAGAGGGAAAGAGGTAAAGTTAGCATATATCTACTTTGGTTTCTCTAAATAATAACGTGGAGAGCACCAGCAAAATACGCCAAAGCAATAACTCATCTTGACATGAAAACAAGAATTGAAGAACCAAGTTAGTGGTTTGCATACTTGCTTCTCTCACTATATTATATAAACCCTTGAAGAACATTTAAAAATTTTCTCACCTTTATATCCCCCTCATCCTCAAGTGATGAGAATGAAAAGACATTTTCATATGATACCTGATAAATAATTCATTAAAATAATAAATAGAAGACAGACAAAGGGGAGAAAAGAGAAAATAAAGTAGAATGTGGAGGGCAGAGAGAAAGAGAATAAAAGGAAGAAAGAATGGAAAGAAGAACAGAGAAGCCAACGGGGAGGGAAGAAAGAGGAAGAAAAGGAAGGAGCGAGGAGGAAACAAGGGCTTGGGGGGAAAGAATCCCATGCTAACTTTGCTTCCATGGCTTTGCCTTATTTTAAAAAGTGCAGTCTGGCAAACTAAAGTACATAGTAAATACTGGAGGAGAGAATAAGATCAGAAGAACAAATTAAAACCACGTTAAAAAAATTATGAGTGTGAGATAAAGCTGGTTTGGGCCAGATTAAGAAAATAGGATTGAATAGGAACATACACAAGAGAATAGAAAAATAATTTGGAGAAAGCAGAATTAGATTTCAAGCTTGGTAGACATCAAGACTAAAGAAATCAAAGGGGGGGGGGCGGAGGAAGATGGCGGAAGAGTAAGACGCGAGATCACCTTCCTCCCCACAGATACATCAGAAATTCATCTACACGTGGAACAACTCCTACAGAACACCTACTGAACGCTGACAGACGACCTCAGACCCCCCAAAAGGCAAGAAACTCCCCACATACCTAGATAGGGCAAAAGAAAAAAGAATAAACAGAGACAAAAGGATAGGGACGGGACCTGCACCAGTGGGAGGGAGCCGTGAAGGAGGAAAGGTTTCCACACACTACAAGCCCCTTCGCGGGCAGAGACTGCAGGTGGCGGAGGGGGAAAGCTTCGGAGTAGCGGAGGAGAGCACAGCAACAGGGGTGTGGAGGGCAAAGCGGAGAGATTCCGAAACAGAGGATCGGTGTCCTCAGGCACACACCAGCCCGAGAGGCTTGTCTGCTCGGCCGCCGTGGCGGGCGGGGCTGGGAGCTGAGGCTCGGGTATCGGCTTTCAGTCGGAGCGCAGGGAGAGGACTGGGGCTGGCGGCAGGAAGAGAGCCTGAAGGGGTTAGTGCACCACGGCTAGCCCGGAGGGAGTCCGGGGAAAGGGTCTGGAGCTGCCGAAGAGGCAAGAGACTTTTCTTCCCTTTTGTTTCCTGGTGCGCGAGGAGAGGGCATTAAGAGGGCTGCTTGGGGAAGCGCCGGAGACGGGCGCGAGCCGCGGCTAAAGGCGCGGATCAAGGAGACGGGCGTGGGACGCTGGGGCTGCTGCTGCCGCCGCCGTGGGGACTGTGTGCGAGCGCGGGTCACTGTCCGCCCCGCCTTCCGGGGGGCCTGTGCACCCCGCCACTGCCGGGGTCCCGGAACCCGGGGATGGCTTTCCCGGGAAAGCGCACGGAGCGCCTCGGTCTGGTGCAACGTCACGCCGGCCTCTGCCGCCGCAGGCCCGCCCCACTCTGCCTGCCCCTCCCTCCCCTCTGCCTGAGTGAGCCAGAGCCCCCGCATCAGCGGCTCCTTTAAACCCGTCCAGTCTGAGCGAAGAACGGACGCCCTCCGGCGACCTACGTGCAGAGGCGGGGCCAGGTCCAAGGCTAAGACCCGGGAGCTGTGAGAGCAGAGAAGAGACAGGGAAATCTCTCTGTGCAGCCTCGGAGGCAGCGGATTAAAGCTCCACGGTCCCCTTGATGTGCCGTGCGTCTGTGGAGTGCATGAATGGACAGCGAATCATCCCAAATTGAGGAAGTGGACTTTGAGGACAAGATTTAAGACTTTCCCCCCTTTTCCTCTTTTTACAACGAATTATCACAAATTAAGGAGGTGGACTTAGAGAGCAAGATTTCAGACTTCTCGCCATTTTCCTCTTTTTACAACAAAGTATCCCAAATTGAGGAGGTGGACTTGGAGAGCAAGATTTTTGATTTTTCCCCCTGCTCTCTTTTTGTGAATGTGTATGTGTATTCTTCTGTGTAAGATTCTCTCTGTATAGCTTTGCTTCCACCATATGTCCGAGGGTTCTATCTGTCCGTTTTTTTTCAATAATTACTTTTTAATTTTAATAATGCTACCTTATTTCATACTTTATTCTATTTTACTTTACCTGCTCTTTCTTTTTTTCCTACCTTCCCTTCCTCCCTCCCTCCCTCCGCCCCTCCTTTCCTTCTTTCTCTCTTTCTTTCCTTCCTCCCTCCCTCCCTTCTTTCTTTCACTCTTTCTTTTTCTTTCCTTCCTCCATCCCTCCCTCATGTCTTTCTTTCCTTCCTCCCTCCCTCCCTCCCTTCTTCCTTTCACTCTTTCTTTTTCTTTCCTTCCTCCCTCCCTCCCTCCTGTCTTTCTTTCTTTCTTTCTTTCATTCCTCCCTCCCTCCCTCCCTTCTTCCATTCACTCTTCCTTTTTCTTTCATTCCTCCCTCTCTCCCTCCTTTCTTTCTTTCTTTCTTTCTTTCCATCCTTCCTCCCTCCCTCTCTCCATTCTTTCTTTCTTCCTTCCTTCCTTCCTTTCTTTCCTTCTTCCTTTCTTTCTCTCTTTCTTTCTTCTACTAATTCTTTCTTTCTACTTTTTCACCCTTTTATTCTGAGCCGGGTAGATGAAAGGCTCTTGGTGCTGCAGCCAGGAGTCAGTGCTGTGCCTCTGAAGTGGGAGAGCCAACTTCAGGACACGGGTCCACAAGAGACCTCCCAGCTCCACATAATATCAAGCAGCGAAGATCTCCCAGAGATCTCCATCTCAACACCAACACCCAGCTTCAGTCAACGACCAGCAAACTACAGTGCTGGTCACCCTATGCCAAGCAACCAGCAAGGCAGGAAAACAACCCCACCCATTAACAGAGAGGCTGCCTAAAAACATAATAAGGCCACAGGCACCCCAAAACACACCACCAGACGTGGACCTGTCCACCAGAAAGACAAGATCGAGCCTCAACCACCAGAACACAGGCACTAGTCCCCCCCATCAGGAAGCCTACAGAACCTACTGAAACAACCTTAGCCACTGGGGACAGACACCAAAAACAACGGGAACTACGAATCTGCAGCCTGCAAAAAGGAGACCCCAAACACAGTAACATAAGCAAAATGAGAAGACAGAAAAACACACAGCAGGTGAAGGAGCAAGATATAAACCTACCAGACCTAACAAATGAAGACGTAATAGGCACTCTACCTGAAAAAGAATTCAGAATAATGATAGAAAAGATGATCTAAGATTCTATTTCCAAGATCCAAAATCTTGGAAATAGAATAGACAAAATGCAAGAAACAGTTAACAAGGACCTAGAAGAACTAAAGATGAATCAAGCATCGATTAAAAACACAATAAATGAAATGAAAAATACTCTAGATGGGATCAATAGCAGAATAACTGAGGCAGAAGAACGGATAAGTGAGGTGGAAGATAAAATGGTGGAAATAACTGCTGCAGAGCAAAATAAAGAAAAAAGAATGAAAAGAACAGAGGACAGTCTCAGAGACCACTGGGACAACATTAAACACACCAACATTCGAACTATAGGGGTTCCAGAAGAAGAAGAGAAAAAGAAAGGGACTGAGAAAATATTTGAAGAGATTATAGTTGAAAACTTCCCTAATATGGGAAAGGAAATAGTTAATCAAGTCCAGGAGGCACAGAGAGTCCCATACAGAATAAATCCAAGGAGAAATATGCCAAGACACATATTAATCAAACTGTCAAAAGTTAAACACAAAGAAATCATATTAAAAGCAGCAAGGGAAAAACAACAAATAACACACAAGGGAATCCCCATCAGGTTAACAGCTGATCTCTCAGCAGAAACTCTACAAGCCAGAAGGGAGTGGCAGGACATAATTAAAGTGATGAAGGAGAGAAACCTGCAACCAAGATTACTCTATCCAGCAAGGATCTCATTCAGATTTGATGGAGAAATTAAAACCTTTACAGACAAGCAAAAGCTGAGAGAGTTCAGCACCACCAAACCAGCTTTACAACAAATGCTAAAGGAACTTCTCTAGGCAAGAAACACAGCAGAAGGAATATACCTACAATAACGAACCCAAAGCAATTAAGGAAATGGGAATAGGAACAGACATATCAATAATTACCTTAAATGTAAATGGACAAAATGTTCCCACCAAAAGACACAGAATGGCTGAATGGATACAAAAACAAGACCCATATATATGCTGTCTACAAGAGACCCACTTCAGACCTAGAGACACATACAGATTGAAAGTAAGGGGATGGAAAAAGTTATTCCATGCAAATGGAAATCAAAAGAAAGCTGGAGTAGCAATTCTTATATCAGACAAAATAGACTTTAAAATAAAGACTATTAGAAGAGACAAAGAAGGACACTACATAATGATAAAGGGATCGATCCAAGAAGAAGATATAACAATTGTAAATATTTATGCACCCAACATAGGAGTGCCTCCGTACATAAGGCAAATACTAACAGCCATAAAAGGGGTAATTGACAGTAACACAATCATAGTAGGGGACTTTAACACCCCACTTTCACCAATGGACAGATCTTCCAAAATGAAAATAAATAAGGAAGCACAAGCTTTAAATGATACATTAAACAAGATGGACTTAATTGATATTTATAGGACATTCCATCCAAAAACAACAGAATACACATTTTTCTCAAGTGCTCATGGAACATTCTCCAGGATAGATCATATCTTGGGTCACAAATCAAGCTTGGTAAATTTAAGAAAATTGAAATTGTATCAAGTATCTTTTCCGACCACAATGCTATCAGACTAGACATCAATGACAGGAAAAGATCTGTAAAAAATACAAACACATGGAGGCTAAACAATACACTACTCAATAACGAAGTGATCACTGAAGAAATCAAAGAGGAAATTAAAAAATACCTAGAAACAAATGACAATGGAGACACGACGACCCAAAACCTATGGGACGCAGCAAAAGCAGTTCTAAGGGGGATGTTTATAGCAATACAATCCCACATTAAGAAACAGGAAACATCTCGAGCAAACAACCTGACCCTGCACCTAAAGCAATTAGAGAAAGAACGAAAAACCCCCAAAGCTAGCAGAAGGAAAGAAATCATAAAGATCAGATCAGAAATAAATGAAAAAGAAATGAAGGAAACAATAGCAAAGATCAATAAAACTAAAAGCTGGTTCTTTGAGAAGATAAACAAAATTGACAAACCATTAGCCAGACTCATCAAGAAAAAAAAGGGAGAAGACTCAAATCAATAGAATTAGAAATGAAAAAGGAGAAGTAACAACTGACACTGCAGAAATACAAAAGATCATGAGAGATTACTACAAGAAACTCTATGCCAATAAAATGGACAACCTGGAAGAAATGGACACATTCTTAGAAATGCACAACCTGCCAAGACTGAATCAGGAAGAAATAGAAAATATGAATAGACCAATCACAAGCACTGAAATTGAAACTGTGATTAAAAATCTTCCAACAAACAAAAGCCCAGGACCAGTTGGCTTCACAGGCGAATTGTATCAAACATTTAGAGAAGAGCTAACACCCATCCTTCTCAAACTCTTCCAAACAATTTCAGAGGAAGGAACACTCCCAAACTCATTCTACGAGGCCACCATCACCTTGATACCAAAACCAGGCAAGGATGTCACAAAGAAAGAAAACTACAGGCCAATATCACTGATGAACATAGATGCAAAAATCCTCAACAAAATACTAGCAAACAGAATCCAACAGCACATTAAAAGGATCATACACCATGATCAAGTGGGGTTTATTCCAGGAATGCAAGGATTCTTCAATATACACAAATCAATCAATGTGATACACCATATTAACAAATTGAAGGAGAAAAACCATATGGTCATCTCAATAGATGCAGAGAAAGCTTTCGACAAAATTCAACACCCATTTATGATAAAAACCCTGCAGAAAGTAGGCATAGAGGGAACTTTCCTCAACATAATAAAGGCCATATATGACAAACCCACAGCCAACATTGTCCTCAATGGTGAAAAACTGAAACCATTTCCACTAAGATCAGGAACAAGACAAGGCTGCTCACTCTCACCACTCTTATTCAACTTAGTTTTGGAAGTTCTAGCCACAGCAATCAGAGAAGAAAAGGAAATAAAAGGAATCCAAATTGGAAAAGAAGACGTAAAGCTGTCACTGTTTGCAGATGACATGATACTATACATAGAGAATCCTAAAGATGCTACCAGAAAACTACTAGAACTAATCAATGAATTTGGTAAAGTAGCAGGATACAAAATTAATGCACAGAAATCTCTGGCATTCCTGTACACTAATGATGAAAAATCTGAAAATGAAATCAAGAAAACACTCCCATTTACCATTGCAACAAAAAGAATAAAATATCTAGGAATAAACCTACCTAAGGAGACAAAAGACCTGTATGCAGAAAATTATAAGACACTGATGAAAGAAATTAAAGATGATACAAATAGATGGAGAGATATACCATGCTCCTGGATTGGAAGAATCAATATTGTGAAAATGACTCTACAACCCAAAGCAATCTACAGATTCAATGCAATCCCTATCAAACTACCACTGGCATTTTTCACAGAACTAGAACAAAAAATTTCAAAATTTGTTTGGAAAAACAAAAGACCCCGAATAGCCAAAGCAATCTTGAGAACGAAAAACGGAGCTGGAGGAATCAGGCTCCCTGACTTCAGACTATACTACAAAGCTACAGTAATCAAGACAGTGTGGTACTGGCACAAAAACAGAAAGATAGGTCAATGGAACAGGATTGAAAGCCCAGAGATAAACCCACGCACATATTGTCAACTTATCTTTGATAAAGGAGGCAGGAATGTACAGTGGAGAAAGGACAGCCTGTTCAATAAGTGGTGCTGGGAAAACTGGACAGGGACATGTAAAAGTATGAGATTAGATCATTCCCTAACACCATACACAAAAATAAGCTCAAAATGGATTAAAGACCTAAATGTAAGGCCAGAAACTATCAAACTCTTAGAGGAAAACATAGGCAGAACACTCTAGGACATAAATCACAGCAAGATCCTTTTGGGCCCACCTCCTAGAGAAATGGAAATAAAAACAAAGATAAACAAATGGGACCTAATGAAACTTCAAAGCTTTTGCACAGCAAAGGAAACCATAAAGAAGACCAAAAGAGAACCCTCAGAATGGGAGAATATATTTGCAAATGAAGCAACTGACAAAGGATTAATCTCCAAAATTTATAAACAGCTCATGCAGCTCAATAGCAAAAAAACAAACAACCCAATCCAAAAATGGGCAGAAGACTTCAATAGGCATTTCTCCAAAGAAGATATACAGACTGCCAACAAACACATGAAAGAATGCTCAACATCATTAATCATTAGAGAAATGCAAATCAAAACTACAATGAGATATCATCTCACACCAGTCAGAATGGCCAGCATCAAGAAATCTAGAAACAATAAATGCTGGAGAGGGTGTGGAGAAAAGGGAACACTCTTGCACTGCTGGTGGGAATGTGAATTGGTACAGCCACTATGGAGAACAGTATGGAGGTTCCTTAAAAAACTACAAATAGAACTACCATATGACCCATCAATCCCACTTCTAGACATATACCCTGAGAAAACCATAATTCAAAAAGAGTCATGTACCAAAATGTTCATTGCAGCTCTATTCACAATAGCCCAGAGCTGGAAACAACCTAAATGTCCATCATCGGATGAATGGATAAAGAAGATGTGGCACATATATACAATGGAATATTACTCAGCCATAAAAAGAAACGAAACTGAGATATTTGTAATGCGGTGGAAAGACCTAGAGTCTGTTATACAGAGTGACGTAAGTCAGAAAGAGAAAGACAAATACCGTATGCTAACACATATATATGGAATTTAAAAAAATGTCATGAAGAACCTAAGGGTAAAACAGGAATAAAGACGCAGACCTACTTGATAATGGACTTGAGGATATGGGGAGGGGGAAGGGTAAGCTATGACAAAGCAAAAGAGAGGCATGGACATATATACACTACCAAACATAAGGTAGATAGATAGTGGGAAGCAGCCGCAGAGCACAGGGAGATCAGCTTGGTGCTTTGTGACCGCCTGGAGGGGTGGGATGGGGAGGGTGGGAGGGAGGCAGATGCATGAGGGAAGGGATGTGGGAACAGATGTATATGTATGACTGATTCACTTTGTTATAAAGCAGAAACTAATTAAAAAAAACAGAATCTGAAAATGCAAAAAAAAAAAGAAATCAAAGGGAAGCTGCTTTTTATTTGAGGTAGAAATTAATAAAAATGACATTAATTGTAGGTACTCTAATTCAACGATGACAATGTGAGATCCAAATAGAAATGTCTAGGGAGATATGAAGACAAGATAATTCTTGGGGAATAAGACATTGGACTACAGAAACAGTTTTACTGGTCATCTACATGAGGTGATACATGAGGACAGTTGAAGTCAATGAGTTTCCCAAGGGTAAAGCATGTGAAAGAGAGAAGAAAATACAAGGATAAACTGGACATTGGGAATTAGCCATACTAGGGCAGAGACTAAGTTTTATTCATCATTGTAGCCCTAGCACCTAGAAAAATGTCTGGTATCTGGAAGACAATTGACATATTTAATGAATGAAGAAATAACTGATGCAATGGAGGAGGAAGAACCAACTACAGGAACATAAAAGAGTTCCTAAAAAATAGGAACTCCAACTTTATGTAAGACTCTCCCAATAAGATAATTAGATTTTCAGATTCCTGGGCTGCATCCTAGAGATCCTGATTCATCAAGTCTGTAGTGAGGTCCAGACACCTGAAACAAGTATTTCAACTGATTCTGCTACAGTAGCTCCACAGACTTTCCTTGGAGAAGCACTGAGCTAGAGCAAGAAAGCCAATTGAGGTTCATTTCACCATCTCCACCAATTAATTTTTAGGGGCTGTCTGGAGTACTGTGCTGAGAAAGATTACATGAGAATGAATCCCATGACTGCACAACAGTTACTGGAAAGTATGCATAATGAATATCAGGCATAGACCTTCTGTACATTTGATAGTATTTGAGCCCATTATCTAGTCCTTGCAGACTGTGGGTAAACTGTGGAGCTCCTAAGATTCCTGATCTCTGGGATCTGTACTGAATTTCTAGGACCATCAGCTCTTTGTCCAAGGATGACCATGGTAGACTTGGTACATTTTGTGGCCCCATTCATTGGTCTGATAGTTCCCTATTCATTAGTTAATCAGCCAAGCAACATAAGCTGCCAGGGAAATGAGAGGTTAAAGAAATGATGAGGAGATGAAATAGAAACACGTGTTTTATACACACACACTCACACACACATATGTATGTATATATATTCTGGAATTTGTAGAAGATGACTTCACCTCTGTACTTGATCCATCATTTTTTTAAAATACCAAATTATTGTTTTAACCTTATTTCCTATTAATGCAAAAATTAATATGTTAAAAAATTAGACTAGGAGAAAGGGTTCAAGATGGTGTCACAGGACAATCCTAAACTCACATCGTCCCATGGGCAAAACAAATATACAACTACATATGGAAAATTCAATCTGAAAAGGACCTGAAAACTGGATGAACAGAGTCTCCAGAACAAAGGGTAAAATGACAGCATCTAAGTGAATAGGAGAGGCAGAGATATGGTCTCACCAAGGAAAAACCCACGCCCCAGCCACATCAATCTAAACATGGGAGGTATCATAAAGGTACAGTTTTCCTTGGGGAGTGAGGTATTTGAGCTCCACATCAGACAATCTGACTCTTGGTTGCTGCACAGGAGAGATGAGCCACCGAAACACCTGGTTTTGTAAAGCAATGGGGAATATGCCCAGGAAAACCATAAAACTGCAGGGAAAAAAAAAAAAAAACAAGAAACAAAAAACAAAAAACTTGCTCTTAAAGGGCTCTTGCACAGACTCACTTGAACTGAAAACCACTGCAAAAATACCAGATTGAAAAACACATGGATCAAAGATGAAGGGGACACACTTACTATTATTAAAATGTCTGCTGGAAAGGCAGGAACCAATTGGATTGCTTCTTCAAAATTGAGTCTCTGGTAGAAACCATTTTTGCAATCTCAGACTACCTTGCTAATACTGGTGCTGGCAGATGCCATTTTTGAATTCTCCCTCTAGCCTGTTAGCACCAGGCGTCATGCCCCATTGAGAGCCCCTCCTATCCCTGTGCAAAGGCAGGCCTCACAGTCAGCAAATTGGATAACCCTGACCAACAGCATCCCTCAGCAACTGCTGGTGGACCCACCAGGGACGTCACCCCAGGGACGAACCCACCCACCAGTGCCCCACAATATCCATTCTGGGTGCCAGCCCCACCCACCAATGCTCTGCAGAAAGCAGGAACCCACCACAACAGGAGGGTCCATGAATCTCATTTAGGGGACAGCCCTCAAGTGCTTGGCTCTAGCAGTCAGGAATTGTGCTTCTGAACCCCAGGACATCTCTTACATAAGGCCACTCCTTTAAGACTGGAAGAAGTAGCTGATGCACCTAATACAAAGAAACAAACAGTGAATTAGGCAAAATGAAGAGACAAAGGATTATGCTACATTCAAAAGAACAAGACAAAACCTTACAATAAGAACTTTAAAAACCTGATAAGGAGTTCAAAGTTATGGTCATAAAAGTGCTCACTGAACTCAGGAGTAGAATAAATGAACACAGTGAAAACTTCAACAGAGAGATAGATAATATGAGAAAGTACCAAACAGAAGTTATAGCTGAACTGAGAAATACATTAGAAGGGTTCAATAGCAGACTGGATGACATAGAAGAACAAATCAGCAAGCTGGAAGACAAAGCAATGGAACTCACCCATACAGAAAGGAAAAATTTAAAAAAAGAATTAAAAAAACTGAAGATACCTTAAGTGATCTCTGAGACAACAGCAGAATAACATTCACACCATAAGAGTCCTAGAAAATGAAGTAAGAGTGAAAGAACCAGAAAAATTATGTGAAGAAATAGTGGCTGGGCTTCCCTGATGGCACAGTGGTTAAGAATCCGCTTGCCAATGCAGGGAACACGGGTTCAAGCCCTGGTCTGGGAAGATCCCACATGCCGTGGAGCAACTAAGCCCATGCACCACAACTACTGAGCCTGTGCTATAGAGCCCACGAGCCACCACTTCTGAGCCCGTGTGCCACAACTATTGAAGCCCGCGCACCTAAAGCCCATGCTCTGTAACAAGAGAAGCCACCGTAATGGGGAGCCTGCGCACTGCAATGAAGAGTAACCCCCGCTCACTGTAACTAGAGAAAGCCACGCACAGCAACAGAAACCCAATGCAGCCAAAAATAAATAATAAATAAATTTACAAAAAAAAGAAAAGAAAAAGAAAAAAAAAAAAGAATATGGCTGAAAGTTTCCCTAATCTGGGAAAGAAACAGATATCCAGGTTCAGGAAACCCAGAAAGTTCCAAATAAGGTGAACCCAAAGAGACACACCAAGACATAATTAAAATGGTAAAAGTTAAGGATAAAGAGAGAATCCTTAATGCAGTAAGACAAAAACAACTTGTGATATACAAGGGAATCTCCATAAGGCTATCAGCATATTTTTCAGCAGAAACTTTATAGGCCAGACAAAGACACCACAAAAAAAAAAAAAAGAAAATTACAGGCCAATATCACTAGTGAAAACACAAGCAAAAATCCTCAACAAAATATTAGCAAATCAAATCCAACAATATATTGAAAGGATCATGATCAGTAAGATGTATTGCAGGTGGGAAAGAATGGTTTAACATCCACAAATTAATCACACTAACAAAAAGAGAGAGAAAAATCATATGATCATGTCAACAGGTATACAAAAATCATTTGACAAAATTCAACATCCATTTATGAGTTAAAAAAAACTCAACAAAGTGTGTATAGAGGGAACATAATGGTAACATAATAAAGACTGTATGTGATAAGCCCACAACTAACATCACACTCATCAGTGAAAAGATGAAAGCCTTTCCTCTAAGATTATGAATGAGACAAGGATGCCCACTCTTGCCACTTTTCATAGTATTAGAAGTCCTAGCCACAGCAACTAGGCAAAGAAAAGAAATAAAAGGAAGGAAGAAATAAAACTGCTACTGTTTGCAGATGATATGATACTATCTGTAGGAAACTCCAAAGACTCCACCAAAAAAACTGTTAGAACTAATAAATGAATTCGGTAAAGCCACAGGATACAAAATCAATATACAGAAATTTGTGTCATTTCTATGTAGTAATAATGAAGTATCAAAAAGAGAAATTAAGGAAACAATTCCATTTACAATTGCATCAATAAGGATAAAATACCTAGGAATAAATTTAACCAAGTAAGTGAAAGACCTGTACACTGAAAACTATAAGACACTGATGAAAGAAATTGAAGAAGGCACAAAAAATGGAAAGATATACTGCACTCATAGATTGGAAGAATTAATAGTGTTAAAATGTCCATACTACCCAAAGCAATGTACAGATTAAATACAAACCTATCAAAATTCCAATGGCATTTTCACAGACCTAGAACAAATAATTTTAAATTTTGTATGGAAAATGAAAATATCCTGAAAAGCCAAAACAATCTTGAGAAAGAAGAACAAAGCTGGAGGTATCACACACCCTGATTTCAATCTCTACTACAAAGCTATAGCCATCAAAACATGGTACTGGCACAAAAACAGACACATAGATCATTGGAACAGAACTGAGAGCCCAGAAATAAAACCACACATATATAGTCAATTAATCTGCAATGAAGGAACCAATAACATACAACAGAGGTCTCTTCAATTAATAGTGTTGGGGAAACTTGACAGCCACACGCAAAAGAATGAAACTAGACCACTATCTTACACCATACACAAAAATTAACTCAAAATATTAAAGACTTGAATGTAAGACCTGAAACCATAAAATTCCTAAAAGACAATATAGGTAGTAATTTCATTGACATCAGCCTTAGCTGTTTTCTGTAATTGATGCCAAAGGCAAGGAAAATAAAAGAAAAAAATAAGCAAATGGGACTACATCAAACTAAAAAGCTTCAGTAGGGATCATCTTTAAAAAGAAAGGCATCCTACTGAATGGGAGAAGAGATCTGCAATCCATATATCCAATAAGAGACTAATATCTAAAATATATAAAGAGCTCATACAACTCAACAACAACAAAAACAAAACACAACTGTATTTTAAAAAAAAAGGACAGAGGGTTTGAACAGGCATTTTTTTCCAAGGAAGGCATATAGATGTCCAATGGGCACATGAAAAGATGTTTAACATCACTAATTATCTGGAAAATGCAAATCAAAGCCACAATAAGATATCACCTCTCATCTGTTAGAATTGCAATTATCAAAAAGACAAGAAATAACTAGAGTTGGAAAAGATGTGGAGAAAAGGGAGCCCTTATACTCTGTGGATGGGACTGTAAATTGTGGCAGCCACTACGGAAAAAAAAAATTTGAGATTCCTCAAAAAAATAAGAATAGAACTACCATTTGACCCAGCTATTCCACTTCTGGATATTGATCTGAAGAAAACAAAAACACTAACTCAAAAAGATATATGCATCCCCATGTTCATAGCAGCATTATTTACAATAGCCAAGATATGGAAACAATGTAAGTATCCATTTATGGAGAAATGAATAAAGTAGATGCTGTGTACACACACACACACCACACACACACAGGAATATTACTCAGCCATGAAAAAAGAATGAAATTCTGCCATTTGGAACAACATGGATGGATCTTGAGGGATTATACAAAGTGAAATAAGTCAGATGGAGAAAGTCAAATACCATATGATTTCACTCATGTGGAATCTAAAAAACAAAACAAAACAGAACAAAACAAAGGAACAAACAAACAACCAAACAAAACCAAACTTGTCGATGCAGAGAACTGATCAGTGGTTGCCAGAGGGGTAGAGGGTTGGAGGGTGGGTGAAATGGGTGAAAAGGGTCAATGGTGTGGTGATGGATGGTAACTAGATTTGTAGTGGTGATGACTTTGTAGTGTATACAGATGTCAAATTATAATGCAGTACACCTGAACTTATAGAATAAAAAATTGAACATAGATAACCACTATTTGTAAGCTCAGCAACACCTAAGGAAAAATTTGGTTTAATTCCTTCAGTTTCAAGATAAAGAAAAGGACACCTATGATGGCAAAATAGCAGATAGTTAGTGGCTGGTTCTAGGTTAGAACTTACAACTCCCAATTTCTATGCCATCATTATGTTTTGTATTTTTAACTGAAGGATATTGACAACTGTGAATTAAATTGCAAATTTTAAAAATGCTACTGCTTTGTCATAATGTCTGTGAGGATATATTATAATTCTTATCTCTAGGAAGAGGAAATAAGGTACATTTCATTTTGCTCCCTTATGTATTATATTCATATTTGTATATATAAAGCTATTCTAGAATGTTATTAAGTTCCGAAACTGATGATGGATATGTGCAGGTTTATTCCACAATTGTTTGTAATTTATAGATGTTATTGATGATTCTAGAATAACACAATGTTAGAATTGGAAGAGATTTCAGAATTGTCCTAGGTACTTCATTTTATAGGTGAGATAATTAAGATACAGACAGTTACCTCATTGGAACCTATAAATAACATAAAACAAAAATATAGGTATTCCACATCATAAATTAAGTGAGGGTGTGCTTGAAAATTTATGTGGTATAAATGAAGCAAGGACTATATCCTTTTAGGAAGAAAACTATTATTTATTGAGCAACTTCTACATGGCAGACATGTACACATCCTTAATCTCATTTCATCATCACAATAATTGATGTTTTAAAATTTATGATTCAGGAAACAGATCCTCAAACAGTTTAAAATAGAACATAGGTCAGACTGCAAAGCAGGTCTTTGAATTCTAATTCTACAAGTCTTTCCTTCTTTTGACCACAGTCCTTTTGAGGTGAGCTGGAGTTAGCATTCCCTGCAACAGAGATTAGTAAAGGCCCTTTTTACTCTTTGTAGCATTAATCAGTAACAGTTAAAGGGCAGTTGTCTGACCACCACCGTAGTACCTTTCCAATATCTGCTTCCACCAGGCTTGTCCAGTTAGAAGTAAGGTTGCTTTTTGATATACATGGGGACCACTTTGAGATTTTAAAGTCGAGATAGGACCAAGATGTGCTCTGTGTGGATAATCATATTATAACAATTTGTTGCTTTACGTTTCTAACCCATTTTACATTATTCAATAGTTTTCACAAAAGGGATTAATATTATTACATGACAAGGTAGATGAGGAAACAATGGGAACACCAGCCATTCTGGTTTGCCTGGGACTGAGGAGTTTCCTGTGACATGTGACTTTCAGTGCTAAAACCAGGACAGTCCCTGGCCAACTGGGATGAGTCTATCACCCTGAGAAACAGAGACACAGGAAGGTTAAATTTCTCATCCACGGTCACACAGTAAGTTAGTGATGGGACTGGACTAGAATCCAGAGTTCCTAGCAACTAGTTCTGGGACTTTCCAACTAAACCATAGTGATTATTAAATTTTGAAACACAGACTTTGACCCTTCCTATAATTTCATATGCTTAAGGCAAATGGATGGTGTATTGGCAATAAAAAATAGCAATATGTTATCCTATTTTGTTCCATTCTCTGCATTCTGACTTATTCA
This sequence comes from Mesoplodon bidens, assembly GCF_964165515.1. Lineage (NCBI taxonomy): Eukaryota > Metazoa > Chordata > Mammalia > Artiodactyla > Ziphiidae > Mesoplodon > Mesoplodon bidens. The sequence goes on along the minus strand of NC_138177.1, from coordinate 65,597,079 downwards.
TTTTAATCAAGACTCTCTCACCCTCAGCTGTGATGGGTAGCCACCTTATGCCAAATGGAGGTTCCTGGCCGGGCTTTACCGTCCCCTCTCTAGCTGTCACACTGGTAAACAACTCAGGCCCATGCAAGTTCACACACAAAAGATTCTTCAATGGTAACATTTATCTTGTACATATTCCATTTATCTTTAGCAAAAAGCTTCAGACCCAAACTATCTTAAGTGATCTCAAAAAGACAGTGATAAGTACCTTCCCCCATCATTATTGTTCATTTTATCACAGTGGTGATAGCAATAATGGTGGTTGTAACCCCCATCAAGTCCATTTAACATGGCTCATTTTCAAAAGCCACTCAATGCCTTGTGACAGTCTGACCAGGCGGTTTGAAAAGATCACTTAACCCCGATGATCTGAGGAAGACTCTGTGTGGGGAAAGAAGACCCTACAGTCAGAGGCGAGACAGTGAAAGGAAGGATGGGATAAAAAAGACCATTGATTTTATGACAAGGGGCAGAGCCACTGTCAAAACTGAGCAGCACAAATTGAAGGAATGTTTCAATTAGCTGTTTGTAAGCGAAATTCCTCAGAAGTTGGGATGCACTAGCTTCTAGTTATTGTTGATTTTGTTCATTCTTTCAGTTTTAATATGTGTGTACTTATTCTTAATACTAAAAGAGAAATTTAAAATTAGAATCTCTATTAGCAATGAAAATCGTTAAAGAAGACCCATAATAATTTCAATAAGAAGGTGTTTTATGATGAGCAGGCTGAAAAGGGGAAAGTGGAGCCCATGTGAGCCAGCTGTCACACACCCCGACGTGAGGTTGCCTAACTCTGCTGCCTGTTCTGCAGTCCCACAACTGGTCTTTGCAATTTACGTAGCAGGTATTGAAACTGTTACCAAAGCACACCAGTTTCTGGAGGCGATGGATATGGATGAGGGCCATGGATGAGTAGATAACAACTGGAAGGAAAAAAAATCGATAACACTCCCTTTTCTGCTCAAAGGATGACTCGGAGCTGGTGTTGCCTGAGAGCTCTCAGACTGAAAACATGGAGATATTCACAGTGATAACCCAGTTATTAAGGCAGCAGACTCAAGAGCCAAAGTACCTGGTTCAAAGCCCCCTTCTGCCATGTGCTGGCCGTATGACTTTAGGTTAAGATTTTATCTCTCTAAGTTTCACTTTCTTTGTCAGCAAAATGGGAATAATAGACCCTATTGCATAACCCTGTTGTGAAATTAAAATACGTAAAATAATTCATGCAGCGTGTTCAATACAGTGCCTGTAGTATACAGTATGTCCTATAGAAATGTGATTATGATTATAATTAATCCATATGACATACATATTTTTTTTTTTTTTGGTACGCGGGCCTCTCACTGTTGTGGCCTCTCCCCTTGCGGAGCACAGGCTCCGGATGCGCAGGCTCAGCGGCCATGGCTCACGGGCCCAGCCGCTCCGCGGCATATGGGATCCTCCCGGACCGGGACACGAACCCGTATCCCCTGCATCGGCAGGCGGACCCTCAACCACTGCGCCACCAGGGAGGCCCTGACATACATATTTTTAAGCTTGATTTTCTAAACATAAGTTCTTAATGAATTAATTATCTTCTCATCCATCTCAAGATGTAAGTGTTGCCATAAAATAACTGAAGGGCACAAGGGTTAAAAAAAAAAAAAAAAAGCCCTTGATTCTGCATTTACATTCAGGCTCCATTACCTATGGGCTTTATGATCTTGATAAAGCATGATCATTATGTTTAACATCAAGGACAATATTACATGATGCTTAGAAGTTCAAGATTTGGAAACTTATATTAATCTGGTCTTGAATATTCATTCCACCATTTTCTAATGATAGGGTATCTTATATATTCACAGGAGAAGATAGTGCCACCCATCCTTCAGACTTCAGATTAAATATAATTTCCTCCAGTAATCTTCCTCACTACTTTTTTCACATTCTCAGTGCCCCCTGTACTTATCCCTTGTGACAGTTATCAGAATTATATACTATGAAATTAACTATGTAATTATGGCCCAACTTTCCTAATAAAACACAAACTCCAATAAAGCAAGAAACTTGTTTATTTTTGTTCATGCTGGTATCTTCCTGGCTGGCACATGGTAGGTGACAATTATTGAATGAATAAAGAACTTTGAGTAAAAGAGTGAGATGATATGAATTATATTTCAAGAGGATCACGCTAGCTGCTGTTTTTAAAAGAAATTGTAAGTGGATGAGATTGGCAACAGGAAAACTAGTTAGGAAACTACTGCAATAATTTGAGTTAGAGATGCTGGTGGCTTGGACTGAAAGGATAGTGATGGAAGTAGTGGGAAGTGATGGACTCTAGACACATTTGCTAATGAATTTGATGTTGGATGTAAAAGAAAGAAAAGAGCCAAAGACAATTCCAGGGTTTGGGTCTTGGGCAACTGGGTGGATGGAGTGTCATTATTTTAGACAGGGAAAACTACAGAGGGGCAGATTTATTTTAGTAGTTCAGGAGTTCACTATTGGAACATGTTAAGTTATAGTGCCTATTGTGCATCCAAATGAACATATCAAGCTAGCCACTGTGTGCCCAAGTGTGTGGTGTAGAGGAGAGAGATCTGAGCGGGAGATACAAAGTTTATAATTAGTGTCATGAGACTGGACGAGATCACCAACAAAAGAGAAGAGAGTTTAAGAATAAGCTCTGGAGCAATCAAATATTAGAAGTCAGGAGATGCTGAGGAACTGTGGGGAACAGTCAATGAGGGGAGAGGAGTAGATGCTGGAAACATTCAAAGAAGCTAGGGTGATAAACCACATAAAATAATAAGGGGACTAAGGATTTCCCATTTGATTTGACAATATGAGGATCATGGGAAAACTTGACAAGGACCATTTCAGAGTGAACTGGTGGAGGCAATTGCCTGATATAAGTGGATTGAAAAGAGAATGAAATATAATCCAAAACTGCAATGAGGTATCATTTCACACTCACTAGAATAGCTAAAATCAAAGAGACTGTTCACACTAAACATTGGTGAGGATGTGGAGCAAATGGAACTCTCATGTAATACTAGTTGTAATGTGAAGTGTTAGAACTACATTTGTTTGACAGTTTCTTTAAATGGAAATATATGCTTACCATAATACCCAACACATCCACCCAAGACATATGTCCAAAATAAATGGAAACACATATCCATTCAGAGACTTATACACAAATACTCAGAACAGCCTATTTATAATAGCCAAAACCTAGAAGAAACTAAAATATCCATCAACAAGAGAATGGATATTCAGATTGTGGTGCAGTCATATAATGTTAATACTCAGCAACATAAAAGAATGAACTGATATTGATACACCCAGCAAGATGGACAAATCTCAAAAACATTATGTTGTGCAAAAGAAATCAGACTCAAAAACATAATTACTGCATGATTTCATCAGGACATGAAGTCCAAAAACAAACTATATGAAGATAGAAATTCATGTGGGAAGAAAGTTATGTGATTGGTACAGCCACTATGGAGAACAGTATGGAGATTCCTTAAAAAACTAAAAATAGAACTACCATATGACCCAGCAATCCCACTACTAGGCATATACCCTGAGAAAACCATAATTCAAAAAGAGACATGTACCAATTGTTCATTGCAGCTCTATTCACAATAGCCCGGAGCTGGAAACAACCTAAATGTCCATCATCAGATGAATGGATAAAGAAGATGTGGCATATATATACAATGGAATATTACTCAGCCATAAAAAGAAACGAAACTGAGCTATTTGTAATGAGGTGGATAGACCTAGAGTCTGTCATACAGAGTGAAGTAAGTCAGAAAGAGAAAGACAAATACCGTATGCTAACACATATATATGGAATTTAAAAAAAAATGTCATGAAGAACCTAGGGGTAAAACGGGAATAAAGGCACAGACCTACTTGAGAATGGACTTGAGGATATGGGGAGGGGGAAGTGTAAGCTGTGACAAAGCGAAAGAGGGGCATGGACATGTATACACTACCAAACGTGAGGTAGATAGATAGTGGGAAGCAGCCACAGAGCACGGGGAGATCAGCTCGGTGCTTTGTGACCGCCTGGAGGGGTGGGATGGGGAGGGTGGGAGGGAGGGAGATGCATGAGTGAAGGGATGTGGGAACGGATGTATATGTATGACTGATTCACTTTGTTATAAAGCAGAAACTAATAAAAAAAATTAAAAAAAAGAAAATTATGTGATTAGAAAAGGGCAAGAGGAAATTTTCTGGGGTAATGGATATGCTCTATATCTTGTTTTGGGTGCTAGATCTATGTGTGTAAGCACTTGTCACAACTCACTGAACTGTACACTTGAGAGCTGTGCATTTTATGGAATATTAATTAAATCTCAATTTTAAAAAAGAGAGAATCAGAGAAGACTTGGAATCATTGAATTATAGACAACTCTTTAAATGGAAAGAGGATCAGGAAAGAAGATCAAAGGAATTAGGTGAAAGCTGGAGAGGCATTAGAGTTAAGGAAGACTTTTCCTCTCGTTATTTAAAATGAGACGTGTACTATATTTGCTGATATATGCTGATATAAATGATCCAGTAGACAGAAAAATAAGTAATGATGAAGAAGATTATAACACTAGTCTTTCAGAGTTGTTCTTAGGATAAAATTAGATAATTAGTAAGAAGAACTTAACACAGTACCTGGAATGTAGTAAAAGCTCAGTACACCATAGCTGACTCTGTTATTGTTGCCAAGCGCTGCTTATGGACTCGCTGCTTCCACTCTAAGTGCAGTGCACATTATGACTTATTTTTCTTATGACTTTTGTTTTATGCTTTCTTTGATAGTACCTCACTATTAGGCTGACACCCCCACTACTCCACCAATATCATCCACATTAAGGTCACCTGACACTCTGTCAGTAAGTCTGAAATTTGCAATGCCCTCTTCCCCTTTCAATTTGCTCTCTACAATCTGCAATGTGCTGCAAAATGCAGATTACCAAACTGTTATAACCGAATCTATCAAAGGAGGGTGAATAGGCTAAGAGAGAACTCATTTATGCCATTTTAACTGATCCTTCCTCCTAACTCACTTGGCCAGGTCAGTCTCTATTCATTCTTTAAGTGTCCATTTAGATTCACTTCCCCTGAGAGGCTTTCTCTGACCACCAAAGACTAGATTGTCCTGCTCTATAAGTCAGGAATTCTTCAGCTACAAGCAATAGAAATGAAACTAAAACTAGCTCTCTAAAACTATTTACAATAGCCAAGACATGGAAGCAACCTAAACATCCATAGACCGATGAATAGATAAAGAAGATGTGGCATATCTATGGAATATTACTCAGCCATAAAAAGGAATGAAATAATGCCATTTGCAGTAATATGGGTGGACCTAGAGATCATCATACTTAGTGAAGTAAGCCAGACAGAGAAAGATGAATATCACAATATCACTTATATGTGGAATCTAAAAAGAAATGATACAAATGAACTTATATACAAAACAGAAATAGACCCACAGACATAGAAAAAAATTTATGGCTATGAAAGTAGAAGGAAGGAGGGATAAATTAGGAGGTTGGGATTAACATATACATACTACTATATATAAAATAGATAACCAACAAGGACCTACTGTATAGCACAGGGAATTATACTCAATAATTTGTAATAACATATAGTGGAAAAGAATCTGAAAATGTATATATATATATATATATATATATATATATATATATATATATTTATATATATATATATATAACTGAATCACTTTGCTGTATGCCTAAAACTAACACAACATTGTAAATCAACTATATTTCAATTTTTAAAAAGTGGAAGGGATGGATATTGATCCATATAATTGTAATATTCCAGAGGAGAATCTGGACAGATATGGCTAGATCCAAGAGTTAAAAAGGTGTCTTAGGAATCTGTATCCCCCTGTCCCTACTTCTCTGCATTACCCCCAATCTCTGGACTCTGATTTCCTCTGTGCTTCTTCATTCTCAGGTGGTTTCTTTCAAAATGTTGACAAAGATGATCAGGTAGTTGTTAAGAGCCAAAAAGACTATTGAAAAGAGCATTCCCTTTTCTCAATTCTAGTATACGTCCCAAGGGGATTTATTTTCCTGACTTGAACCAAATGTTCATCAAGTGTCCCTTGGGGGATAGAGTACTCTGAATGAATATATGCCTTGGACATAGGAACAAGGAGGTGTTGTAAGCCATGCCTGTGAATCATTGACTAGGAACAGGAACTTCTTTCTGGGCAGGTTTAGACATAGGGTCTCCATGTTGTCTCTCCAAGATACCTTAAATGAGCCCTATCTTAACACTTAAAAGTAACTGCTATTACTACTATTCGTTAAGGACTATGCTGAGAATGTTACAAACAGCATTTCAGTTAATTGTCACAAAAGCCCTATGAGGTAATATTTAGTTCTATTTTACAGATGAGGAAACTGAAGCGCAGAAAAGTTGTTAGACACTCAAGATCAGGCAACTAGAAAGAGGTGGACCTACAGACGTAATTTTGGACCTTTTACGATTCTGGAGACCCTCTTACCGTGCGTTCCTTAAGACTTTTGATAGGTGGTCTGCCCTCTGGGGTTTTCCATGGAAACATAACCATTTGGTGTTTCTTCCAGCTGTTTACAGTGTATTCATTCCAGCATACTTACTTCCTTGAACATTTGACTCCCATCTCCGCAATCTGCAATGCTAATTGCAACATTTGAACTTTGTTCAGTGTGAGCCATGACTTTTTTAATGCTTCTAGGAGACATATCAATACCAAGTTTACACAATTTCTTTAGATTCTTGCCAGGATACTAAATCCTGTATGTCAAGAAAGAGCTCCCTGATCAATAAATTATTTTCCATAGCACTTCATGTTCTGGGACTCTGGATGTAGCACCCTGAGCATCCAGTCCTAGGCGTATTGTGAGTATCTGTCAGCTCAGTTATGTAATTTGAGGCAAAGTCTCTTCCCTCTCCGTATCAGGCCCAACACAGATCCAGATGGGCTGCAAGGCTTTCCTTAAAGGGGGTTCTATCCTGGCAGTACGTCTTGATATCCATATTATGTCACAGATCACCTAGTCTGCTGAAGCAGATTATTACAAATTTGGATACATTTTATGTAACTATTAATTTGGTGAATATAGGATTTTCTTTCTCAACTAGAAAAGAGGATTTTAAACAGTTTGCATTCACATGGAATGGACAGTGTTATACATTTAGAGTTCTGTTCTTAAAGCTATGTTAACTCTCCTTCCTTCTGTCATAATATAGTTCAAAGACACCTGGAGAATTTAGACATTCCACAAAAAATCACATTGATCTACATTCATGACATTATGTTGATTGGCCCGGATAAGCAAGAGATGGACAGAACACTGGAGGCCTTAGGAAGGCACACATACATACCCTTCCACAGAATGATGCAGAGGCCAAATACATCTGTAAAATCTGTAGTGGTCCAGTAATTAGATCTGTGCCAGGACATCCTCTTCAAAGTAAAGACAAATTATTGCATCTTGCACTTATTACCACAAAGAATGAAGCATAATTCCCTCATGTCCTGGGGGCTGCATATTCCACACCTAGGAATATGGCTTTGCCCCTTATACAGAGAGAGGCAAAAGGCTGTCAGCTTTGAGTAAGGCCTGAAGTAGGAGACAACTCTTTTGAAGATCCAAACTGTGGTACCAATGGTCTTACCACTTGGACTATGCTCCTCTGTTGTCAGAAATATCAGTGATGGGAAAAGAGGCTACATGGAGTTTGTGGGAGAATCACATTGCACCCTGGGATTCTGAGGCAGGACATTGCCATCTGCTGAAGAGAATTATGCACCTTTTAATAAACAACTCCCGTCATGCTTCTCAGCCCTGGTAGAACAGAAGCCTGCCCATGAGACATGAGCAACCATGCAGTTGGAACTTCCCATCATGAGCTGGGTCCTATCAGACCCACCAAGTTATGAGATCAGTGGATCTGGCAGTAATCCACTGTGGGATGGAGTGTTGGATCTAAGACTGAGATCAAGTAGGACCAGAGAGCAAAAGTAAGATGCATAATCATATAGCTGCTAGTCCCCTTAGTATCCACCACTGTTGTACCAGTGCCCCTTCCTCAGGTTTCTTCTAGAACTCTGTGGGGATTCCTAAAAGAGGAAAAAAAGTCCAAGCTTGGGACAGTGTCCCTGTTCATACACTTTGTGCTGAAGCAGAGGTGGGCCCACATTAGACTTCACAGGCAGTGGTGAATAACTGACCAGATGGAAAAGAGCCTAGAAGGAAACAGATTGAAATAATAGGGACAAAGAAATCTTGGATACAGACATATGAAAGAAGATATTGGGGTGGGTATAAAGTGTGAATGTCCTTCAAACACATGTTAACACCCACTAAAGAGCATTCATCACAGAAGCACTAAATAAGCAAGTATATCAGATGAATTTACGTAGTGGACACGGGAAGAAAGTGGCCATGGTGACAGAGATGGAGGCTATGCATGGGCTCAACTATATGAATTCCTAATGACAAAGGCTGTTCTAGCTACTGCTGCCACTGGAGGTTCAAAATGGCAGCAATAGAGACCAGTACTCAACCCCCAGCATGGTTCTATTTCTCTAAGATACCATCTGGCCACTTGATGACAAGTAGATGACATCGGGTCCCATATATCCTGAAAAGGCCAGCAGTTTATCTTCACAAGGACTCATTTCCCATATGGATTTCCCTTTCTTGTTCACAGAGCCTCAGCCAGCACCACTATCTTACAGAGTGGCCAAGCCTTGGACCCACTTCACACTGTGTCCTCACTGTGGAAACAGAACATGAGATCCAGTGGTCATTTGACATACCATAATGTCAGAAGCAGCTGGCCTCGTGTGCTGGAATGGCCTACGGAGGCACAGTTACAGCTCCAGCTCCAGCTCAAGGAGAGAGGCTATTATTTTAAGCATAGGTTGGCAAATTCAGTCTGCCACCTGTTTTTGTAAATAAAAGTTTTATTGGAACACAACCATGCTTATTCATACACATATTGTCTATGGCTGCTTTCGCACTACAAGGGCAGACTTGAGTTGTTGTCACTAAAACCATATGGCCCACAAATTCTAAAATAATTACTATCTGGTTCTTTACAGAAAAAGTTTGCCAACCCCTCTTCTCAAGGATGTAATGCCATCAACCAGGAAATAGTATACGCTGTGCCCCCAGTAGGAAAAATGTATAGTTCCAGGATTCAAGGGGTTGAGGCATCAGTGGTCTCACCATCACAGAGAATAATTTGCTGGATTGTGTGTTTCAAATACCTACAAGTCTGGGCTATAGTTCCTGGTCCTCAAAAGTGGCACACTTTTTTCTGGGGGTACAATAAGAGTCCCACTGAATTATAAGATAAGGTGCTACTATATGGAAAAGTGGATCTGAGTGGTACAGTAAATGGAATGTAGTAGACAGAGAGATTAGTAACTCAAATTCCTCTGCAAAGAAGTTCTTGTTACCCCCTTGCAAGGAGTGCAGTCAAAAATTCCTTCAGGTTCTGTCTCAATTATAGAAAATGTATTTACCCAAGATCATGACCTTCACAAAACAACCCATATCCAGAGACTGAGCAAAGCAGAGGTATAAAGTTTTGGCTATTTTGGTCTCATGTGGTGAGTGGTTGGCTGGTACCATCTCACAAGAATAGGCTGTGTGTATTTCTTCCCCATTCCCCACTTAATGACATCACATCGGTAGCTTGAAGTCAGCTATGGTAGGGGAATTTACGTGATGGACATTGGCAAATACTACAAATCAGGATATATTTTTTTTCTCCCAGAGAGCTAGTTGTTAAATGTTTATCAGCACAACTCTGGGACACTTTCTTGGGCAATACTGACTCTGTAACTCACTGTCAGAGCTGAGGGGCTTTGTTGGGCCTGTGTCATAGCTTTTCTTCTTCCTCTAACCAAGACTGTTTCCTCCCTCTTCCTTTCACAGTATTGATCCCTAATAAAATGCTAAATTTCATCTCATGTCTGCTTCCAGAAAACCCAGGCTGCAACTTAAGATTTTTTAGTATAAATATTATTATTTGTAATCTTGGCATTTAAGTAGCACTTGCAGTTGTTAAAAAAAAATGTTGTACTTACTTTAAGTGACATTATATATTGCAATACTTTGAGTCAGGCTTCTGAACACCTCAGTATAGAATTTTAATTCTCAACACCCCGAGAAAACCAAATGGCAAGCAAAGGAGAGCTAAGTTAAAGTTATGAAATCTTGTATTATTTCTGAAAGGCACATCGACATGAAAATAAGGGTACTAAAACCAAATATCACAGGGAAGACCACTGTGATACAATCAAAGACTTAAAATTAAAATTCTCATTTGAAATAGTGTAATGGAAATGCTCCCAGTACTAGTTAATCAATCACCTCTATACATAAACACAGCTGCAACAGGCCTTCTTAACCATATTTTAAGATCTAAAAGTATAATACAATCACTCACTCATGATTCACAAAATATTCAATAAAATGTTGCATAAAAATTCTCAGCTGCTCTTAAGCTTGAAAAGCATCCTTTTCCATGGGTGTAGTCACTAATTCTTGGTGCTTCGGGGGAACTGAAGGTGGACATATTGATGCCAAAGGAGCCAGTCCCAACCAGAAAATGGCCCAGGGAATTAAGGGAAAGAATGCCGGGTTAAGGCCCTAGGTCCAAAACATGGTAAATATGGTCCTAGGTCCTAGATTAATACTGTCATCTGTAGCATACTACCAACACACACACTCACACATCACACACATGTACACAAAACCGTTGCCTCAAAGCTCCTAGATACTACCACCAAAATGTGCACTATTACCTTATGTGTTTTCTGGGGCTTTCCTATTTTAGGGAATGTGTTTCAGCTCTTTCTCCATACCCTTGAACAAAATGTTTTGACTTATCTTTGGCTTCCTAAAGTGCCCCTGCCCTACTTAAGTGAACAACACTTTCTCCTTGATGCCCAGCCTAAATGTCGGCCCCTACCCTTTTCAGGATTTAGACTTTAGCTCTGAGCAGCAGATATAGGCCAGCTCCATCCATTTCCATACCTTGCTCCTGCACCAGTGTAGCAGTGTATCCTAGCCCTTTCTACCCCCTCTTCACTGTTCTAGCTCTCCAGAAAGAAGACCCCAGACAGTTGCTAACTCTTAATGACTTTGGGGAACAGGAATGATAGCAACACTTCTGGAACAAGAAAGTTACATTTTTAACAAGTCATGGAATTTTCCCCACCAGAATTATAGTGCAGTTGATGCTTATGATAAAAGCTGTCACGATGAAGATCAGATCACATTTCCCAAAGGGCTCTTCCCAGCAATCGAGGCCATATGTCAAAACATAGACTTCGAAGGTACAGCATGGAGTTGGAAAAAGTGGACAGAAAAGCACTGTGTTGAGGAGACAGTGAGGATGGAGGTAGGGAATAAGGGGGGTGGGGAGAATAATAAAGCCTTTTGAAGAAGAACATGTGTTTAAAGAGAAATTTTTAAAAAATATTTCTGTTTTATGTATTGTAGGTGGCCCTGCATGACACTTTTACAGAGATCTAGACTAAAGACGTATGTTATTCTTCAAGATTTCTGACGGCAGATTATCGTTTCATTAAATGTTGCTATGAGGCTGTGCTCTGATTAGGTTTATATGTTATATGGAGAAAAATATATAGCCTACATCTAGTTCTTCCTCCTTGTCATTATACATTTAAACTAAATTAGCTGGAGTAAAAGCCAAATAAATGAAGATTCAGTCCACACAGCTTGAAAACACTCAGTGATTTTAAGATCCTCTACATTTTCATGAGATGGTACACTGTAATACAATTTTAGGACTTGTGCCTGACTTATAGCCAGGGCCCCATAAAGATTTATTTACTTTTTTCTACCTGTTTCTTCTCTTCAAGTGACAAATATTAGTTCATCAAAAATAACTCATCAAAATAGTTGGGAATACTATAAATTATGCAGAAAAAGAGAATAAAAAGGCTAAGATGTCCGTTCTGAAGAATTAAACTACTGAGTGACCTCCAGCCTTTCAGGAACAGTGAGGGATCATTGTGTCATAAGACCCCAAAACCCTTTGATTATGCCAATCCTAGGAGTCATTTTTAAGAATATTGCCTTCAGTTTCTCTTTAGTGATCTCAGGCTCTTCCTCTGTATGTATTACTTTTCTTCATGTTCCCATTTCTCTCTTCTACCTTCCTCAGGCACCCAGCACCACCACTACTACTTCTTGGGGAATTACAGGAATTATTCTTGTTTATTTACATATTAGTATAGGGAAAACAACTGGTTATCATCCTATTTGTCAACTGTAATCAATTAATGTAGTGTCTGCCTGAAGGCTGCCCCAGAATCCTTCTCAACACCTTACTGGGCAGGGTGTGAGGAGGAGTGTGCTGTGATTAATCAATTCACTAGCAATGCTGCTGATGGGTTGGGAGGCTGATGGTGTTACTGTACAACTTATTTGTCAAATCTGCCTTAGTGTAATTTTAAGTAAATATTTAGCTCTGCTCCCAACTCCACCAGAATGCTTACATTTTTAAAAAATGTTTATTATGAAATATTTATGAAATATTTTATGAAATATTATGAAATATTTAAATATCTATAAATGTAGAGACAATAGAATAATGAACCTGATTTATCCAAAATCCAGATCCATCAAGTGTCAATACATAGCCAGTCTTCTTACAGCTATACCTCCAACCATCACCACCCCTTATCTCAAGACTATTTTGAAATAAACCCCAGAAATTAGAGTATTTCATCTGAAAATATTTTGGTACATATGTTTAAAGAGACAAGGACACTTTTAATACTTGTATTATCCATTTCCTCCTAATAAAGGAATGAAAGACTTCATAGTAGAAGTTTTTAGGAGGTAGGTCCCCTCCTCTGGATTGCCAAACTCACAGATAATAGCACTTTCCTGCCTTTTTCAAGACTGGTGATTTGAGAATTACAGATGAACGTATTCGATTGGGAAGGAGATTTTTGCCTGATTTTTCTGAATGGGCAGACTCCATCGCACATACAAAGGCAGAAAGTGCCGGGAAATGAGAGTGGAGCTGTAAGTGAGAGACGTGATGTGAACAAAACCTTACCAAGCACAGCTGAGAATGAGCAACCAGCATTGCTCCAATTTCATTAAGATAAAAACCAAATTGGCTACTGGCCAACAAAAATGATGCTGCTGAGGAGGGGGGATGTGTTTTGATGAAGCAATGGTTCAATATTACACAAACTATTCAATAAAGAGTCTTATTAGATTCTGGTTTGTAATTCTATACAGTATCAATAAAGGTTGAGGAGAGTCAGGAAAACTAGCCTTATGTTCCATTTGCTAAGAGGAGCTAAGCCTGGAGGGTGAATTTTAGTCACAAGAGACCAGAATTAAGTTTGTGTGTAACTACCTCATCTGCCCATTCTTGGTGAAGCCATGATAAGTAAGCAAATGTCACACAGTAGACCATGTGACCTCGATGATTCGAAAGGGCATTTCAACAAGCCAAAACCACAGAATCAACATTTTCTCCCAACACACTGCTCTTTTTTCTCATATAGCCATAGCTTAAATGATCATCTCAGTTCCTGGCAAAATAAAATGTTTTTTACATGCAATTTCCCTGCTTGCTCTATGCACCACTCCTTATTTCCACACAAATACAAGAACCAGAACAGCGTGAGCCAATCAGTGTTGCCCATCTTTGCTTGTCTGAGACTCCATTGCTCTATCCAGAGCCTCCTCATTTCCCGGGAATTCCCATTTACTCAAGCTGCTCATTGGAACTGTTTTATTCCCTCTCCCCAGATGTATGCCCATCCATGAAATGTCTATGAATAATACTCTGGTTTCATAAAGCACATTAAATAAGCCCCTGCATGAGTTTGCATCACTTATTCCCCCCTCCCTTAGAAAGTGGATAACTCAAAGCAAGCTGGCTGACTGTTAACAAATGTATAGCAGACAGCAAGCAACATCATGTCCATTGTTGCTCGAGACCCTACACCTTACATAAGGCAAAGCTGACTCACATTGATGAAGGAACAATCTGTTCTTATATGCACCTTCTTCATCCGTTCCATCTCCCATAACAAAATACCATGGGCTAGGTGATTTATAAACAACAAATATTTACTTTTCATGGTTCTGGGGGCTGAGAAGTCCAAATCAAGGTACCGGTAGATTGGCTGTCTGATGAGAGCCTGATTCCTGGTTCATAGATGGCTGTCTTCTCTTGCTGTATCCTCACCGCTGAAGGGACAAGGGAGCTCTCTGGGATCTCTTTTATAAAGTCACTAATCCCATTCATGAGGCTCCAGCCTCATGACTTAATCATCTCCCAAAGGCCCCCCACCTCCTAGCACTGTCACATATGAATGAATTTGGAGGGTACACAAACATTCAGTCTATAGCATACATCTTGACTATGCATTACCATATGTTTTTGAGTTAATACATACGGTTTCCTAAAAGTGTTTTGTGATGAAAAGCATGGCATAAATGTAAGTTCTCACTATGGCTTGCATTATAGCTTTGCTACAATCTACTTTACTAGAACAATCATAAAATTACATATTTTCCCAATCATCAGGTGAAATATTGAATATTCTTTCCTGTGCACAAAACAAACCCATATTGGATTTTATAACTTTGATAGATATTATTTTTATTGTTATTTTTATATTATGCCTCTGTACTTTCCTTTATGTATCACCTTTTCACAAAATGCAAAGAATGGTCTCTCAGTGATGGTTTAGTTTGACTATTTCAAGTAAAGAGAAACTTCTTCAATCACCTCTTCCCTCTTACAAAGGAGGCAATTTCCTACAAGGAGGACTCACAGACAGGGTCAAAGGAGATCATTACGGTGAAAATGTCAAGTCCCCTCACTTGAAGCACATTGAGAAGAGGGCAAGTGTAGGGATGCTTCAACTCACTGCTATGGGGCTTCGTGTGGCTCTTTAGAGCTTTGTGTGCAAACATTGAAGCACCTGCAGAAAAAGTTTAAATTGTTACAGTAACAGTTTATAGAAATAAATAACTAAACATAAAAAGTTGTTGAGTTTAAATTAACTATGTATTTAAACTTCATTTCGTAGGAATATGACTGTCAGAGTTGCCTTACAATGGGCTGGATGGGTTGCCTCACAAAATGGTGAGAACACAAGCATTCAATATATTTAATCAAAGCCAGATGATAATTTGTCAGGGACACTGAAGAGAAGAGTCTAGGCATCCTTGATTGCTCTCTTTCCCCCACATTGCCCCCAACTCCACTTGTGGAAATTCTATTGGTTCAACAAACAAAATATGTCAGTCCACTTTCTTTTTGCCCCAGTCCAAGCCACAATTATCTCCTGCCTCAACACTGTAACTGCCTTCTATTCCGTTTACCCTTTTTATCTAGACATCGTTCTCACTCAGCAAATTTAAGTCAAATTATGTCACTCTCCTACTTCAAATACATAGTCCTTAGAATAAAATCCAAAGCCTCTACTCTGGCCTAGAATTTCTTGAGAGACTTAGCTCCCTTCTACCTTTCCAGACTTATTCGCCTCTCTCTCCTCCTGTATCACCACATTCTGGCTACAGCAGCCTCCTTTCCGTGCCTCAGCCAGATCAAAGTGAGTTTCACTCCAGGGGCTTTTCCCTGCTGCCCCTCTTCCCTTGGGCTCCTCTTATTGTCAGTATCTTCCCTGAGGTATTATCTCAGAGTGTCATCATCTCAGAGATAACTTCCCTGACTGCTCAAAGCACTCTCAGTTACTCCTTTATACAGTCCTAATTTTTCCTTCATAAGCCTATGACCACCTAAAACAGTCTCACATATTTTTTTAGTTATTTACTTCAACCTGGGTTTTTTTTTTCCCACAAGAATATTATCTTCATGAGGATAAGAACAGTCCTTGTGTGTCTTTATCATCACTGTGTACCCACGTACCAGTGCAGTCTCTGGCACAGGGGCAGGGGCATTCAGAAAAGGTTTAATGAATAAATACACATCTAGAATGGAAAAGAGGGGAAGTAGGTGACTTTGGCTGTTCTTTGATACTCAAGGCAAATCTGATCCTCAGAGACAGAAGATATTTGGCCTCATTGAAAGTTCAACATTTTTTATAAGTTTGCCTTGTATAGAGGACTGAATTTGTCCTCCACTTCCAAAAGGTAACCTCACCTGTAGACGTGAGCATGTACCATATTCATTCCTCTGTTCCACAGCACACAATGGTACTTTAATAGATTTGCTCAATAAATATTAGTTGAAGTAAATGCTTCCTTTCTAAAGACCTCTCAAAATTCTGCCTTTTAAATTGTGTAGCTCATGACCTGGCAGTTATCTAATAAAAATAAGAGATATATATGGACTGACAAAAAGATTAGAATTACCCTGCATCCTATGCTATTTTTTCTCCCATATTCATTTTTTGTCTTTCTCTGCCATGCTTTATACCTGCAGTAGGATGACCTCTGTAGACAGCATTCCTTATGTCCCCTTGCCAGTTGGCAATGGGAGGCATTCACTGGAGATTGGGAGGTAGAAGGAAAAAGATCATGGTATTTCTTCTCTATTTGCTCAACTCCCTAAGGACAGTTCCATATCTATGGTTCTGGTTTCCCCTGAACACCCCTTTTTGTTTTACCCCTCAACTAAAAAGAGGCCTTTTCTTTAAAGTCTTTCCATTTGAACCATCTGAGGTGAGTTTTCTTTTGCTGTGTCCCTGACTTCTATACATCTAGGATGACTAGGGGTAGCTAAGACAGCCAACTTTCCAAAGGCATAAAGTTTTAAGGTAAAATTCCTCAAGTGACCTGGAAGAATTTAAAGAAAAGTGCTGATCATCAGAATCAAGGGAAAGATAGAAAAGGTAAAATAAAGTGAAGATCTGAAAATAAATTCATGGGGTAAGAGAACAGCAATGAAAAAGAAGTGAAAAAAACCCCTGGTATCTAAGAATAATGTTGAGAACTAAGAAGACAGAGTATTTAGGTGGGTGCTGCCCCATTAAAGAAAAATCTCAGAAAGGGATATATTATTATGCCTTATAGAATGAACACTTTTTAAGTTTTATGTTGAAGCAGCATGACCACAATTTTAACTAAAGTATTATGGAATTCAAGGATTGGAAAAGAGAATGCCATTGTTAATTTAACCTTTTAATGTGTGTGTGTTTGTTTGAATGGACTCCTAGATTTGATTGTACAGAAGTCTTGGTTCCACATATTTATGGACATTTCTCTGGAAATTCTGTATTACTAGAAAGCCACTGAAATAATGAACAAAGTACATGTAGCAGTAATAACATTTATTAATGTGTGAGAATTCCCACATTTGGTTTTACCTAACCAAAAAAGAATTTTATATGCGGAATCTCTCTCTCTCTCCCCCTCACTCTCTCTTTCTCTCTTTCAATCTCTTTATCTCTCTCTCTCTCATTGCTGTTACTTAAATAACTTTATTGAGGTATATTTACATACATTAAACCACAGATATTAAAAGTGTATAATCTGATAACTTTTGACATTTGTATACACCATGAAACTATAATCAAATCGAGACAATGAATACAACCATCAGATCAGAAGTTTTCTCATGCCCTTTTGGAATCCCTCCTTGAACTCCTCTCCACCACTACCCCTTGCCCCCACCCCCAGGAAACCATGTATCTACTTTCTATCACATAAGATACATTGCTTTTTCTAGAATTGTATATAAATGTAATTATACAGTTGTGCTCTTTTTGTCTCACTCAGCATAATTTGAAATTATTTCATGTTGTAGCATGTGTCAATATCCCATTCCTTTTATTTCTGAGTAATATTCTATTGCATGAATGTACCACAATTTGTTTATGCAGTCACCTGTTGATGGCTATCTGGGATGTTTCCTTTTTGAAGCTAATATAAATAAAACTGTTATGAAAATCTATGCACAAGTCTTCGTATTAACATATGCTTTCGTTGCTTTGGGGTAAATACCTAGGAATGAAATGGCTGGCCTGTATGATAGATTTTTGCTCAAGTTTGCCATTTTTTTCCCAAAGTGGTTGTACCATTTTACATTTTCACCAGTGGTGTATGAGAGTTCCAGTTCCCTCATAGCTTCACTAACACATAATATACGCATAGACATTCTTTTTCATTTTAGCCATTCTAATAGGGAAGTTGTGGTATTTCATTGTGGTTTTACTTTGTAGTCCCCTTATTTTTCACCCATGTACCCCCTCTGCTGAAGTGTTCACTCAAACTTTTTGCACGTTTCTTTTATTGAGGTGTTTAGGGTTTTATTATTATTGGTTTATTATTATTTTTTATGTGTCCATAAATATATATTATGGATATGTCCTTTGTCATGGACATGATATTTTCCCTCAGTCTATGACCTTTTTTGTTAATTCCACTAATAATACCTTTCTAAGAGTAGACCTTTTAATATTATTATTATTATTTATTTTTATGAAATCTAATTTATCAATGTGTCTTTTCTTAGCTTGTGCTTTGGAGATATATCTGATAAATATTTGCCTCACCCAAAGTTTTCTTCTATATTCTCTTCTAGAAGATTTAAAGTTTTGGATTTTACACTTGGGTCAATATTCCATTTTGAGATAGTTGTTGTATATGGTGAAGTATGTGTCAAGGTTCATTGTTCGCATATGGATATCCTATTGGCACAACATCATTTGTTTAAAGAAATATTTTTCCATTAAATTATCTTTTCACTTTTGTTGATAATCAGTTGGCCATATACGTGTGGATTGAGTTCAGGATTTTCTATTATGTGCCTCTTTTTATATCAACACAACACTGTGTTTGTTATTGAGTCTTTATGATAAATCCCAGGTAGTAAAGATCTGGCAGGGCTCCTCCTCTAACTTTATTCTTTTTCAAAGTTGTGTTGGCTATTCTTAGTCCTTTTCATTTCTAAATAAAATTAATATTTGTCAAATTCTACCAAAATGCCTAGTGGCATTTTAATTAAGGTAATAATGAATCTTCCAACCAGTAAATATGTCATATCTCTCCATTTACTTGGGTTTTCTTTATTTTTTCTCAGTATGATTTGTAGTCTTCAATATGTAGTCTATCGTCTTTTGTCAGATTTACCCCTAATTATTTCATATTTTGATGCTATTGTAAAAGTTATTTTTATTTCAACCATTGTTGGTTTGTTGTTATGATTTAGAATATATGCTGATTAACTTTATATTCTTCAACTTTGCTAAACTTTTTTCATTAGTTCCAGTAGGTTTTTTAAATATATATTAAAATTCCATTGGAGTTTCTATGTAATCACATCATCTGCAAGTAAAAACAGTTTTATTTCTTCATTTATGATCTGGATGTTTTTAATTTCTTTTTCTTGCCTTATTCCAGGAGCTAGAAACTTCAATGCAACATTGAATAAACGTGGTAAAAGTGTCTTTCTACTTATCTTAATCCTGATCTTATGAGGAAGGCATTTAACATTCAATATTAAGTATTATGTTATCTATAGCTTTTTCATAGATGCATTTTTTCAAGTTCACAAAGTTCCCTTCTAGTACTAGTTTGCCTAGAATTTTTATCAAGAAAAGATATTGTATTTTTATTTTTTTTTAATATCCAGCTGATTATAAGGTTTTTCTTTTTTAAGTTTGTTATTTATGGTAAATTATATTGATTGATTTTCACCAACCCTACATTCCTCTGATAAACAACACTCGGTCATGATATATTATCCTTCTAATATAGTGCTGGTTTCTAGGTTGTTAAATTTTTGTAAAGAAGTTTTGTATCTATGTTCTTGAAAATTATTTGTCTATAGTTTTCTTTCACGTAAAGCCCTTTATGGCTTCGTATCAGGGAAATGCTGGCATCATAGAATGATTTGGAAAACCTTTTTTCCTTTTCAATTTTCTGTAATATTTTGGGTAGAATTGATATTATTTATTCCATAAATGTAAGGTTGATTTCAGTAGTAACATCATCTGGCCTGGAATTTGTGTGTGTGTGTGTGTGAATATTTTTAACTGCAAATTTAATTTCTATAATAATGTAGGATTATTCAGGCTTTCTGTTTCTTCTTGAGTGAACTTTGATTATTTCATAAGAATTGTCAAATATACTGGCATAAAGTTAATTCATAATAATCTCATCATTCTTTTAATATCTAGTAGAATGTGTAATAAAATCATCTCTCCCAATCCTAGTTTTATCATTCTTTCTTGAGATTTGTTAATTTTATTGATCTTGGTTTTAAAAACTGGCTTTTACTTTTATTGATTTTCTGTATTGCTTTTCTGCTTACTGTTTCACTGCTTTCTGATCTGATATGTATTGTTTAAATTCTTCTTCTTACTTTGAGTTTAATGGACTTTTCTTATTCTACTTTCTTAAGGTAGAAATTGAAGTTATCAATTTGAGACCATTCTTGTTTTTCTAAGATAGGCATTTAGTGTCATAATTTCCCCTGAATACTACTTTAGTTTCATCCTACACATTTTTATGTGTTGTATTTTCATTTATATTCTGTTAAAAACACTTTATAATATTCCATTTGATTTCTCTTTGACTCATGTTATTTAGCTGTGTGTTGTTTTTAATGTTTAGTTTTCAAATGTTTAGGAATTTTGCTTTTATTGATTTCTAATTTAGTTGCTTTGTAATAAGAGAGCATACTTTGCAGGTTTTAATATTTTTTAATTTATTGAGATGTATTTTACAGCCCTGATTATTGTCTATCTTGGTAGTATTTTATATGAACTTTTAAAGGATGTATATTAGATTGCTGTTGTGTGGAGTATTCTATAAAGGTCAATTTCATCAGGTAAAAGACTGTGTTGCTCAACCCTTTTATGTCTTTATTGATTTTCCATCTACTTGTTCTACCAATTATTTGAGAAGGGATAAATAATTACAATCTTTGTTTATAACTGTGAACTTTTCTATTATTCTTTAGTTTTATTAGCTTTTGCTTCATATATTTTGAAGTTCTGTTACTGAATGCATAATCATTTAAGCTTGTTATGTCCTCTTGATAAACTGGCTGCTTTATCATGATAAAATGATATTTTTTATACCTGGTAATAATTTTTGCTCTGAAATCCACTGTCTGATATTAGTAGAGTCACTTTAGCTATTTTTTGATTAGTGTTGGCATGGTATATATTTTTCCATTCTTTTACTTTAAACCTATTATGTCTTTATATTGAAAATGCACTTCTTATAGGAAACATATTGCTGGTCCTTGCTTTTTATTCACTTTGACAATCTATGCCTTTTATATAGGGGTATTTGATCCCTTTACATATAATATGATTACTGATCTGATTAGGATTAACTCTATCTAGAAATAATTTATTTTTCCTCTTTTATTCCTTCCTTTGGATTAACAGATTGCTTTTTATTTTAAATTTCATTGTGCTTTTTTGTTTTTGTTGAATTTTTAGTTATAAATCTGCCATGTTATTTTAGAAGATGCTTTGGGATTTGTAGTGTACATCTTTAATTTATCAGTCTACTTTAAAGTGACAATATACTGTTCACATATAGAATGCGAAACTTACAGTAGTATACTTCAGTTTCTCCCCTTCTATCCTATATGCTATTATTGTCATATATTTCACTTTTACATATGCTATAAATTCCATACTACATTGATATTCTTTTTGTTTAAATGTTGATTATAGTTTACACACTTAGATAGTATTATTTTTCTTTTTCCTATTCTTGTGTATTTTCCCATGTTGCAACTCTTTCTAATGTTCTTCATTTCTCTGTTGAAATTCAAATTACCATCTGGTGTCATTTTCCTCTTCCTCAAAGACTTCCTTTATCATCTCCTATAGGGTAACTGTGACGATGGTGAATACTACTTTCAACTGCTGTATACCTGAAAAAATCTTTATTTCATCCTCAAATTTGAAAGCTATTTTCACGGAATATAGAACTCCAGAATGACATCTTTCTCTTTCAGTACTTGAATGATATTGCTCCATTATCTTCTTGCTTGCAGTACCTCTGACAAAATAACCTGCTGCCACACTATTTTTGATCCTTAGTATGAAATGTGCCCTTTGTCTCTGGCTACCTTTATGATTTTCTCTTTATCACTTGAACAAATTGTTGTACTTTGGTGTAATTTTCTTCATGCCTCTTTTGCTTAGGGTTCATTAAATTTTATTATCTGTGAGATTATAGACTTGGTTTCATCAAGTTTAGCAAATTTTTGGCCATTATTTCTTCAAATATTTTTCTTCTCCACTCTCCTCTCTTCTATGAGCTATATTTATGTGTATATTAGGTCTCTCATGGCTTTTCCAAAGCTCACTAATCTCCTTTTAATTGTATTTTTGTTTTTTCTTCCTATAGTTAATTCTGGAAAGTTCCCACTGCTTTATTGTTACATTCACTGATATTTTCTTCTGCAGTTTCTAGTCTATTGTTAACCTCAGGCATTTTAATTTCAGTACTTTATCTTCTTAGGTGCTTGATATTTTTGTTTTCCTATGAGTATTCTTAAGCTTTGTTCTAAAATTAACTTACTCGAAAGCAATTAAAATTTGAAGGGTCTTGTTTCTAAGATTTGTTAGGCAGACCTAGGTTATGATTAATCTAGAAATAAATATTTTGTACTATAGAGACAATACCCCTCTGTATGTACTAAGCAAATGTTTCATGAATCATGTGATTTTCTAGTATTATTGGTGGGGCCAGGAACATTTCCTGAATCCATGTGACTGCCAGGCATGTCACCACTACTTCTTTCAGATGATTCTTTCCCCTAGCTGCCATAGTTTCCTTACACACATATGTTGATTAATGCTCAGGTGAATACTCAAGGGTGATCCTCTGCAGATCTCTGGAGTTCTCTATCTGTGCAACCCTCTCTTCTCCAGTATTCTGTCCTATGATCTCTAGCTACCTTCATCTTCCTGGTCTCTCAACAATGTCTCTTCTACTCAGCCAGATGGCTGGCTCCACTTTTGGTTCTCCTTTCTTGCATCATGACCCATGAGCTCTCCATACAGTAATATGAGACAGTCATAGGTTACCACATTTGTTTGCCTGATGTCCAGTGTCTTACATACAATTGTTTCATATATTTTGTTCATTTCAATTATTTTATGTGGAAAGGTAAATACAATTCCTGTTATTCTATCTTCTTTCAAAGAGTAAGTACAGCGGCTGTTTTCAGTTTTTATTTTGTTTTGTTTTTTAATGTAGAGTTTGGAGAATAAATAAAGTCTAGAGAGCAAAAAGAATGAGGGTGAAGCAACAGCCAAAAAGGAGTGGGGGGTTGGGATAGGCAAGATCTTACTTGTCAGGAATGACACATGAGGGATGAGAATAGGAAAGAACTATAAATATGATTTCCCTAGGTTTGATTCACGTGAATATTTAAAGGATATGCAACTAAATTTGAATTACTTTAAAAATTACTTTTGCTTGTCAGACTATGCCTTTTGTTTTGATTTGTTTTAAATATTGTGCCATGCATAAACTGGGCCACTGGCTTTTATGCAGATTGTAAATATTGTCATGTACTTTCAAAAGTTTATACTTTCCCACATGCTTTTCTTTCCATTTAGAATGTGATTCCATCTAGACCTCACTAAACTCTTTACATCTTTTTACATTCTGGAGGTGTAATTTCCTCTGTGAAGCTTTTCACCTCTGCCCCCAGGCTAAGCCTGCTTCTCTCCCTTTTCTGCTCCTACAGTTCTTTGTTCAGGTATACACAAATTCTAACACACACTACACTGTATACCACTTATATGTTTATGCACCATTTTCCTCAGCAGACAGAGTATATGAAAGGCAGGAACCACATCTCAATCACTTTTGATTGAGCTCCTCAGTACTTCTCTAAAATAATATATACCCATCTCCTTTTCTCCATGTCTATTATTTATTGAAATATTCCTTATCTGATATAAATGTGGTTTATTCCTCACTTTTTGTCCCAAATGTAATCTTTCATAAAGCTACAATTATTATTTAGTGCAGTATAATAAGCTTGTTAAAGTAATGAATTGCTTTAACCAATTTGGCATTACCTGAGGTATGTGTTTATTTATTTATTTATTTAATATCTTTATTGGGGTATAATTGCTTTACAATGGTGTGTTAGTTTCTGCCTTATAACAAAGTGAATCAGCTATACGATTACATATATCCCCATATCTCCTCCCTTTTGTGTCTCCCTCCCACCCTCTCTATCCCACCCCTCCAGGTGATCACAGAGCACCGAGCTGATCTCCCTGTGCTATATGGCTGCTTCCTGCTAGCCATCATTTTACATTTGGCAGTGGATATATGTCCATGCCACTCTCTTCGTCCCAACTTACCCTTCCCTCTCCCTGTGTCCTCAAGTCCATTCTCTACATCTGCGTGTTTATTCCTGTCCTGCCCCATGGCTCTTCAGAAGCTTTTTTTTTTTTTTAGATCCCATATATATGTGTTAGCATACTGTGTTTGTTTTTCTCTTCCTGACTTACTTCACTCTGTATGACAGACTCCAGGTCCATCCACCTCACTACAAATAACTCAGTCTTGTTTCTTTCTATGGCTGAATAATATTGCATTGCATATATGTGCCACATCTTCTTTATCCATTCATCTGTCAATAGACAGGTTGCTTCCATGTCCTGGTTATTGTAAATAGTGCTGCAGTGAACATTGTGGAACATGACTTTTTTTGAATTATGGGTTTTTCAGGATATATGCCCAGTAGTGGAATTGCTGGGTGATATGGTAGTTCTATTTTTAGATTTTTAAGGAATCCCCATACTATTCTCCATAGTGGCTGTATCAATTTACATTTCCACCAACAGTGCAAGAGGGTTCCCTTTTCTCCACACTCTCCCTGGCATCTACTGTTTGTAGATTTTTTTGATAATGGCCATACTGACTGGTGTGAGGTGATACCTCATTGTGGATTTGATTTGCATTTCTGTATTGATTAGCAATGTTGAGCATCCTTTCATGTGTTTGTTGGCAATCTGTATGTCTTCTTTGGAGAAATGTCTATTTAGGTCGACTGCCCATTTTGGGATTGGGTTATTTGCTTTTTTTGATATTGAGCTGCATGATCTGCTTGTATATTTTGGAGATTAATCCTTTCTCAGTTGCTTCATTTGCAAGTATATTCTCCCATTCTGAGGGCTGTCTTTTCATCTTGTTTATGGTTTCCTTTGCTGTGTAAAACCTTTTAAGTTTCCTTAAGTCCCATTTGTTTATTTTTGTTTTTATTTCCATTTCTCTAGGAGATTGGTCAAAAAGGATTTTGCTGTGATTTATGTCATAGAGTGTTCTGTCTATGTTTTCCTCTAAGAGTTTTATAGTGTCTGACCTTACATTTAGGTCTCTAATCCATTTTGAGTTTATTTTTGTATATGGTGTTAGGAAGTGTTCTAATTTCATTCTTTTACATGTAGCTGTCCAGTTTTCCCAGCACCACTTATTGAAGAGCCTGTCTTTTCTTCATTGTATATTCTTACCTCCTTTATCAAAAATAAGGTGATCATATGTGCATGGGTTTATCTCTGGGCTTTCTATCATGTTCCATTGATCTATATTTCTGTTTTTGTGCCAGTACCATACTGTCTAGATTAATGTCTCTTTGTAGTATAGTCTGAAGTCAGGGAGTATTATTCTTCCAGCTCCATTTTCATTCTCAAGATCGCTTTGGCTAGTCGGGGTCTTTTGTGTTTCCATATAAATTGTGAAATTTTTTATTCTAGTTCTGTGAAAAATGTCATATGAATCAGAAAAGAAAAATAAATAAAAAGAATCAAAATAGGAAAGAAGAAGTAAAGCTGTCCCTGTTTTCAGATGACATGTTACTATACATAGGGAATCCTAAAGATGCTACCAGAAAACTACTAGAGCTAATCAATGAATTTGGTAAAGTAGCAAGATACAAAATTAATACACAGAAATCTCTTGCATTCCTATACACTAATGATGAGAAATCTGAACAAGAAATTAGGGAAACATTCCCATTTACCACTGCAGCAAAAAGAATAAAGTACCTAGGAATAAACCTACCTAAGGAGACAGAAGGCCTGTATGCAGAAAAGTATAAGACACTGATGAAATAAATTAAAGATGATACAAACAGATGGAGAGATGTACCATGTTCTTGGTTTGGAAGAATCAACACTGTGAAAATGACTATACCACCCAAAGCAACCTATGGATTCAATGCAATCCCTATCAAACTACCAGAGGTATGTGTTTTATTCCGTTGTTCCAAACCTGGCTGTCATCAGAATTTCCCATTCGAGATTTACAAAATCAAAATTTCAGAAGAGTGATTCCTAGGAATATATATTTTTAAATAGTCACCAGGTTGAGTGTGGTCATTGACAAATATCTGACTTTGTTCCTAATTAGATGTGCAAATGTCTGGGATTGCCTTTCTGAGCTAAAACCTTTTAGGATTGTTTGTTGCCCAGGGACCTAGTTAAATTTGAAGACTGATAATAGAACTAAGATGGTAAAGGACAAAAAATTGTGATGGAGGTATAAAAATTAATATAGACATGTACACACCTCTATTTCCTACCTAAGGTGGTAAGTACAGTTAATAAAATGCATGTCTTTATTGAAGGATAGAAAGAACTAAATTGTAGTACTTCTGCCAATTCAACAGTGAGCCTATTAGGAATAAATTATGCATGGTCACTTTCCCATTTTTATCCCTCTTTTGCCATTTTCTAGGAATTGCATCCCATAATTTTGTTGTAATAAAACGTGACTGCTTGGGAAATGTTCACAGGGTTGGCATTCATTTGCATGCTGCTGCCATTTCAGCCCAAGGCATTCTCTCCTTCTTCCTGGTTCTCCCTCATCTCCCCCCCAAACCCCCCTTGCAGAGCACTGATGAGATGTGACAACAGAAAACACAAGTGCATTTCCTAGAGATTTACCAACATCCAGCAGGAAAGCTCGGAGGAAAAGGAACAATAGAAAATGGGAGTTGTGGAAGAAAGAAAGTTCCTAAGCCTATCATTTGCAAATGTCAGCTCCATTCTTAGGGAGCTCTAGAGACTGTTAAGCAAACCTGTTTCTAATGAATACAACAAGAGCCATCTGAATCCTCCAGACTTGAGCCAGTCACATTTAACAGATCACCCAGTCTATCTTCCATTATCCTCAGAGGCAGCCTGGGCCTCACAGAATCTTTTCAATTTCGGCTTCAAATGGCTCAAGCTAAGCATTTCAAAAGGATTCAATAGGAAAATGATATCAGAAGGTTAATATATTTTCCCCATAATATTATATATTTGCTATGTATTTTATAATATTATGTACTATAATATTATATAAGTACTATGTACTATATTATATAATTGCTATGTATTTTAGTCATCCCATTCTCTTTGCACTTTGGTTTAAGTGACCAATTAGTCTTTATTATTTATTAATAGAATCAAGAAAGCAGCATTGGCATGCGTAGAGCCAGTAGTCCCAGATTTTCTTCTCTACTCCAGCATTCATTACTTGCTTGTCCTTGGGTCAAACACATCTTCTCCTAGTCTCAGTTTCCACATCTGTAAAAGTGATAAAATTTTATCTTATCTAAAATGCTTGCTGAAAGAATAAAAGGGAAGGATATATTTGACAAAGTATAAAGTAATTGAAAATATGAGCTAGTATAATTATTGGAATAATCACCCCCAAATAACTGAAGTTGACTTTTTTACCTTATTGAGCTCATTGTTGAGTCACATGCTATAAAAGAGACTATTCTCTTCTTCAACATTACTTGGTTGAGCATGCTTATCATTCCTTTAGTTGGCTGCTTTGATTCACAAATCATTCTTGTCATTCTGAATTCTCTCCTCTTTACCACTATATATCTGATCCTGAGGGGTCCATTGAGCAAGAATATTAAATAGGGCACAGTGCTGATAAGATTCTCCTTCACCTTCTTCTAAGGACATTACTTCCTTGGATCCAGTTCATATTTATTTCCTCCTGTGCATATACTAGCTCAACTATAATTTTCCCTGAATATAGAAATTATTACAGGGGCTTCCCTGGTGGCCCAGTGGTTGAGAGTCAACATGCCAATGCAGGGGACATGGGTTCGTGCCCCAGTCTGGGAGGATCCCACATGCTGCGGAGCGGCTGGGCCCGTGAGCCATGGCCACTGAGCCTGCACGTCCGGAGCCTGTGCTCCACAACGGGAGAGGCCACAACAGTGAGAGGCCCACGTACCACAAGACAAAACAAAAACAAAAACAAAAAACAAAAAAATGAAATTATTACAATTCTCAGAACCAAAAAATTAATAAAGGATAATTTTTTAAATGAATTAATGTACTAACCCTGAATAAGGATCTATATATTTTTGCATTTGTGAAATTATTTACATGTATTGATGATAATGCATACTGTCCTATGCTAAGTAGTAATTAGGTGAATAGTTCACCACAGACACTATCATGCTACTTTATGTATGGCTTAAGACAAAAAAATAAAAAATTGAGCCTGATGCACCACCCCACTATTGGGAATTTCTTGAAGAACCCCATGACTTTCAATAGTCCCAATGTCTGTGTGCCACTTAGTAGAATCTGATGTGATGATGTTCTTGTTTGAGCCACTTTCAAACAGAAAAAACAAAAAAAAGACAATTTGTCATAGATCAAGGAAAGGGAAAGAAAAAGAAATGAGGGAGAGGACAATGATAAGAATAAAAATAAAGAGAAGAAAGAAAAAGGAGAAAGGAGAAGCAAAGGAAGAGAAGCTGTAAAATATGAGGAAAAAATTACTGTGGGTTATAGGTGGCATTTTGGTGTATTTTTGAGAGGAATATTCATTTTAATATATGTTAAACACAGTAAGATTTTCTTTTTCTTTTCCCTTTTTCAGTGCTCATCGAAAATGCCTGGAATTATGAATAATGAACATGTGTCAGAGTTTGCAAATTCAACAGCAAATGGTAGGGAATGCAGAAATGGAAACATTTTCTAAGATGAATACAAAAGCCTTGTTAAAAATGAACTATAGTGATGCTTTATGCTGAAAAATCACATTTCAATATTAGAGCATCTCCATATTTCATTTTGTATAACGAAAAGTGTCAGCAGAATCATACTGAATATTTTCCTTGAGAGGTGGTTGATGCCCCTTCCAAATCTTGGTCCAAACTTCTTCCCGCAGAAACCAGGTTCAACCCCATTCAAAGTAATTGCACTCTTTAATGAGATGGTTAGAATTGGCTGGTTATCTCTGGTAAGATGATATAAACAGGGAAAGGTCGTTGTCATAGGCTGTTGAACCAGAGATAGCAGCATGTTCAGTCCAGCCAATGAGCAGATAAGAGCAGCAGGAAACACTCAGACTATGTTAGTAGGTTATGTCTCCTTTCCTCCTAACAAAGTCTGGGTTTCAGTATCACCAGAATAGAGGTGACATAGTGAAGAAGAGACTGGCCTGGATAGATATGAAAAATGGCCCAAAAGTTAGAGATTCATTCCCAATTAAAAGGAAGAGGTATTATGATTATTATGGTACAAATCATAAACCATCAGAACAGCAGATGTGGCTTGATGCTGAATCATCTGTATGTTGAACAAAAATTTCATAAATCCCTGTCATGGAAACAAAGGGTTGGCCCAGATATTGGGACAAGAGCAATGGGATTAGGGAGGGTTATAAACTCAAGATGTTGCTACCTTCCCCAATGTGGGCCTAGGGTTCCCAAATCATGTGATTTTTCTTGTTGAATTATAATATCTAACTTTCATGTAAAATTGCAATTTGGAACTGGTTGAAAATTTGAAGAACACTGTAGAGACCAAACAAAACATTTCTGATGATGGTCAGTTTTAAATCGCTGTAGTCCTCTATGGAATTTAGCACTTATTTCTATTCAGTCCCATACAGTTCTCTACTTTTTAGTGTATATTATTGTTTTCTTGTCAATTAAATTTTAGGCCAGGCTGTCATCTCATTACTGGTCATAGTTCTCATAGTATCCAATACGGCATCTAATAAATACTGGAGGATTAATTCATTGCATGTGATAGTATATTGAATGAAGAATAAAATGCAAAAAATATTGACATATTGCAGAAGGGAGTAGAAAATACTAACTTTTCCCTAACATCACCTAGGGATTAAGAAAACATACCAGCAGGAAAAATATCTCTGTACCATTAAAGACGGGAGTACAGCAATTCATTGTTTTAGGAAAAAAATGTAACTTAAAACAAAATCTGCTGGAAGGAATAACATGACCAATAACCCTGCTATTATTTTATGGGAGAAACATCTGTAAATGATTCACCAGCTAACTGAAAATTGGAGAAAAGGGAGAGAGGGATAGGGAGGGGAAAAGGAAGGAAGGAATTGAGAGAGAGAGAGAGAGAGAGAAGGAAAGGAAAGGAAGGAAACGGAAAGAAAAGAAAAGAAAGAAAAGAAAAAGAAAAAAAGGAAAAAGAAAAGGAAAAAAAAAAAGAAAGAGAGAAAAGCCAAAAGGAAAATTGAGGCAGAGATTAAAAAGTAAAAGTTTGAGAATATTCCAATATTCCAATACATCAGACATAACCTCAAGCTATAATGTTTCCAGAGCCAGTTCAAACGGGCTGGTAAGAGCTGAGGTCTCCTATTTCTTCCAACATCTTGGCCAATAACTTCACACTGGTAGCTTGAAATCAGCTATGGTAGAAATACTAACACCATGGAAATCAGCAGATGATGCAAATAAGAGCTCCTTCCACCCTTACCCCCATACCCCTTCCCAGCAGATTGTTAAACATTTACCAACATATCAATGTATCATATAGAATTTCCTGACTTCCTTTTGTTCAAAAATAACAATTGGGAATTTAGGAGTGCTGACAGTCAGCAAACAATGAAGTACCAGCCTGAGCAGCCTCAGCAGCCAACTCTCCCAAGTTCTAGGAGAAGCTCAGTACCCTGCCCTCCCCACCAGCCCACACCTCACTTGTATTCTTTTGATGACTCCCTGACCTCACTGACACCAAATTTTTTTCTTTTTTTAGAACAACGTTACTCATCAGCCTCTGGCAGCAATAGCTGGGATAGGACTGGACTGTCTAGGCCTATGGTAAGTTGCTGGTCAGTTACTGGACCTACCCCTACCTTCCCAGCCCGATTTATCACTACTTATGTGCCAGGGTGATAAAAGGAGAGACTAAAAAGCCTACAATGAAAGAAGTGCCTCTCTTTAGAAACTTCTACCAGCCTATGAAATAATGTATTTTCATTCAGCTGGGATCAATGTGGATATGGCTCATTAAAAAAAATCCCATACAAGAAAAGGTAAATTTGATAACAATTATTTATTTTAATGAAGAATTCACCATAGGATAACATTAAATAGCTAGCTTTCCAAGTGCACTTACATAAAATCTCTTCAAGAGCACTGCCATTATAGAAAGTGAGTTAATATTTAAGCTGAATATACAATGACTCTTTAGGAGAAAGAGTGTTTAACTACTGAGAATAATCGTGAGACTGCTTTAAAATTTAGGAAGTCACTGGTTTCTACAGCTCCACTATAATAATTTCTCTATTCTGTGCTATGGCTGGCCCATCAGAAAAGGTGCAACTGAAATAGAAGATGGGATCTTAAAGGGATAGAAGGAACTGGGAAAATAGACATAATTTCAAATTCTATTCCTTTGTCAACATAAATGGAATACTATTTATATATCAATTGAAATAGTTCTTGGACACATTTGGAACAACTCAGTAGCTTATGATTTCTAGAGAATATTGAAATTGGAATTCTATAAATGTATGGCCATTAAAAATATTAAAGTTAGATAACAATGGGGTTATAAGTGCTGTCGAGTTTTCACTTGATCCATTTTGTTTTGCTACTCATGAAATTCAGCTAAGCTTGTTAGCTTTTATATGATTGTTTAAAATTTAACCAAGTACTACTAAACAAATGTAATTTTTTTTCTCCAATGCAGGAAAATTAAGTCAGTGGGAGGTGGCAAAGAATAAGAGGAAAGAGAAGAAGGAAAAATTTAAAGAGGACTTATTCTATGACAGATTACATTAAGCAATTGCATGTGATTTTTTTCTAATTTTATCCCCCCAAAAAACAAAACAAACAAGCTTCAAGACATTTTAGTACATCTGTTTTATGAAAGTGCAAACAAACTCAGAGAGGTTAAATAGCTTTTCCAAATTCACAGAAATGGTTTTTCAGTGTCAGATGGGATTTGGAGTCTATATGAGTCAAAAACCTATTATTTGGATAGACACTGCTGATGTTCACAAAATATGCATATGTATTTTATAAAATTAGGAAACAATGAAAATATTTAAAAATTTAAAACATGGGTTAATCAATTAACCTCAAGGTGCTCATGGTTTATGTATAATTATGCCTTTCAGTCTTTTTTCTATGTATATTTTTCTAGTTTATAACATTCTCTTTTTCTTCTTGTGAAAAGAATATATCTTCATAGCAGAAAATGCAGAAAAGTATAGAGAAAGTAAAAGCCCTCTATTATTTGCTATAGTTCCTGGGCCAGGCACACACAATAGATCATTAATAAGTACTATATTTTTTCTATTTATTGTTTTTCAAGTTAGAATTATACTATATATGTATAGAATTCTGTACCAATTTAATAGACCCCTTGCAGGACATTTGGTCCTGTCCTGGTCCATGATTCATTAAATATTTAGCTTTGTTAAAGGTGTATTTACATTATTTTTATTGTAGTTCATGATTAAATTTGGATTTCACATTTATTCTTGTTCTTCCTAGTCATGAAGTTCATCAGAATTACTCTTAAGTCAGTGAGTGATTGCTCTCATGTATACATTGGCCTGATTATTGGCTTTATATCCATTATATCTGTCAATAATTTCAGTTATATGAATTGGATTTTGTCAGAATTGTCATGAAGCTGGTGGCCATATTTGAGTGTGACCACCAAGAACCTGAGTGATAATTGTTCATCTTTGCTGTTCATCATTTAATGCTTAAATAAATCTCTAAATTGAAGGTTGATGCACTACTATCAGCTTTTGGAATTTGCTATGCCAGCCTTCCACTATGCTGTTTGTCCTGTGTTCGCCATTCAGTTCTGATGTATAAACATTTCAAGTTTCTGGTGGAAATCTTAGAACTTGTGCTCTTCTGCCCCTGCCAAGCCTTCCATGGACATATACTCTCTCAACATAATCCATTAGGCCAACTAAATGTTCTTCTGCAATTTCCACAATGTACTCAAAAGTTTCACTTACATCTTGCAAAGGCACAAATTGAAATACAGACAACACGTATGCACAATTATGGGTATTATATTCTGTTGTCATATACTTGGGAATTAGACACAAAGAAGACGTTTTTCACCACAGTGATTACACAGTTACTTCTGCATTTGACAGGAGTTGTTGAATCACATTGATATTTGCAATCTCAAAATTCATTATGCAATGAAGGGTTAATGTTGAAATTTCTTCCCGTGCAAACAAAAGCACTTTCTCATATGTATATCTGTAAGTGTCTTCTTGCCTTTTTATTGTTAGTGCATAAATCAATGGCATAGTAAAACCTAGTAGTACACTGTGCACAGTAAATTACTGAGTAAACTGTGTTGGTGTCATCTTGAAGGTACCATGGCTAAGTAATGTTGCACTGGCACTTCCGTGTCAAATACAGTCATAACGTGTGAAAAAGAACTATTTCCTCATCTTGAGCATTGGAATAGTACATAACAAATGGGTCTCCACATCTGGTCACTTCATACTCCTCTGGAATTTCAACTCCATGCAATGAAATTGGGTTTGGGGATTGACGTTCATTTTGAATTCTATTTACTTGTTTCTTTGATGAGTTTCTTTCTGGTAGTATTAACAGGACCTGTTCATCATGAATATCATGGATAGGTCTTCATAGTACCTGTGATGGTGTTGCATTTGATCCTTCTTCAGTGTGTTGTTTTAATCTTTTCAGGGTATTCCTTACTTCCCTTTAACATCAGTGTTTTCCTGCCTCATCTTGAATGATTGTAATGTTATCCAAATCCTAACCAGTTGTACATGGGACATTGAAGATACTCCTCTTTTCACAACTTCAGTATCTTTAGTACTATCTCTGTTAAGTAATGAACATTGTAACAAAACCCATTATAATGTAACTTTGGCTTTTCTTTTTGTGAGTATACTATTTCTGCCATATTCTGCTGAGAATTTTCAAATAAAGGTGTCATATTTCTAAGTAAGAGAAGAAGGGTTATTTCTTTTCTTTTGCAGGCATCTGACCAGTGGTCACTGGTTTACTAGTTGGGGAACACTTACTAATATCTTATGGATTCTAAACCCTGTTCAATCAGCCAGTACGTAGGCACCAGCTGAGGGCTTGGTGGTCCACATTCATTGACAAGTAATTGTGGGAGTCACACCAACTCAAACCTCTCCAAATAGCAGCAGGCACTTCTTGCAATATTGCAATCATACCTCAATAGGACATCAATTCAAGGGAAACATTCCCTATCAACCCTGGGCAATGGGATAGTTGTAGGGGGGTTAATTAGATGCCCAGTATCCCACTTGTGGCAGCTATGACACCTGACCACTATGGTAGGAGATCCACACCCCTTCTCACTTCTCCCAAACAAAGGAGTCACTTTATAAAGTGTTACCTCAAAGTATTTTCCATCTGTTTTACACGGAGCCTTGACCAAGCTCCTCTTTTCAAATTCTACCCTTACTGAACAACCCAGCCACATCCAACCAAATGCCCAGTAAAATATTAAAACACCATGCATCACAAGGTCCCATCCTGGAATTATCCTCTGTGCATTTCTCTAACTGTAGGACTCTTTCTTGGTAAGCATAGTTAATACAAATCCTCCTCTTCTACAAGATTTGGACCCTGAGACATCTACCCACCCCATGTGCCATTACCAGCTAGGCTACTGAGGTAAGAAGGGTTGTTACTGGCAATATAGACATAACACAATTATTGGACCAATAAAGCATGATTTTTTTATGTATTAATTCTGTAAACCAAAAGTATAAATAAATGTTATAGGCTATTTGAACCCAGGGATGTTTTCTAAGTGTGGAGGTTTTAACTAGACAAAATACCAAAAATCATTTGGCATGGACCAAATATGCTCATGGACTTTTTGACAGGACCAAATTTCAAGGACATTTTGGTATGGATCAAATGTCTTAATGGACATTTGGACAAGATCACATGTCCATTAATCAACAGATCATGAGTATGCTTTGTAAAGACTTCATGATTTTCCATGGTTTGAGTTTACCCTAATTTATGGAAACATTCCCTTTCTATTAGAAATTTAGATCATTTTCAGTTGTTCATTACTTTAAATAATGCTGCAGTGAATATGCTGACTCATAGCTCTTCAGTTCCATCTCAAATCATTTTCGTAGGGTTAATTTCTACAAGTGAATCATTAGGTTAAAGCAGCTGAGAATTTTTTTTAAGTCCTTGATACATATGGGCCAAATGGCTTTCCAAAGTGATTGTACCAATTACAATCCCACCTGCAGAGTCTTGGGGTGATTTTAGCTATAATAAGGTTTTTATATTGATCAGAATTTGTTTCCTCTTGTTACTATTTCTAAAGACTCTGCTCTTTTTTTCTTAGCACTTAAAATTTGTAAGTCTTTCTGCTTATTTATTTAATGTAAGCCTCTCTTATTAACTGCAACCCTGGTGAAAATAGGAAATGAGTCTATTTTTTTCACCATTAAACAAGTATTTGACATAGGGTCTAACAGAGATAACAGTATCTATGTTTCTTGAATAAAAGGAGAAATTTGTTCAGTAGAGGATTATTTTTCTGAGTATATAAGCACCAGAATCAACTAAACAAGATAATAACTCTGAAAGAATTTTTTTTAATAATCAAGTTTTTTAAAAAATTATCATAATAATAAAAGACGGATTTGCTCTGGAATTCAGCATGTGGTCTGGTCCCAGGCTCTGGAAAAGTAGACAGTAATGTCACAGCAGCCCAACCCATGTGTGATGCACAAGGTATTGCAGATTGCAGTGAGCTCTCACTGTGTTGTCTCATGGTAGGAAGTGAGGAGAGGGAGGGGGAATGGGGGGTGGTCTCATTATTTGCACACGAGTTGTGATGTTTCCATCAGGTATTTATAAGTATAACCCAAACAAAGCAAAGACCGCACACTTAGGAGCCAGGCTCCTCCGTGTCACTTGGAAAGAAACAACACTTACAAAATCATTAAAGAATAATAATGATTTTTGCAACAAGAGCAAAAATTAGACAGAATTTGTGGGATAGTCCCATATGTAACTATATCACTGTCTCCCACCTTTGTGTGTGTGTTTATTCAAAGGATGAGCTTTTCTCTTGCCCTTGGGTAAAAGCCTTGACTGCTCCATGAATTTCCTAATCTTTTATGATATTGTTGACAGTCACTTTAACTGAACATTGTTAATAAGTTCTATGGTCACTTAAAATTGCCAAATACAGGCTTGATTCAGAAATCAGAATGCCCAGTCCAGTATATAACACAGCACACACTTCAATTTTCCTGCCTTCAGCTAGGACCTTGTATAAGCCTTCTTCAAGGACTTCCTTCAAGGAAGGGAATGTGGCCTTTTTTTTCTCTCTCTCTCTCCCAAAAACCCCCTCTCCAACTTTTCAGGTCTTGTTATTAATCTCTAGGGGATAGGGCATGAGCACAGAGGAGGAGAAGCCAATACAGACATTTTTTATTTGTGTTATTATGGTCATATAGCTCTGGGTTTTCTGGATCCTGGTGGATGTGTGAAGCAGTCTATTTCTCCCGCAGCCACTATGAGGTTCTCTCAGAGCCTGCTCTGATTGGGTCCTCCAAGTGAACTCTGTGAATACAGGCAAAGTCCTGTATTACTCCAGCTGCCTGATGCTCCCCTACACAAGGACTCTCTCCAGGTTCCATTAACCCTCCAGGAAGTTTTCTTGAGCCAGAATTAAATGGCTCCACCTTACTCCACCCATGACATACATCTGTTTTCTAAAAAACACTTATAAATCCTTTGCTCCCACAAGTGGGCCACAGTGCAGGAGCTCCACTCCTTTGCTTCCCCCAATGCAGCACAGACACCTGCTTCCCTCCTCTGACCCTGCAGGAGGTGGCACCTGTCCTTGTACTTGGTAAGCCTGTGGAAGTCTTCACCCTCTGGTTGAAGGAAGGAGACAGGCAGACCCTGCTTCTCTACCTACTTCACTCCCTCTGGAACCCATATTTCCTTCACTTCTCTTTGGGGGTAAAAATAATGATGTAGATCTCTTCATTAGGTACGATGAAGAGCCCAACATTGCCAGGTACATAAAGGTCACCAAAAGTATATAACATTTTTAAGCTGAAAGGAGTGGGGGGTAAGAGAATGTTAAGGAAGATGGATAAAGACTGGTGGGGTGACTAGAGCTGAGGAAGTGTGAGTGTCTAGTGTCAAATGCTACACAGAAGTTAAATAGTCTGAGGA
Source organism: Mesoplodon bidens (assembly GCF_964165515.1). Taxonomy (NCBI): domain Eukaryota; kingdom Metazoa; phylum Chordata; class Mammalia; order Artiodactyla; family Ziphiidae; genus Mesoplodon; species Mesoplodon bidens. Next base: position 65,559,543 of record NC_138177.1, on the reverse strand, counting down.
TTGAAAGAAGGCCATTTGAAGGAAAAATTAGGAAAACAGCATTGTCCTTTGAGAGACTTATTTTGGCAAAGCGGTAGGGGCCAAAGTGAAAATTAATATGTGCATTTCTTTACTACTCTCCCCAAGTTCACACCTGATACAAATTTAAGCACAATTGAAAACAAGCACAGGTGTCTGAAATGGCTTTATTCAGTATGCTTCAAGCCTTTTTTTTTCTTTTTTTTCCCCTAAAGGTGCATCCTTAGGATGTAAACCTGGCTTTTTTTTTTCCATGCCCATCCATTCATTGGACCATTTATTAGTTCATCCATATGTCCAGGCCTCTAGCAAGTCTCCAGCATAAGCCTTTCCCCTGCCTTTACATGCCTGGCCAAAATGAAGCTGTAAACACACACAGTGTGACAGCCCTCTTCCTATCTCATGTGACTCTGTATCTGCTGTGACCGCCTCAGAATAAAATTATCCCTTTACCATTCAAGTTCCTTTTATGTGCTCTATTATGTTCATTTTCTTTCCATCTGCACATTTCTTATCTTGTGAAATAGAGTTAAGACCTATACACTTGAGGGATGGACTGTGTCTTATGCAAAGTCTCCACACAAAGCTGTCTGCCTTAATTTTAAACATTCCATTTTTTTCCCCTTTCCTACAGGGCAAAGTCTAAAGCTCTGAGCATGCCCTACAACTCCATTATGTTATAACTAGTTGTAACATAATTGGAGTTTTATGCATCAAAGCTTTGCACATGCACAGATGGAAAGCAAACTCCTGGAATTCCCTTAGTAACCATGATTTAGGCTTAGTTGCTCAATACAGAAATATTAAGTATTAATTGTGTGCCAGACACCAGACACAAGAACTGTCTTTAAGGAGCTTGCATCATGCTGCTTGTATTAGTTTTCTGTAGCTACTCTAACAAATTAGCACAAACTCAGTGGCTTTAAAACAACACAAAGTCATTTTCTTAGAGTTCTGGATCAGAAGTCTGAAATGGTTCTCCCCAGGCTCAAAACAAGGTGTTAGCAGGGCTCCATTCCTTCTGGAGGTTCTAGGGGAGAATCTGTTCCCTTGCCTCTTCCAGATTCTAAGGGCCGCCTGTGCTCCTCAGCTCATGGCCCCCTTCCATCCTCAAAGCCAGCAATGGTGCATTCAGACCATACATCACATGACTCCAACCTTGTTTCCACCATCACATCTTATCTTACTCCATCTTTTCTGCCTTCTTTCTCTAATTTTATAGGCCCTTGTGATTGCATTGGGCCCTCTTAGATAATCCAGGATAATTTCCTTACTTTAAGATCAGCTGAATATCAACCTTAATTCCATCTGCAGCCTTAATTCCCTGATGGCATGTATTGTAACACACTCACAGGTTCTAGGACTTGGTATGTGGACATCTTTGGGGAGCCATTATTTTACCTACCATACTGATAGTTTGTCGTACATGAGTAATGTAAAACATTTTATGATGTAAGAGAAGTCTGTGTAAAGGGAAGTAGAGCAGGAAGACAGAAAGGATCCTGTGATCATTTCTGGGTGGTAGAGAGTCAGTTATTATTCTAAAATGAGATGTCATTGGAATCAGAGTCCAAAAAATGGTATAGTTTCTCACCAGGCTAAAGAGATAAAACAGTGTTAGAGAAAAGTAATTCTCAGCAAAAAGGACAGCAGGAGCAAAAATGTTTATTCATGAAGCAGCATGACAAGTTGATGCAAATTGAAATAATTTAAAAAACTGTACAAGAGTGAAGTGTACCAAGATATAAAATTAAAGAAGAAAGCAGTGGCCATTTCAGGGAAATCTTTGCATAATATGTTGAAAAGGTGGAACTTTGTCTTGAAAATAACTAGTATTTGAGGGTTTTTTAGCAATAAATTAGTATGATAAGATTTGTGATTTTAGAACAATTACTCTAAACAGAGTAATGTGGGACTGGAGGTAAGGAATTCAGCTGTGTTTCAGTCAGGAAATAATGAGGGCCTGAACTGAGGGAGTTGCAGTGAGGATGGAAAAAATAATTTGATGAAAAAATGATGAGTAAAATTTGTTAGACTTGGTGACTGGATTTATAGAGTGAAAGAGGGGAAAGTTTCCAGGGTTACTCACAGGGTTTTGTTTTGAATGACTGGTATGATCCAGTGAAAAGGGATCTTAAGAAGAAGAGCATGTTTAGGGATGAAGATAGAGTTGAGTTCTATTTATTTTAAATACTTGTAGGAAATCCAGTGATGATTTCCAGGAGGCAGTTTGTTGTACTGATCTAGAAATAAGACATGTACGGGCCAGAAGTTTAGATATAAGAGAGATTATTATACAGATATTAGTTGAGGCAATGAAAATGTTGAGCATAAAGTGAGAGGGAAAGCTGACCAAAAACAGAACCCTGAGTATCACCAATATTTATAGGATGGGTAGAATAAGGGGATGCAGCTCAGGAAACTAAGAAATACTGGGGAATATGAGGAGAAACTGAGAGAGAAAAAAACTGTCGTGGAAGTTAAAGAAAGAAAGACTTTCAAGAAGGGAGGGATCAGTAGCGTCAAGTATCAGAGGAAGGTCAAGTAAGGAGATGGTGATTAAAGCCCATTGGACTTGGTGATTAGGAGGACATTGCTGACCTTTACTAGTACCATTGAAGAGATGGAACAGAAACCTAATCACAGTGAGTTAAACTGGTGGTAAGCAAGTTAAGACTATGTTTTCAGTATTGCTAGCTTTGAAGGAAGAGTTGGCAATAATTAGAATCAAAAGAAGTTTGTTTTGTTTTGCAGATAAAGACAAAAGGATTTCAAATCTTCACTCCTCCATGAAATTTTTTCCAATTGCTTCAAAATGAATTGAGTGCTTCTTTCTCTGAACTCCCATAAAACAACACATACCACTGTGAACTTCTCAATAACACAGACAATATCCTGCTCCTTTTTGTACCCTCATTCCTGGTGCATGGAAAGAGGTCAATAAACAGTTTTTAAATGAATGAATGAATGAATGAATGAATGAATGAATGAAAATTTGTTGATTGGTTGATCTAATTTTGGAACACAAATATGATCACATACATTGGTTGAAAAACAGATTTCGGTGATGTTGTTTGGTCACAGGACACCAAGAAATACAATGCTAGGCAGTATTCAATATATTTCTTTATAAGCAACAAACAATAACTGGCAGAACATTTTCCACCTTAGGGATTTAATTTTCATTACAACACTCTCTTTATTGCTCACACTACCCTTTGTAATAAGTAACCTGAAGCTGAAGAGTACTGGAGAGAAGATTCTTTGGAGGAAGTTTCACTTTGCTGTACAATTCTTTCTGTCTGGCCCTTACCGGCCTCAGGGAATAAGTGGGAATACTTTCTTCCCATGTTAAGCCTAGTGAAAGAAGGACTTCCTGGGCACCCCTTGGAGGGCTTGGCATATTCTCCTGAAATTTGAGGTATCTAACTGTCACCTAAGAAAGACTAAAGGGAAAAGGGGTACTTGCTTAGAGACAGAGAGAAGAGGAGTAGATGCACTAGAAGCCAGGTGCACTTCCACCAATTGTTAGGTGAGAGTGTGTGCTTTGTGAGTACAAGATGCGGGCCCTTGAGTAGAGAGCTGGCCTAAATCATCTCTATAGGGATCCTACTGAAAAGGACTACTGGAGAAGAGCCCTGACAGCACTGTGTGGAGTTGTCCACCAGAGAGAGGCTCAGGGAATGGGGACAGTGGTATTGGGGTGTGTGGCAAACGATGTGCCAACTCCCATGTCAGTGGAACAGCAGGAACAATTGGGTTCCAGAGTGAGTGAGAGTGTATGAAATAAGAAAATAGCAGTGGATAGTGGAGGATTCAAGAGACGTTTTAAAAGTAGAATAAGCAGAATTTGATGACCTATCTACTGAGGGATATAAGTGAGGAGATCAAAGGATGACACTCAAGTAACATGTGATGTCATTCAGGCAAACAGGACATCCAGGAAGAAAAGGATTGGGAGGAGAGAAAATGAAAAATAAGCTTATTTTTAGATATGTTTTCATCCTTGATGTTTTAGTCACAAGTCAGGAGCAGTTAGTACAATATTTCAACATTGTGCAGCCAGACTTGCTTTTTTTATTATTATTATGGTAAGAACACTAAATATGAGAGCTATCCTCTTAACACTTTTTAAGTGCATAATCCAGTATTGTTGACTATAGGTACGCTGTCATACAGTATATCTCTAGAACATATTTTTATTGTATAAATGAAACTTTATACCTATTGAATAACAACTCTCCATTAAAGCCTTAAAATTTTAGTCCAGGAGAACCCTCTTCCTGGCTTGTAAACAGCTGCTTTCTTGCTGTGTCCTCACATGGTAGAGAAAGGAAACTCTGGTGTCTCTTTCTCTTCTTATAAGAGTGTGCCCTTCCCATCATGAGTGCTCCATTCTCATGACTTCATCTAAACCTACTTACTCCCAAAGGCCCCACCTCCTAATACCATCATATTGGGAGTTAGAATTTCAACATACAAATGAGGGGGAGGGCACAAACACTCAGTCCGTACATTCTTCTTCTTCTTCTTCCTTTCTTCCCAGGTTTGACCTATGTCCTAGAAGTTGGGGAGGAATTTAAATATATTCTGGAAATGGGCATGGAGGTCAGGAGAGGACAGCTGATTCCTAGTCATCATTATCTCTCTTCCATGACTTTCAATACGATATAATTCATGTCATCACTCCCTCGTGTGTGCTCAGGTCCCCAGGACCACACAGCGTTAATTCTCTTTTTCTGAATGTCAAGGGCCCTTTGAGATCTACGGGCAGGCCTGCTCTCAGATTTCTCAAGCTCTTCCTGTGGGTTCAAGAACTCTATCTATGAATAAGTTCTGAGGATGTAGCATAGAGCATGCTGACTACACTTGACGATACTGTATTGTTTGAAAGATGCTAAGAGAGCAAATTTTAAAAGTTATCACCAACACACAAAAAAAGTGTAACTATAGGAGGTGATATATGTGTTAACTAACCTTATTGTGGTAATCATTTCAAAATACATACATATATCAAATCATTGAGTCGTATACTCTAAACTTACCCAATATTATATGTCAATTACATCATAATAAACTGGAAAATAAAATAACTCTATCTATACTGTTTTCCTCACACCATACTGTAGTGGATAACTTTGTAGGGGAATAAAATTTTCCCTTGACCCTCTTAGAGTCCTTGGCTGGGTTAGAAAATTAGAATGACAAAGACTAAAGAGATAAAAGATTAACAGGAGAAAATCATACAAACATATTTAATATTAGTTTTACAAGACACAGGCAGCTTCATAAAGAAATGAAGACTTGAAAAACAATTTAAACCTAAGGGTTTTTTTGCTAAGTTTGATGAGGTGTGGAAAGTCACAGGAAAATGTGATGAGACGAAGGTGAGCTAAGTGCGGCAAACTTGGCAAGTCCTGTACTTTAAGATTCCCCTCTCTGTTCCATCTTCTTCAGAGATAAGGATGCTCCTTTCCTCTGAATATAGGGCGGGCACCTCTCACATGATTGTTTTATAACTCATAGGAAGGTCAGAAAATTCTTCCTGCACATGCCATTTCTCAAATCCTTCAGCTTGAAATATTCAATATGCCAAGGTGCCATATTTGGGGGTAGAGTGTTTTGAATCCCATCACCTTGTAAGGCTATCTTCATGCCCATCTCAGGTGCTTCTCAGCCTTTGTTGCTCTTCTGCTCTAGCAATATACTAGACTTCTACATCAGATACACAGCCTCCCCAGACTACGCTCAGGAAAGGTAAGTATAGTTTTCTTCGCTCTGAGATTCCCCTCACACGGACCTGGGTTTATATTTTCTACCTACCCAAGCCCAAGGATTCTATGCTAATAGAGGACACTATGCAAAACCCACATGATCATCAACTGCTTTTTTGCTCTACTCTTCCTCCTCCATGTGAGACAAAAACTCTTTGACCTGCTCTAGGAAGAGTTTATAGCCCCTTTCCTGGAAGGAGTTGGGGCAGGAGACTAATCAGGAGTCTATACTTACTATTATGCCAAACACTGACTCTTAATATTGAAAAACCCTTTTCATTGAGGAATTGTGTCTACCACAACATTGACACTACACTATTTGGAGAAGCCCAGAGGCTCACATTTTGACTCTTTGTTCTCTCCATATTGTCTCTACCTGAGAAGGATAATAGAATGGCCATGCCTCTGCCTAAATTCGGGGAAAGCAAATGTTAGGGAAGAACCTTTAGTTAAATTCTCAGGATTTTGTCTGAGACATGTCATAAGAGCACATAGGAGCCCTCTTGGTGTTGTGGCCGCAGCAAGCATGGCTCAAGCTTTGATCTCACTCTTAAAAGGTTTTCCACACCTAGAAAGTGTTTCCACTTCCACAGCATGTCTCCTAACTGCCACCCAGTTAAGTGAGATCCACTGCCTTATTAGAGTTTTCAGAATGTCAGTAATTAAGTAACCAGGGCCACTGTGCCTCTGAGCCAGAATTAGAGACGAAATCACCAGGTCATTGGTTGTAGGGATGTCAGGGTGAGCAACCTTCCCCGTCATGTCCTTTCCTGCCATCCCATCCTTGAGAAAATTTTTTTTTTTTTCTGGTACATGGGCCTCTCACTGTTGTGGCTTCTCCCATTGCGGAGCACAGGCTCCGGACGCACAGGCTCAGCGGCCATGGCTCACGGGCCCAACCACTCCGTGGCATGTGGGATCTTCCCAGACCGGGGCACGAACCTGTGTCCCCTGCATCGGCAGGCAGACTCTCAATCACTGCGCCACCAGGGAAGCCCCATTGAGAAAATATTTTAAACATTATTTTTAATTGAATTAAGAAAATGTTTATACCATTTCCTTTTATAAAGCAACAGTAGGCCTCACAGTGGGATGCTGATGTTGTTGAGTCTCTACTTAGAGGATATTATAGAAAGATGGAGCCCCTCCTTGTCTGTCTCTCTCCCTCTCTCTTTCCCCCATTGAATTGTCAGGAAAATTCTCTTTGCCTCTCTCCAAAGGCACCTCAACAGCTGTGAACTCCTGACCTAATTGTTCTAATGGCATTCCCAAGCTCCCCTGCTCAAGGCCAGAGAAATCACAGCCCTTTGGACCTCTAGCCAGTAATTCATGGTATTTAGTCAAACTCCTTCCCCCAACTCTTCAGGCCCCCTCCTGATTCCCTCCCACTCCCTCCTCCTGTCCTCTTGCTCTCACGCTCTGCTCCCTCCTCACACCAGTCTGAAGCAGCTTGATCACCTGCCAACTGGTATTGATTTTTGCTTCCCAATCTCCAGGCTGTATGGAAGGAAAAGATTAAAAACAGTTTGTCAGTTTGAAGTTGAATAAGAATTCGGCACAAGGGACGTCTTAGAAATGTGAGGAAGTGGCGGGAGAGGTTGAGAGTGTGGGCTGTCAAGGTTGAAGCAAGTCTTAAGGGAGTTTAACCCTTTATATCAACCAGCCCCAGAATTTCTTGGAGAGGATTGATCTTACACACTCCCTTTTTCCTGTGTCTCATGTACTCAGATCCTCTCATGATTTTCCCTTAGCCCAAAATATCAGCATAGATTTGATTGGGACTATCCCAGGTCCTAGGATACAACCCTCGTCAGCTCACCAGATCCCTGATACCTCCTGTGGGGTCAATTGGTCCTCACAAGGAGGTAACATCTGTAGCTTCTCAGTTGTCGGGGTTACTGGTCCTGTACATATGAGATCTGCCAGGGGACTCTGTTAGTATTCATAGAGCAGGGTCTGCTGCTGTCCTTGTCAAGATAGAGCTGGGAGACCAGAGAAATTTGCCCTTCGAAAAAATGAGTATCGTTGACTCATGAAGGATCTTCTTGGTTTCTTTGTCAGCTGTAGAGATAACAAATGATTTACAAACATCAGTAGAAAATCTGAAGGGCCAGAGCACAGAGAAACAGCATGTGAAGTCAAATTCAGGGCACTAAAATTTGACTCACTCAACGGCCAGTTTACCAGTCTGCTAAAAGCTCAGGGGCTGAGCTAAAGCGGGAGATTTGCCTTTCTCTCCTGTGTAAGCACAACAGTTAGAACCAGGTCAGACCAACTTGAGATCAAGGAGGCAGCAAATGGAAGATTTCTGCACAATAATGAAAGCTATGCCAATTATACAAAACATAGCTCACTGACAAAAGAAAATTCCCTCTTCTTTTCTTGTTCATTTCTACAGGATTTGGTATCAATGATTTGTAGTGTATAGAATAATCAGACAGAAATCAGTCTTGTTAACATGAAAGTCTGGATGGTGGGCTATTCTAATGGTTTTGCCCACTTTGTGCTCTTATATTTTGTCACTAATTATCAAGTGTATTCTGCCTTATCCAAGTAGTCTTTATGTGTAAAACATAATACCTAGCAGTGCTCTATGTCAGTATCTCATGAAGGCAACAAAAAGATATGTGAAGAATGACTAAAATGATGCTGACTATTAGGAATTCTACTCCATTTATTCAAAATATTTAAGCAAAATCAATAATAAGTAAGAATCTCTAGTTATTCCTCATCACTCTTGCTACGAGAGGGAGTCTGGTCCAGATAGCTTTCTGTTTGTCTCACACATTCTTTGTTTCATGCCGTAGGCTTTGTCATGTCAGTTACTTTTTCCAAGATCTTTAATACTTGATCTCAAGTTTATCTTTTGCACATGTTCTAACTGTCATCTCTGAGTCCTGGCTTTTTCACTGGGAAACTGAATTTTCATTGCTTGAAATTGCAACACATTATAAAGCTATGATAATGTAAACATTATAATACCAGTGTAAGCTATCTAATGGAACAAAATTTCAGGGAAAAAAAGATGGCATTCTAAAATAGTAGTGAAGTATGATTATTTATTAATTAGTTCTGAGAAAATTAGTTAACCCTTCAGAAAACATAAACTTTCTTTAACACCAAAGTAAAATTTAGCTAAACTACCTAGTACAGTATATAAAATAAGACATTATGGAACTATAAGTAATATAATTAGATAATCTTTTCAAAGCATAAAGAGAAAAGAAGGAACAAAAACCTAATCTATTTAAACTTCTGCACATGAAAAAAAACTACCATAAACAAAATGAAAAGGCAAGTGTGAAAGTGGGGAAATATTTTAACTTATATGAGAAAGAAAAAGGTTACTACCCCTATTACATAAAAACTAAGATCCCTAATATAAAAACAGTTCTTAAACAACAAGAAAAGTAAGTATGTAAAAAAAGAATAAAAGACTTGAAGAATGAATATACACATGAATGCATACACATTTCATACACACTTACAACAAAGAACCAAAATCATGAAAATATAGTCACCCTCATGATAAATCAAACATGTATAACTTTTTTAAAGAAAAATATTTTATTTATCAAATTGGTAAAGCTTTTTTTTTCTTTTTTCTTTTTTTTTGCGGTACGCCGGCCCCTCACTGTTGTGGCCTCTCCCGTTGCGGAGCACAGACTCCAGACGCGCAGGCTCAGTGGCCATGGCTCATGGGCCCAGCCGCTCCTCGGCATGTGGGATCTTCCCGGACTGGGGCACAAACCCATGTCCCCTGCATCGGCAGGTGGACGCTCAACCACTGCGCCACCAGGGAAACCCGGTAAAGCATTTTTAAAGAGATACTTCCCATGTAAGAATAGATTTAGGGAAGAAAGTTACTGTATTATTTTAATTGAATTATAAATTACAGTAATACAAATTTTAAGAGTAATTTTTTTTTTTTTTTTTTTTTTTTGCAGTACGTGGGCCTCTCACTGTTGTGGCCTCTCCCGTTGCAGAGCACAGGCTCCAGACACGCAAGCTCAGCGGCCATGGCTCATGGGCCCAGCCGCTCAGCGGCATATGGGATCTTCCTGGTCCGGGGCACGAACCCGTGTCCCCTGCATCGGCAGGCGGACTCTCAACCACTGCGCCACCAGGGAAGCCCTTTAAGAGCAATTTAAAATTATATAATAAAAGTTTTATATCTCAAACTTCTAAATAACCTCTTACACAACAATTTCATATACAATATAACCTAATAAGCACGTGTGAAAAAAAAATACAGAATTGTACATTTCAGTTAAAAAAAACCACAAAATTTTACAAGCAACTGTAGCATCTAATAACAGTTAATTATATTATGTTGCAGTCCATATGTTACCAGTAAAAATATTGTTTCAGAATAACATTTGATGAAATGAAAATAATTGAACAATATATTGACAATATATTGTAGAATTAACTTGGGTTATAAAATAATCCTGCAGTATTAACCCAGTTTTCAAAACATATATGTGTGTGTGTATATGAGGCTATAAACAAAAATGCTAACAGGGACTATTGATTAAAGAAGATTTTAAGCTTTTTTTCTATTAGTATCTATATTTTCTGGATAAAAATTATAACCTTCATAATAAGAGGAAAAAATCATATTTTAAAATCCCAATTATTCGATCCAAGGGACTTTGAGAATAACATTTTAGAGTTGTCAGATTTGAGGGGGTGGGAAAACTACATTTCTAAAAAAATGTAGTTTTATAATTCTTTTTAAAATGCTTAAATATCTTTCATTTATTTGGAGATGCAAACCTTTTCCCACTGTTGATTTCTGCATGCTACCTTAAAATTCTGCCAGTATTTCTAGGAATCATGGACTATGAATAATCAAGCCTGACATCTAGGTATGATTTTAAAGAAACCACTTATGAGGAAGAGTTTCCAAATTATGAAGGATTTAAAATTGCTAGATAATAAGCACATATGCCTTTCCTTTCCTATGTAAGGAAATATAAAACTGTAACTCAATAGATACAAACTTATGTGCAAAGTTTGGTTTTGAGTATGTAGGTTCAAATAAAGTATCTGAAACTTCTTATTTGTGGTATCATGAGTTAGCCAAAATCTCTCTGTACATTGGTTTTCTCATCTGACAAATGCATTGATAATAACACCTCACGAGATTGTTGCAATGATCAAGTGTGATTACTCATGTGAAATCACTTTAACAGGTATAATACATCATAGAAAATATTTGTCATAATTGAGAAATATACATATGTTTAATTTTTTCATTGAATATTATTGATTATCTTCTATGCACCAGGAAGTGTTTTAGATCTTTGGGATACATTATTAAATAAAGTCAAACAGTCCCTGTTCTCATTTTCAGTGAGAGAAGACAGGTAAGAAACAAAGGTAAATTTGAATTGGGGTGGTAATAAGTATTGTGAAGAAAAATATACTTCAATTAATGGGCCAAGAAATGCAGGAAAATCTTACCTAAGAGAAAAAAAAAAGCTGGAAAAATATAATTTAAAACTATTGATGGAATTGAAGAACCAATAAGATAGTAGGGAATTACCAGAGCAAGAGAGCAGAGACCTAGGGAGTTGAGTGCTATGTAGGTATCACTTTTTCTCTGGGTCTTTAGCCTATTCCAGAGGGGATGCTAAGGACTGAGCTGTGCTTTTAAAAGCCACACAGGGCTATGGGGACACAAATTAGAGTCTGGGATCTAGTAAGCAAGAAGACTTTATTCTGGTAACTACCTCCCCCTCTTTGGGCTGGGATCTGGAATGTGACACTAAAGAGTGAGAATGAATTGATAAAAGGCCACTCTTGAGGTGACTGCAGCTCAGATTCTAATAGATTCAATCTCTGAATTTGGACTAAGATGATGGTGCATTGCTATTACTTCCAAACCCTGACTGAAGTAAATTTAAATCTTCACTAGAAGAATGTAAAAATATCTGATCTCAAATTATTGCTGCCAACAATTTTATAAATAAGATATTCAGCATAAAATCAAAAGTAACAAAACACAACAGGAAATCAGATATACCAAAGAAAAGCCAACAGAAACAACAGATAAGAGAAACAAGCCAGCAGGATGTCCCAATACTGGAGTTATCAAATACTGACTTTAAAATAAAATGCTTATTATGTTCACAGAACATGCATAAGATTGAGAATTTCAGCAGAGACCTAGAAATTATAAGAAAAGAAAGCAAATGAAAATTCTAGAATTAAAGGCTTTTATAATAACCAATTTGGGTTGAGAAAAGGTCAGACATAGCCCAAGAATAAACTATGTGAAATGGAGGGTAGGTCAAGAGAAAAATAACAATTCTAAACGTGTATATACCTTAGAAAATAGGATAAAGCTATGGAGAGCAAAAAATGAAAGAACCATAAGAAGAAGCAAAACTATTTGTTTCATTCTAAGATATCTAACTCAGTAATTAGCAGAAAAAATGAAACACAAATATCAGTAGAATTAAATAGTTAATTTTATACTAGCAAGGGAGATTTTAAAATGTTCGTAAGATGTATAAAATATGCAATACTAGAAAAGTTGCCTTATTATGAATAGAATAACTGAAAAATAAATACCTTCTGTGGCAAAGAATACTTATAAAAACTAACCACATAGTGATCATTAGGATAGTCTCCATGAATTTCAAAGATTGAAATCAATACAGAGAATGTTCTTTATGATAGTGAAATAAACTAGAATTTTTTTTTAATGGGGAAAAAACTCTCCAAACATCTGGAAATTAAGAAATACATTCCAAAATAACCTATGGATTAAAGAAAAAATCATAAGAAAATTATAAAATATTTTTAACCAAATGATAATATAAATCATACATATCAAATCTTTTGAGATGCAACTAAAACAATTTTATAAGAAAATTTTACTTCTATAAGTGTATATATTAGAAAAAAAGAAAAGCTAAAATCAAGAACTTAATATTCACATTAAGAAATTAGAAACTTAACAGCAAAGTTAAACTCAAGGAAAAAAAGGAGATAATAGGAATAGAAACAAAGATATAATACAGAGAATAAACAAAGCCAAACTTTGTTCTTTGAAAAAAAAAGTAAAATTAATAAATTCTTACCAAGACTGATCAAGGAAAAACTAGAAAAGGTACAGATAATCAATAATCAAATGTAATTTTAAAATTGTATGAAAAATATATGCAAATAAATTTGAAATTAAATGAAATGAAAATGTATATTTTTTAAAAGTACAATTTACTAAAAATTACATAAGAAAAAAAGAAGAAAGATTTGAATAATCTTAAAAGTACTAAAGAAATTCAATCCTTTATGTAAAATTTTTGCCAAAGAAATATATAATCCCAGATGATTTATTTCACTGATTAATTCTTACAAACATTTAAGCAAGAAATAACATCAATCTTACTCAAACTGCTTCAGAGAATCAAAGAAATAATATTCCTAAATCCATTTGTACAATCAAAATAATTTTGATACCTAATTCTGAAAAGTACTTTACAATAAAAGAAAATTGCAGACCAAATAACATTCAAGTGGATTAAAAACTGTAATAAAAATATTAGCAAAAATAATTCAGTGATGTAGAAAAAGGAAAGTATATAACACAAACTTGGTTTATTTCAGGCAAGTGAGTGAAACATCTAAAAATCATGCAGTGTAATTCACATGAACAAATAAAGAAAATTAATAAGATATTTTAAAATATGAAAAATAACAATAAAATTCAAAAATAATTCATGTTAAAAAGAAAAATCTAGGGCCTCCCTGGTGGCGCAGTGGTTGAGAGTCCGCCTGCCGATGCAGGGGATACGGGTTCGTGCCCCGGTCTGGGAGGATCCCATATGCCGCGGAGCGGCTGGGCCCGTGAGCCATGGCCGCTGGGCCTGCGCATCCGGAGCCTGTGCTCCGCAACGGGAGAGGCCACAAGAGTGAGAGGCCCGCATACCGCAAAAAGAAAAAAAAAAAAAAAAAAAAAAAAATCTAGGAATGAAAGAGAAATTCCTTAGTCTAATAAAGCATATCTGCAAAATAACATGCAGCATGCATCATATTTAATTATGAAAATTGGAGCTTCCTCTTTGATAAAAATCTAGTCAAGGATGCCTTTAGGTCCACTTCTGTTAATCATTGTATTGGCCAAATTAATAAAATGAGAAAAATAAATAAAAGTTATAAGGATTGAAAGGAGAGAAACAAAACTTTTATTTGCAGATTATATAAATCTATATGGAGAAAATACAAAGGAACCTACAGGTAAATAATGACAATCAATGTGGTTAGCAAGTTTGCTAGATATTGGGTCAATATACAATAATTAAGTGCAAAAATTAAATGCATATCAATACACCAGCAAAAAATATTTTTGAAAACTTTTGCCATCTGTAATTATATCAAAATATCATCTCTATGAATAATGACATCAAAGTTGTGCAAGATAACTGCAAAAAAAAAGAACTATAAAATATTATTGAAAGTAGCCAAAGATCTAAGTGAATGAACAATAAAGCGTGTTCATAAATTGAGACTCATACTATGTTTTAAAGATGGCAAGACTCTCCAAATTGATCTATATCTTTTAAATGATTATAATCAAAATCCCAAAAAGGGGTGTGTGTGTCATGAAAGTGTTCAAAATAATTCTCAAACTGATATGGAAATGACTATGACAAAATATGACCAAAATCCTCTAAAGGAAGATCAGAGGACTTGCTCGACCAGATAACAAGATGTATTACAGATCTACAATAACTAAAATCTGAAAATGGGCATTTAAAATTTATGACAGAGGTAACATGCAGATCAGCAGAGAGTAGTAAATGGTGTTGTGTCAATTGAAATATCTGTGTTAAAAAAATTGACTTCTATTTATCAAATAAATAAAACTCAATTTCAGTTAAACTGTAGATCTAAATGTGTAAGGTAAATCAGTAATTACTAGAGGATAACACAGAAGATATTCATGACCTTGTGGTGAAGAAAGAGACCTTAAACAGGACATAAAAAGCAAACAAGTGCTAAAGGAAGAGACTGATACCCAGAGTCTACTAAAATTACAAACTTCTTTTCATCTAAAAGTACCATAAGAGAATGAAAAGGTAAGACATGGAATGGGAAAAATGTTTTCAACACACATAATGAGAAAGGGATAATATGTAGAATATATAAAGAGCTTCTATAACTTAATTAGAAAATAACAACTGAAAACCAAATATAAACATGGGCAACGTTTAGAGCTGGTATTTCAAAAAAGGGAACATTCAAATGGCTAATAAATATTAAAAACAGTGTTCAATGTAATTAATAATCAGAAATTAAAATCAAAATAAAATGTTACTACACATCTACCAAATTAGTTAAAGTTTTTTAAATGGACAATATTGATTTTTGGCAGGGATGTGGATTAATGAACAATCTTGTGCCTTGCTGGTGAAAGTGTTAATTGTCACAGTCTTTTAAAGAATAAGTTGGAATTATTAACTGAAATTTAACATTTCCATACCGTATGACTCAGAAATTCCACTCCCAGGTATATATCCAACAGAAATCCATGCACATGTGCATGAAAAGTCCACAGAAAAATGGTCATGGCCTCATTAATCATAATGCTTTATAACTGGAAACAACTCAAATGTGCATCGACAGTAGAATGAAAAAATAAATAAAATATAAATAATCACACAATAGAATAAAATGTTGCAATGAAAATGAAGGAATTAGAGCTATGCACACACAAAAAAATGAATGAATCTCAAAAAACAGTATCGAGCAATAGGAGTCATGTGAGAAAAAAATGTGTAGGGTGATTGAATTTTCTATGAAATTCAAATAGCAGGCAAACTTAACTATTGTTATATTGCACACTCAGGTGGTAGAACCTTAAGAAATACAAAGAAATGGTTACCACAAAAGTCAAAATGGCTGAAATGTTATGAATGAGGAAGATAAAGTTAGGATATGAGATCAGAGTTTTCAGTGCATCAGATCATACACAGCCTTGTAGGACATTGTGAAGTTTTCATTCTATCCTGAGTCAGATGGAAAACCACTGGAGGGTGTTGAGCAAAGGAGTGACATGAATGAAAGTGCATTTTAAGTGGCTCATTCTGGTCTCTGACAAATAGACTGCAGAAATGTAAGAAGAGAGCCTACTTGGGAGGCTCTTGAAATAGCCCAGGTGAGAAATGATGGTTGCATGAACCAAGTAGTGGTGGAAACAATGAGAAGTGGTTAAACTCTAGATATAATTCAAAAGTAGAACTAATGGATTGGAGATACAAGTAAGCCAAAGAAAGAAAAGATGCCAAAGAAAGAAAAGATGTTTCTTTTGGTCTGAAAAACTGGATAGGGTGTTGTCATTTAATGAGATGGGGAAATACATGAAATATGATCCTTCTCTTCTAAAGCATAATGTACTATAAAGTTATTGAATAGAAGTATTTCTTATGAATAAATAAAAACCTCTTTTAAGTTACTTTATTAAATATAGTAGAGTCAGTGACAAGTTGAATGGGTCCCATTCACCAGAGTTTCTAAACAAGGTTCTGCAGTGTTCAGAAGGTTTGCTTAGTATGCTGTCTCCTTTCTTAGGATCTCTGATGTACAATCCTTCATTTCACAGTCTTGAGTGATAAAATTTTCTATTTTTTGAAGTAGAAAGGAAAATGAGTTAAATGTTAACCAAACTTTAGACTAAATCACAAAATATATTTTCCCCGACCCACAGAGATGTGTGTTCTTTAATTTTTCTTATACTTTTCTGAAACTCAGATGACTCTCCAGGAATCTTGGATTTGGAGATGAATAACTCACTCTGAGGAAATATCCATCTATTGAGCTATCATGCTTGAGTATAAATGTTCATTGTCTGCAATCTTTAAGAACAAAATGCTAACAAGGACAAGGTTTGAGGTTCTGGCCATAATAAGTGAACTGAGAAACTTAACACATAGGAAAGATTAAACTCATAATTAAAATAGTACTTAAGAGCTTGACTCTGGTGCCAGGCAGCCATGGGATCCAATCCTACTTCTGCCACTCAAAGACAGTCTGACTTTAAGCAAGTTATTTAACGACTTTGTAGCACAATCTACCCTTCTGCAAAACTGGGTTAAAAATGAGGTCTTCCTTGGAGAATTGCTGTGAATATTAGATAATATGATCTATATAAAGAACTTGGCAGAGTACCTAGCATATAATTTGAAATGTTCAGTAAGTGTTAGGCAAATATGTTTGCCAGAAAACAGAGTAAGGATTCACCTGGCTCAGTTAGGAGCACCTTGCCCCCTAGTAGGTAAGAAACCCCAGTCTTGATTTCCTTTCTGCTGAATTTAACTGAAAATGTCTCCACTGCTAGAAATAATGACCTATAGACAATGCTTTGCTTTCTTTTTTTTTTTCTCATAGATCAGAACATTTGTTTGAAGTCACATCATTTTGGATAATTAGAAGGAAGAAGGAGGTTGGTCTGGAATAAAGATTATACTCTGTAAACTTGAAAAATCACAATTGTTGCTATTGCTTCAGCTAAGACTGGCACCTTCTTCTCTGAATTAAGTTATCTTCATTTAACCCACATTTGGTTCTCCACCCTTACAACAGGGACTTCCAGTGGTTGATTGAAGCCCTATATAAAAAGATGTATCTTACACCTTTGCTCAAAAATTATGTCAGCACCATGACTGAATGCCAGTTGAATTGAAATGTATGATTTCCTTAAGAACATGTGTTGACAGTTACTTTCCTCATTGGTCTCTCCTCTTGGTTCCAAGAGCCCATAAAATCTTACAACCACACAAACCAAAATTATATGGAAGACATTTAGTTTTGTTTGGCACAAACAAGACTGTGTGGAGTGGAACCTTACTTCTTTCTTCAGGGATTTGCTATGCTCTACCCTGCATGTTGGTTCAATCTTCCTCTGGTTCGGCTATTGCTTCCCAGGTTGCCTTCCACATTCCTCCTCTTACACACCTTCCTGATGTAGGAGAGACTGTAGGTCTCTCTCACTTGTTAAGGTGAACAGACATGTCGTATTCTCACTTAACAATTCCTGCAACATATCACTGAAGTAAACTTAAGCTCTGGAGTGTAAAACTTTCTGGCACTTCAGTGATTTTCAAGGCCATTCAAGGAGCTTTGCTAATACAAGGAGATATTTAACAGACAGCTCTCACTCAAGTCAACGTCTCCAGCTACCCAGGTCCAGAAATCCCTAAAAGAAAGACTGCTGTCTATGCTGCAGAGCCATTTCTGCTTTCTTTAACACTGGGACACCAATCAACTCTGACCTCTCCATAGCATTGTCCCCAAACATTATTTAACATGTGTTAGGTTAGGTAGAGATGTCAAATATTTACATGACCCGCTAGGCTATCTGTATGGAAACTAGAACTAGTCATGAAACATATTAAAACATTTCAGTGGCTTCAGAATAAAATAAAAGTGTCATAACTTGGAACACAAAACCCTTCCTGAGTAGGTTCTTATTTACTTTATAGCCTTAATGCATCATCTCCCACGCCCTAGACACACAGACACACACATATACACACACAGGATGCATGTGCCTTCTCATTTTACTACATCTCTGCCTGAAACTCATACTTGCCCTTGATGTTTCAGTCTAAGCATCACATCTTCTAGGAAACCTTCCTTGATATACATGCTGTCTGGCAAGGGTGGTGTATTGCCCTGTACTGTGCTCTTCAGCATCTTGATAGAGTGGAAATTCCAAGTAGCTTGGTTTTAAACAATCTCTACTTTTTATGTACTCTTCTACATTCAAAATGTACTGCTGAGAATTCATGTGTAAACAGAATCTCTATAAACTGACCACTATTTTAAATACATATAAACAGTGTTATGGTGAAGAAACCAAATTATGAATTTTGTTCTTAAGGAAAACCTTTAAAATGGATTTATATCAATTATTATATATGTATATAATTATTATATAATTATATGTATAATTATAAATATGATAAATATGTATTATTTATATTATTATACATGTATATTATTATATATGTATTTTTCATATTTTAAAAATTTAGATTAAAACATACCAAAAATATTTGATATGCTTTAAACAGACGTGCTCAGTTGGTTGATTCATTTTATATCATCCATGAACAGATCCATTCACATCTAAAGCTAATGGATAGGAGGACATTTCACCTTAAAAAAATGTTAATTCCAGCTACAGTAGCTCTCAAAACCCATAAATCCTAATTTAACCTCTAGTAATGCTGCTAACGTTTAGCACATGGATCCTTTAATAATATTCTTCTAGATACGGTATTTGTTTTTCTCTTTCTGACTTACTTCACTCTGTATGACAGACTCTAGGGGTAAGACGGGAATAAAGACACAGACCTACTAGAGAATGGACTTGAGGATATGGGGAGGGGGAAGGGTAAGCTGTGACAAAGTGAGAGAGTGGCATAGACATATATACACTACCAAACGTAAAATAGATAGCTAGTGGGAAGCAGCTGCATAGCACAGGGAGATCAGCTCGGGTGCTTTGTGACCACCTAGAGGGGTGAGATAGGGATGGCGGGAGGGAGGGAGATGCAAGAAGGAAGAGATATGGGAACATATGTATATGTATAAATGATTCACTTTGTTATAAAGCAGAAACTAACACACCATTGTAAAGCAATTATACTCCAATAAAGATGTTAAATAATAATAATAATATTCTTCTAGTAGTTACTAATGTATGAGAAGTATGTCTTTAGGGAATGAATTTACATAATAGAAGAAATAGTGGACTTAGAGAGAAAAGACCTTTGAAATTCAAGATCGAGTGTGGGAAGGGCACCTTCTCACCCTCTGACCAGATCCACTGGGACATCTGAGGAAAGATTTTCCTCTAGGTACCCAGAGTTCGTCCCCATAAAAAAGAATTTGTATCCCAGGGAAAAAAGAAATTAATCTTTTAAAATACCCTGAAAGGGGAGATTTAAAGTCAAAGTTGAATAGCCAGTTTAGGAAAGAAAAGATGATTCAGCCTACATGGGGGATGGCTTATGGGGAGATGACTTCTACTTAGAAATGTCAGAACTCCCAAAGCCTCCCCACATTCACAGCCACTAAAACCTGAGGTCACCCTACACATTCACAGGCACACATCACCTAATGGGTCTGATTGCTTGAGAGGTGTTGTTATCACCTTTCAGTTTATGTTTTGTGTTTGTGTAGCTAAAAGCTTTCACTAACTCTACCAGAGGTAAATACTTCTTTAAACGTACAGTGTCCAATCAAACTCGGACTGTCAATGATTACTGTAGCATGAGGAATCATAGACCCTTAGTGTCTCCTTCTGAATGTTTACCCCTATTTTTTTTTTTTTTTCGGTACGCAGGCCTCTCACCGTTGTGGCCTCTCCCTTTGCGGAGCACAGGCTCCGGACGCGCAGGCTCAGCGGCCATGGCTCACGGGCCTAGCCGCTCTGCGGCATGTGGGATCTTCCCGGACTGGGGCACAAACCCGTGTCCCCTGCATCGGCAGGCGGACTCTCAACCACTGCACCACCAGGGAAGCCCTGTTTACCCCTATTTAAAGTTAAATAGTTACACTATTTAGCTTTAATTTCAGTGTTTTGCAAACCAGTATAACCCTCAGACATTTTTTCCTAATTGCAAACAAGATTATTATGGAGATATTAAATTTGGGTAGATAACAACCTCAGAGCACCTTTTCTATTTAAAAAAAAAAATCAATGCCTCTAAGTTTCTAAATTTTCTACCTTGCTGAAGATAATCTCTTTCATCCTTTAAGGTTTAATGTAAGTAACAAAAAGTTTACAAAAATGGTAGATGTTTGTTTAGTTTTTCCTTATGGACAGTTGCTAATTAGGTCTTTCATTTTGTGAAGGAGGCTAGGTTCTGGAGATCTATTTCCTTTGCAGTCGAAAAAGGACTCTTCTTGAGATAAAAAATATACAAACCCCCAACCACGTGCAGGATAAAGATGTAGGTTGTGATATTGTAAAGGGCTCCAGCAGGACTATGTTTGAACACCTCTGGACAACACAGCCATGATGAAAGTGCTATAACACTTGATGAGGGTATGCCCTAGAGTAAAACCACCATATGTGAAAATAGTACCATCCACCTAATAAATGTACCTTGCATTTGTACAGTTCACTCAGTAGTTCCCAGAACTCAGCTCATTTGAGTGAAACAATAACCTTGTAAATTAAGCAAGAAATATATTATCTTCATTTTATCATTGAGGAAATGGAGTTTGAGATGATCACTGCTCACACTCAAAAGTTAGCAAGTGGCAGATCCAGCAGTAGAATCCATTGTCTGCTTCTTGGATTATTCCAGTTAATAAGAGACCCAAAAACCAAAATCAAGAAACAGCTAAACAGAATAGATGTTCCCCCAGTAATTGCCCCTACCCTCCCACACTGATTCTCCTATATCAATGGAGGTGAAGACTTCTCTGTTATTTGTCTGATTTGGTGGGAATCATCCTCTCAACCCTCTGTTGCATCTGACAGAGGGAACACAGGGCTGGTACATGTTTGCTCAGAGGCACTCTCACCCTTCTGCCTCAACCCATAAATCACAGAGCCTTTGAGAAGGCAGCCACCTCTGGGCTGAACACAGCAAGTGTTGAACTGTGAGTAATAATTTACACTGCAAAGTAATTTCAGACTGAAAGTGAAAAAGATTTCTCGACCCTCCTAATGCTGAAAGGGGACGTAAGTCATATAATTTTATGCCAGCAACACATGTATCATATGAAGGGGGAAATATTCTTTCAATGACCTGAATGTTATGTGTTGTCATTAAAATATGTTTAGCCAAGGCTGTGGCTCAATTTGAAGCCCATTTGAGAGCATGTGTCATACTTGGTCTCAAGCAGGACCTGAAGCCAATTTAGAGAGTGTGTATTATGAGAAGTCTTCGGGTTAGAGGTATGAAATTTACAGTCAATAGAAAGTAATTTTCTTATTGGAACTTGGCCCAAATATTGCAATGAATACACTGGGAATGCCATGGGACTGGCAATATACATCAATGACAGATTTGAGGGGGTTAAATTCTCTCTCCAAGCAGAGTCAGAGCAGGCAAGATGCAGAACTGGACAAAAATCATATAAAAGTTGGATAAATTAAGTTCTTCCCAACACCATCTCCTATATAAAACTTCCCCTGAAGTTATCTATAAGCCTTTGTTCATTACAATATTGACAAGTAGATCTCGAAATATGATCTGTCTTCTTTATCAAGCCCTTCTGTTTCCATTTCCCACAATTTGGAAAATTTTGCAATCTCATTTATGCCCATGTTTACAAGTATTCTAATATTTTTGTCATGTAAGCCTGCTTAGGACCCAGGCATCAACAAAAGTCATCATGATTATTTGCAGAACTTCCATATTTGTAGCTTGGAGAGTTGGAAGAATTTCTTAGAATCTTGGAACTCTACCTCACCATACCCATTTTTTTTTATATGTAACTTAAGATCCAGCTCGTAAGATCCAAAGCTCATGACAATTTGACAATCTAAAATACGCCTGTAGCCATACCAAACCACTGACCAGAGCCTGAATATTCCACACATCTCCATGCTTGGGCTCCATCCAGTCAAGCTGAGTGAGAAACTCTAGATATAGTGGCCCTGGGCATTAATATTTTTTTCAAAACTCCCTAGATGTTTCTAATGTGCAGACAAAATAAGAACCATTCCCTAACAATAATTCTAACCCAAATTTTAATGTACATATATGTGGAACTTTTAAAAAGCAGATTTTGATTCAGTAGTCTGAGTGAGATCAGAGTCTGAATTTCTAACAAGCTCCTAGGTGAGTCTGATGCTACTGGTCCATGGATCATATTTTATGCATCAAAACTTAGCTCAAATGAGGTATCATCTATAAAGATTTTCCTTAGGTTCTCAGGGAAAATTAAGCAGTATAGCCCTTCTGTATTCTCAAACATCAATTATAGCCTTACAAATGTCATTAATTGATAATTTACTTGCTTGCCTCCCAACACATATACATATGCCCAGTATACCCTGAACTTAGGGACAAATGTAGTGACTTATTCATTCTTCTTGTCACTTCCTATCACAGAAGTTAGATAAAGGATTTAAAGGAAGAAAAAGTGAGAGATAGAGAAGAATTCATGAACTTTCTTGAACCTCTTGATCACTTTAAAGTATCTACCACAAAGTGAAGCTACGGTCATAGCTCACTTCCACATTATCATCATGCTGAATCTATTACAGGTTCTGTGTCTTTACTAATTCAAGGGGCCTCTGACAGAATTTGTCAGCTATGGATAAATGTTTCAGTTAGCTACTGCTGAGTAACAATTGTAAAATTCAATAGCTTAAACAAATAAGTGTTTATTATTTCTAAGTTATGGGTCATCTGGTTGACAATAGGATTTAATAAAGAGATTAACAAGTACGCCTTTCTCTAGTAAGAGAAGAGTACTTCAGTTATGATAGTGTCAACATATCAGTTACTGGGTTGATAACAAATTTCCTTCTCTATGGTGACTTGGTGTGCCTACTATTATATCTGCATCACATCTTGGGCAATCAGAGTTTTTTTAGAACACTATAGGACTTTTCCTTTCTAGAATTCAGTTTGCTTTTTTCTTGGAGTACTTTTATATTTTTCAGTGTCATTTAATGAGGTTTATCATTTTATCTGTTTAAATGAAAGAGAAATAGATACTTTTAATCAAACTAATCCCAAATAATAATACCCAAATTAAATAATTTGGCTCTCAATCTCTCTGGACAGATAGAGGATAGATAGATCGATAGATAGATCGATAGATAGATCGATGTTAATTATATGCTATGTATATATTCCTCTTGTAGAAGGACATTCAGATTTAGTTACTATATATTTTTATATGATCAAGTCTCTGGAAAAGACTCTGTGTTTAAAAATATTTCTTTCTAATCCTATCAAAGTAGCTAAAATTCTAGCCACGGTATTTAAAATTCCTTTGAGTATTACAATGCAAATATTACTTGGGAAGATTAGCGTATGATTTAATTACTATCCACTAGTGGCTTGATTTGAGTTTGTCGATATCATAAGTGTGGATGGACTCTTGAAGGAAAGGAACTTATAACAGGTACCCTTGGATCAGAATGAGTGGGTGCTCCACAACCACCCCCTGAGAAGAAAGGCAAGAAATGGAAAACCCCTCTGAGATATAACTCAAAAGCTCAAAGAAGCTAAAGGGTCACAGCGAGGCTCCTGGGTTGCAGAGGAGTAGGTGGTAGAGATGAAGAGTACCCAAGGAGGATAAAGGTGGAGAAATTGAGCAAAATGAGAGCTCTGCAGACAAAATCAGTCTCCTGTTATACAGTCTAAGCATTGAACTAACAATTGCCTAGACTTTGTGCATTCCAGGAATTATCCTTTTTCACTTGAAATCTATTAATTTTGCAATTATCAAAAATCAAGAAAGCACTTTCTGATATTTTTAGCTGGGAGACCTAGAATTTACATTTATTATTCAGGCAAATTTCTCTCTTTTATCCTCCTTCACCTTCTCTTTTTATCTTACTACAGTTGAACACTACTTCTTTCTCTCTTATCTCTTCCCCTTTTCATTCTTTCTGCCCCTTTCTTGCTCCCTCTATTAGTCTCTTATTGTTATAAAAGCAAGGTGATCTCCAGGGGAGAAGAGAAAAAAAAAAAAAAGACAGAACAAGTGAAACACAAACAGCTCCCTTAGAAAGGTCACAGGAGTTTTAAGTAGAAATGTCACTGTTATTCTGTCGCAAAAATAATAGCCCTAAACTGCTTGCACTAGGGGTGGATTCTACTTTTCTGGAGCAGGAAATGGAGAAATGCTCCTTTTGAGGTTTGACTGTTAATCCAGAGTTGTGTTTTAAAAATGTCTTAACCCATCTGTTATTCTCGCCACACACAGCTTCACAAACATAGTGTGTCTTTTGGCTTTGCTTCCACACATTTAGACAACTCCAGGATGAGACAGATGTAGGAAGTATCTGGTGTGCTTTGCATTTACCCTTCTCTAGGCTATTAGAATCTCTGATTGACTCAGACTAACAGTTCTGATTGGCGATGAAGCCTGAAGGCCAGAAGAACATTAAGCATGTAGACTAGATTTCCCCCTCTGCCAGACTTGACATTTTCCAGGCTTGTAATCCATTAGCATCTCTCTTTCTTTCCGTCTCTCTCATAGTTCGCTGGGGATCAAAAAGGGCTGATCAGCAGAAGACAGGAACCTAATAAGATGAAGCAGTGAAAGAGGGTAGGTCTTTCTAATCTTCAACTGTAGTGTGCACATTAATGCCTTCTACAGCCTCAGCCTGTTTCTTCCCGTAATCTTGGTTGAGAATAGATGGTGGGCAGAAAGAATGATAGTCTTGGGCCTTCTTCTCCATGAATAGCAAAGAGTGATTCTCCCTGACTTGTTGACTGGAAGAGAATGGACAACACTAACCCAAACACTTACAGACATAACCTCTGGTGACTAATCAGGTTCAAAACTTAGGAATCCCAAGTTAAATGCACTGGTCAAACTGTGGTCATTTTGATAATGAATGTTTCTTTTGAGGACAGAGTCATTCAAGTTTTAATACCAGATCTGCCATTTACAAATTGTATGTGTTTGGCCAGCTATTGATCCCTTCTTGCCTTAGTTTCCATATCCATAAAATGGGTATAATACTTCATTAGGATATTAAGTAGATAGTGGCTACAAGTGCCTACCACATGGTAAGCACTCAGTAAATGATATTTATTATTATTATTTTTACTATTACTATTTTTATACTCATTGCAATATAGACAAGAGTTGACCAATAAATCCAAAGATATGGTGGATATGATACAACTTGATACATTTCTCAGTAACCAATGCAGAGAGGAGTGATCCAGGTAAGTGATAAAACTCTGTTCCTAGAGGTGATCCAGGGGCCCAGGTTTCTTCTACCTATGTTTCTGTCATCTTCTCAGATCTGGTTATTCCAAGTGTGGTCCTGGATCAGCAACATCAGTATCACATGGGACCTTGCTAAAAATGTTAAAGTGCAGGACCCACCCTGGCCTTCTGAATTGGAATCTATGTTTTAACAAGATCCCTGGGTAAGCAAATTAATATTTGAGAAGCATTGCTTTAGAATATATCTCACCTGCTTGGTTAAAATTGACCCGTCAGCACTGCATTCAAGAAAGGAAGAAAAGAGAAAGGAGCAGAGAGTAAGCAATTTTCTTCTAAGGAGATGACATGGAGTTCACACATATTACTTCCACTCACAGCTACACACCTACCTGCAAGGGAGTTGGGTGATGTAACCTCTTGCTGGATGGCCATGGGCCAAGCTAACACTTCATGTAAAGGAAGGAAGGGAGAAGAGAAAAAAGGACAAGTCACAATTTTTGCCAAAATTGCTATCTTTGTTTTGTTGAAATTGTTATTACAATGAAGAATGGAATACTATGGTCATGGGATAGATTTAACTGGTCCACAGTGGGAAAAATAACATAACCTTAGACTTTATACTGCTAGGCTATTCAGACACAAACTTAAAAAAAAGAGGAAAGAAAGGAATTTTCAAACTACAGCCAGTACACTCTCTTTTTTTACATTTTTTTTATTGAAGTATAGTTGATTTACAAAATCATGTAAGTTTTAGGTGTACAGCACAGTGATTCAGAATATATATATATATGTGTGTGTGTGTGTGTCTGTGTCTGTGTATATGTATTCTTTTTCATATTCTTTTCCCTTATAGATTATTACATAATATTGAGTATAGTTCCCTGTGCTATACAGTAGGTCCTTGTTGGTTATCTCTTTTATACACAGTAGTGTGCAGTACACTCCCTTTTTTAAGTCGTAAATAAATAATATTTTAATACCAAAAAAATGCATTTAGTCGGAAGAAGATATTCTTTTGAGGAATATGTAATTCACAAGGAACATCCAGATGCAATTCAAAACAGTGACATTTCTTGTATCGTGCAAAATTCTTTCTGAAAATACTACATCTGATCACTAGGAAGACATATATATCAATGGGACCCCAACTGAGACCCAGAAAATGAAAGGTAAAGCGGCCCGGGAAGTCGCAAGGATGTCTGTAAAATGAGCAATTAATACCAACTGCCCATCTGAACAGTGAAACATAACAAAAGTTGACTTCTTGCTTATGTAAAGCTCCATATGAGTCAAGCAGTCTTATGTCATATTGTAGCAATGCCATCTAGAACAGACACCCTCTAAAGATGATGAAGCAAGGAAAGAGAAGGATGAAGGAAGCATATCAGTACTTAACTTCCTTGTCCTGAATTATTTGTTGGGGACTGTCTGCCACAAAGATACATAAATTTAGGAGCATACAAAGGAGAAAGTAGGATTAAATAGAGCAATTGTCCCTTATATTGCATTTCAAATAAGTTGCCTCGATCCATTTTTTTCCTTTTGCACCCTGAACATAAAATTCCCCTGAACATAAAATTCTCATCAAGTTTGTGGTCATCTAGAAGTAAGTGAAATCAGCAAGCATTTCTTTTGCTAGCTAGGATTGCACCTTCACTTCCAAATCAGAGAATAACTAGTTTAAAATCCCAAAAAGTATTCAGAGATTTAATCTGAAGTACATTGGTTTATTTCTTAATAAGTTTTGGAAAATTGATTTTATTTTCCCAACATCTCTATGAGGTTGTTTTGCATAGAGGCAGCCCATTTTAGAGGGAAGAACCCAGGCTAGGAGTCCAGACCCAGAACCTTTTCTCATCAGCTGAGGGTGGTTGGCAGCTCTTCTGTGAGCCTGTTCCCTTAATTATTTAATGAGACAGAAGAATAGACAATCCATAAGATCTCTTTTAACACTTAAATTTCACTAATTAGCACTAATGGAAGGCAGATGGAAATATCACCTTCTGGGTAATCTCAAGCTCAATTTATATATCAGTAATATTCAAATTGCAGATATTTTTTCTGCCTTATATTAAAACATCTGTACAGACCCAGGGAAGGAAAATCAACTGGATAAGACCAGTAACCCACAGTTCTGATAATCATGCATCATACAGTTATGAATTACTGCTTAATATTTTTTAAAAAGGATTAATTTTAGATGAAATACCCACAAACTGGATTTAGACAAACAATGATTACAAGTCAAAATCATTGCTAGTATCATTGAACAGGCAACAGTCAGCTTATCACAAATAGCTGTGCTTCATACTCTAAAATAGACATTTTCCTGAAAAGCATGTTTAAAGATAATTTAAGTAAATGAAATTTGATTTTTCACATTGATTTCATTTAGGTGTAAGAACCAGAATGGATATGTATTTTTTATTCACATATTAGATAGAACTAACTTCCCTCTTAGTACTTGTTCAGATATTTCTCTCAATAAATACATGTCCCCAAAACTATTTTAGGCACTAAAATATTTTGGTTTAATTTCTACATTTGCTGGAAGACAAAGGAAGTAAGTCCTGATCTTAGGTACTTTCTATTTCTTGATTTGTATTACTATCTGTGTTCTTATTGTTGTTTTTGTCTTTCTGTTCTTTTTTCTTTTTCTTTTTTTCCCTATCTTTCATCATTCTTTTTCTAACTTTATAGCACTGCCCTCTAAGGATTCCCATAACATATAATATTCATATGTATTTTTTGTTCGCCAGTAAACTCTCTTAGCCTTACCTTAAAATATCTTAAAATAACATGCGCATCTTAAAAATCACTGACACCCTCCCCAGCTTTTGTAGCAAAGGTCTGAACCTATTCAAACATCAAGACTGAACCCTATACAAATAGTCTAGATATCGGGAAAAAGATGTCCCTAAGAGGATACTTGGAAAAGCCATCTAGCAGTGACACTTTATTTCTATGTCATTCTTAATTTTTCTTTTCAGAACAGGTTCTTATACTTTATTTCACCTTCACAGTAACTTTGAGAGATTGGCAGGTGTGTTTAACCCCTTTGGAAAACAAGGAAGGAAACTGAGGTTAGGGGGGATGAGGTGAATGTCCTGGTGTCATAGAGTTAGTTGACTTGAAAAGATAGTGGGAACATCTAGTCCAGTTGTTGGTGTCAGTAGAAAGTCAGTAAGCATTAGCTGAGTGTTCAGGGCTGCCTTAACACCATACATCATGTCCCCATTTAGACCTCATGTGTGTGTTGTGTGTGTGTGTGTTTACATGAGTGATATTTGTAATTTTATGGTGGTCTAGAAAAAATTACATTTCCCCCACATCCAGCTCCAGAATTAAAGTAACTTCTTTGATTTCCTACCTTTAATTACTGAATTTTTGTATCATCTCAACACTTGCAGTGGCATTGACAGCTAATGCTGTGTTTACATTCCTGGTTGCCATCGGAGACAAGCCACTCAGTCTGGAGGATGCCTCTCATAACGTTATTTTTTACTCCATCTCATAAAGCCTGTTCTGTATAAATATATTTTAATTAATTAATAAATAGGATGTAATGAATTCTGGCAGGGTGACATTTGAGCACAAGGCCAGGGGTTTAAACAGATACTGACATGTGTTAGCCAGGAAAACACCCCACACATGCATACACACACACACACATGCACTCACACTCACAAAAGGTCTTTTTATTCATTGGAGATATATGTAATAAGGAGTTCCAGAAGGTTAATTTGACCTGTGAGGGGAACTGAGCAAGAGGTACAGAGGTATAGGAGAGGCAAATGTTCCAAAATAGTTGGCTAGTCATTAATAGTGATACCTTTATGTTTCAGAACTAAAAACACTGGACAACGCTAGTACTGACTCTTTCTAATAAGCTTAAAATGTCTCGTGAATAAATCCTTTACTGTTTCTTACCATAATGTTCTCTAGTAAATCCCATCTTGGTATGCAGTGAAGTGAATACGGGGACTTACATAGCACAAAAGTGTATCCAATAAATTTTAGTTGTATCATCATTTAAATCAGCACTTCCTAAAACACAGCTACCTTGATTTTGAAGATTTTGAATGTCCCCACTGCATCAATCCTTGTCCTCAGAATACATATGTATGGAATATTTTAGACACATAATTGCAAAATCAACTCAATATTGGTAATCCATTTGGAATAAAACAGAGAAGAAAGCTACTTTTGTTATTGGAGAACTTTCCTTGTTACTTCTCTATGCCTTTAAAAGCTTACTTTTCATAAAAGAGACCCTTTCATATTTTAAAATACATTTCAAGCATTCCTCTATTTTAGCTTGTAACAATATACATTGTAATTACCCTTCCTTCTTTCCCCAGCTATACTCTGAGCTGCTCTATGGAAGAGATTGCATCTTATTCATTTTGTATACTTACTGTCTGAAATCAGAATATGTTTCTCAAATGAATGAACCCTCAATTGTATTCTTCAGGTTGGTATAATTATTTACATTTTTGCGATCTATTTCCTATCACTATTTAACACACCTTTAAAAAATATTGTCAACCTTAAGCAAAATTCACAAATGAGTGAGGTGTCTTGAGTTCCTTCCACCTGCCTTTCTATTCCTCCTCAGTGTCCTGCTATCTAATCTTGCTCCCCCACCATCTAATTGCTGAATACATTGATGATGCTGCCCTTTAGCTATAAAAAATGCTTCTCAGGGGTCCATGTTGTGTCAGCTTCTGACCACTAACATCACTAGTGCCAGAAGCAACCCAGGGGTGTGAGTGAAAAAAAAAGTCACTTCCTCTCTGAAGCTCAGTTCTCTCATCTATAAAATGTAAAAGTAAAAATATCTGCTCCTGTTGTCAGGGCTAATATTCTTCTGAGTTGGACCAAACAAACAAATCCCTTAGGCATCCTAGAAGAAAATTTGGACCACCAATCTGACCATGATCTGGTTTTAGCTTTTTGCATTTGAAAAATGATACACTGGAAGAAGCTTATTGATACTAGTATTATTTTATTTATTTATTTGCTTGCTTGTTTGTTTGTTTATTTGTTTATTTATGGCTGCATTGGGTCTTTGCTGCTGCACGTGGGCTTTCTCTAGTTGTGGCAAGCGGGGGCTGCTCTTCATTCAGTGCGCCGGCTTCTCATTGCGGTGCCTTCTCTCGTCAAAGAGCACAGGCTCTAGACCCACGGGCTTCCGTAGTTGTGGCTCGCGGGCTCTAGAAGGCAGGCTCAGTAGTTGTGACGCATGAGCTTAGTTGCTCAGCGGCATGCGGGATCTTCCCCGACCAGTGATCAAACCTGTGTCCCCTGCATTGGCAGGAGGATTCTTAACCACTGCACCATGAGGGAAGTCCAATTCTAGTATTATTAATGATCTTCTGCAGCCAACTTTACTCACATGGAATTTATAGGCTGCAGCCTGCTATCTTTTCCACAGTCTTTATTTCAGACAGATTTGTAAAGTGCTTAAAAGAGTGTCCATCCCATAGTAAGCATTATGTAAATGTTGATTAAGTACCATAAATTATCAAATTCTTGAACACCCTATATTCAGATATTCATATGAATTAATATTTATGAGAAAAGTTGCCAGACCAAAATAGGGAGGATTTGGAAAGCAGAAAAAGAAGGAAAATCACTTAATACCACCACCATTAGCATTTTGCTAATTACCTTCCAATACTTTTCATAGATCTGATAGAGAGAGAGGGCAAGAATATCATTATCATCACAGTCAAAAATTTTTGAACACTTACTTTGTGCTTTACAGAGATTACTTCATATAATTCTTCCAATAATTCCCACTGAATCCCTATTGTCTGATTCTAGACTCTGGGTAATGCCACCATGACAATTGTGGCAGAAACAGGCAGTTTTCTAAAAAAAATTTGTGTTTGCTTTCCTTAATGTAACAGTATTGTTGCAAAGCAGCCTTCCATCCAGGAAGGCTATATTTCCCACCTAGAAGTGTCCAGGCAGGGCTATGTGAGCTGGTGCTTACCAATAGGATTTTTTTGTTTTGTTTTGTTTTGTTTTAGTACACATTTTTAGTAATATGTACATTAAATGACTGTATATGGGTCAGATTTTGTTTTACCTATTTGAACCTAAAACAAAGTAACTCAAGTTGTACAGAAATATAAAAGCCACTTCATTCAACAACACATTGTAAACTATATTTTCTATACTAAAATACCAATAGGATTTTATTGGGAGTGATTTGCGTTACTTCAGGCCTGAGGTGGTTAAGAGCAGATGTGGCTTTGCATCTTGCTTTCCATTTCTGTTTGCTGCAAGGAAAAGACCCCAAGGTCCTGGAGAAAATAGTAGAGCCACAGAGTAGAAGAAGCCTGGGTCCCTGAATCACCTGGAAATTTCCCCTCCAAACACGAGTGTTGAATTATTTTAGCCTTTCCCAAGTGATAAATAACCTTTAATTATAAACACACTGAAATTTCAGAGTTTATCTGTTACCTTAAATAATACCTTGAAGAATTCACTAATACCACATACCAACTTGCAAGAGGATATAGTTGTAATCCTACTGATATCCAAACTTTCAAATTACTTTTTATATTTTACATCATTTGATGAATATTTCCCCCTCAATGTGACATAATTTCTATCAATGTAAATACTTGCAAAATAGCAAGGTATTCCACAGTTTTATAATAATTTCTTATTGATAGACTTCTGTAATTTACTTTTGCCAATAACAATGAAAT
The DNA here is from genome assembly GCF_964165515.1 of Mesoplodon bidens. NCBI lineage: Eukaryota > Metazoa > Chordata > Mammalia > Artiodactyla > Ziphiidae > Mesoplodon > Mesoplodon bidens. The sequence continues at coordinate 65,527,124 of NC_138177.1, read as the reverse complement.
AATGAATTATTTAATACCCTCTTTCATATAATGTTTTCTACATAAGAATTAGGTAATTGTAAAATATCCCTTCAAAATGAAATTACTGTTCCAAAGTATGTAAACATTAATGTATACAAATTCATTTCCAAAATAATTTTACCAGTGTCCTGGCAAATAACATTTCACTAGAGTATGTGTTTTATCATAACGTACTAGGAATTAATAACCTTTTGAAAAAATATTTTCAAGTTTAATAGATGAAAATGATAACTTGCTGGGGTTTTGTTTTTTGTTTTTTGTTTTTTTTTGTTGTTGTTTTTTGTGGTACGCTGTATTTTCTTACCCCTTATATGTTCTACTAGTTACATGATGAACATATTTAGCATCTGCAATTTCTCTGGAACCTTAACTAGATGAAAATTATGTTGAAAAAACTTGATTTGTGTAGAAGACTCAATCAGCAAAAAGAAATCAATGATATAGTTATGTGTTTGGAGGGCACTATAAAATCTATAAGGTCTTGTTCTGGCATTGCTGAAAAAGATGAGTGGAAATAGTGAAATTGGAAGAGTCCCTTTGTGTAGAGCTAGAACACCAAAATAAGACTTGGCAATGTCTTTCCAGGTTTTACACAAGAGATTAGCTAGGACTCGACATTTTGGGGAGTTTAACATTGCCATTGCTTAGAAGGCCAGCTGATAGAGCGAATAAACCCCGTATCTCTTTAGCTGATTTAAGGGAACTGGCACAGGAAGCCGAGAGCTCCTACAGAACCATTGTTCCCATATTAGGACCCTACAAATACTCTTAGCTGAGATTGTGCTTCTTGCTTTAGACTTGGCGGTAGAGACAGAAAAGTCAGGAAAGAGCTGGTATTTACAAGCTAGTGAAAAAGACAAGGATAACATAATAGGGAGGCTAGAAAAAAATTCATGCCAGTACCACTAAATTTGATGTTATGTGCTCTCACTGGTGTCTAAACATAAAAGAAAACAAAGGAATGAGGAAATTAGATGGTTCAACCCCCAAATATTAGACATACCTCCTATTGCCTAGATAATTTTAATAAAAGTTTTATTGTTGCCTGATTTATTCCAATAATTGTCATATTTCCCCCCTCCTTCAGCTCTATAGACATAATCATAGATATTAAGTCACTTGTTAAAAGTAGGGTTTGGGGACGGGGGAAGCATTTCTACATTCTGTATGTCACAGAAATTCTCCTTACTGACAGTTCCCATTAGGAAACACTACAATGGCGATTTAAATTAACTTAGGTCAACTGGTTGCCTAGCAGTAAGAACTAACCTTAACATAAATCTGAATATAGATCCTAGTTGGTAATATTTAAAGCTTGAACAACTGTGTTTTATTAGTTTATCACAGGGGTCTTCCATGGCCTTTGTGTCTCTTTTGGTAGGATGTACAGAAATTGTTCTGTAGGTCATCAGCTACAATTGTTCTTTCCCAAATGTTAGGTTAAACCTTCTAGAAACCCTAACATATTTTTAATCCAGCATGATTGTTAAGTCAAAGAAGTTGTGATGGTTTAATTTCAGTTAAATTAAGTCACTCAAAGTGGGCAATGCAAGTCTATGAACCTCTGAAACTGAAAATGGTTAGAATTATGGGGAAGGGCATTCATTTTAAGTAATCACAAATGATTCAAGAATTTTAACCAAAATCAAATTAAACTATTTGAGATTATCAATATAATTTAATACAATTAAACTATTAAATATTAATTCAGCCTAATATTTATACTAATTCTACTACATATCATTTTGAATCATTTGCAAAACAATAAAAGAAGAAAATAACTGAACGATTTGCACTTATTCCAATTTTTCACATAAATATAAATGGCCAGCTGACTAATCATGGATTTTCTAGCCCTGTCTATGTTGCCCTGAAACAATTAACTTAATGTAAAAACAGATGAGCCCATGCTACAGTCATTCTAACATTAAATGTCATTAGAACCTTATTTATCAGAAAGAAAAATAAATAGTCCTAAATCATTCCCCTTAGTAGATTTTACTTTTGAGATTACAAATACATATGTATTAGTTATAATTTTCAAAATATGTGAGACCCTTAATAGCAAAGGCACTATGTTTTTTACTCAGAACTGGAATATAGGGTCTTGTGTGTCTTTGGTTTGTAGTGTGTGTACAGTAACTACCTGTTGAAGTTTTTCAATCTTGCTGATATTTGGGTTCTCATTCTAGTTTCAGATAGAACCATAAACCTTCAGCATTCATAAGGCTGGATTATATTTTGTACTATAACAATTTTACAGCAAATTTCAAAGCTACATTAAGGTCTCACATAATATATGTAATGAATATATTTTCTTGAATGAAAATATACTCAAAAAATATGCTACATCTCAGAGTTTCAAAGGGCTTTTTGTCATCAATTTATTCCCTGAGCATGTTTTTGTATTTTAAAAAAATTCAAACTCAAGTCAAAATTTGGCATGCTGGAATTAAAGGGGAAAGCCATGTGTGTGAATTCAGTGCAAAGGTACAGAGAAAAACCTGTTCTTTCAAATTGGTAAATATTTATTTATTGTAAAAGATAATAAAGTTTTCTTCTGTGGTGGGCTTTAGAAATGATTGAACTTAGACAGTCAGAATGACCTACAAATGAGACTTAGCTCTCTGCTTATTTCAAGTTATCTCTCCTCTTGGAAACTCTGTTTCTTCATCTCCAAACTTAGTATACTAATCTCTATTTTATATGGTTGTCATGAGAATAAAATTAAACAATACATATAAAACACTAGCATAGTGTTTGTCAAGTAGAAGCATCCCTTCCATTGAACACTATATCTTGAAATGCTCAGGTACAGTTCTGCATGAAGGCAGTTAACTACGTAAACTCTCAGATCTCCTCCAAATCTCAGACTTTTGATTGCCTACTAAGAATTAAAGTCCAGGGGCTTCCCTAGTGGCACAGTGGTTGAGAGTCCACCTGCCAATGCAGGGGACACCGGTTCGTGCCCCGGTCCGGGAAGATCCCACATGCCGCGGAGCGGCTGGGCCCGTGAGCCATGGCCGCTGAGCCTGCACGTTCGGAGCCTGTGCTCCACAAGGGGAGAAGCCACAACAGTGAGGGGCCCGCGTACCGCAAAAAAACAAAACAAAAAGAATTAAAGTCCAGGTGAATCTCCACATGTGCACCTGATCATCTATCAATCACATTTATCCTATCAGCTTTGAACTGCCCCATGAGATTTCAGATTGGAAATAAAAATTCCTAATCTTAAACTATATTCTTTATGTTAGCTGCTTCTTTTGAATAAATCTAAACACTATTATAAACAAAAAATAAAACATACAGATTATAGCATAAAATTATCATGAAAAGTATAACATAAAACATAAAACCGTTTTTTAAACTTTTAATTTCAAAATAATTCCTCACTGGGAAAATTCAAGTTATGATGATGCTTCTGGCATTATGCCAAGATAATCAGAAACCCATGATTTGGTTGGAACAAAAGGGAAAGTATTATTAGCTACAAGGGATCGGCACAAAAGGTATTCTGCTTCCAGTTCCACAGATGTGGAATTTGGGCAGCAGTTACTGGCATTCTGTAGGGTGTTGTCAATTGTTTTGATAGTCTATATAAAGAATGCTGATCTGTACAGGTGTGTGTATGCCAGATAGAGAAATATTGGCAGCCAGAATACCTCACAGTGGAATAAACCTGTGATCACTTTTTGGTCTGCTATAGACAAACCAAGATAAGACGACCCCTCCCCACTTCTTCATGCCTGTGTAACCATCCAAAAAGATCATGCTCATGTAGGGTATCATTCGTTAGACCCAGTGTTCTTCCCTGTTAAACTGCAGGCTACAATTCTCTGCAGCTTTGTGAAGGTCAGGCTGCTGTCATTTTTAAGGGACACTAAGTCAGGACAGTTGGGAATGCTAGCTCTGCCAGTCAAGCAATAGTAAGGGTCAGAATGTAGCCACCAGCCTATTCCTGCATACCCTCATCCACGTCACAGTTTGTGACTCTAATCTCTAAAGCTAGTCACAACTCACTACAAATAAATGTTTCCTATGTTTTCTTAGAATCACCCACGTGATTCTCGCTGGGTAAATTCAAGCTCCAACTGCTATTAGGACCAACACAGTTTTTCCTAGGTGAGTTTTTCTGACTTGACTTTTTGTTGTTGACCTTTGTAATGGTAGAGAGCAATGAGGTGATAGTTTAGTCCCTTGCACAAGATGATGGGGAGGGAACTGAAATTAAGAGGGTGCAGAATCTACCTAATTTCAGTCTTTTCTTCTTTGAGAAGGCTGATATTTCCTGTCTACCCCTTGAGTGGTTAATAATACAGTGGCTGATTCGTCTTCACCCAGAGGGTTATTGTCATCCTTGGTAGAGTTTGACATTTTACACTTTAAGTAAGCACACCCTTAGGCAAGCAGACACCACAAGACAGATTTCCTTATTAGAAGAAGATGTCACCAAAAGAACAAGTCAACAAATATGCCACCACCAAGAAACAACCAGCATACCAAAGGAAAGGAGACAGTAAGACAGGAGGAAATGTGAGAGGAAGAAGAGATAAAGAAAAGGGGGAGGAGGGAAAAGTGGACATTAGAGAGAGGAAGGTATGTGTCCCTTGGAGCACAGTGAATAGAAGACAGTAATATCTATTCTCAGCTATTAGAATGCGATTCAGGATACTCAACCACCTTGCCACTATCGAGTATGAAAACAGGGCTTTATACTTGGATTACTAATGCGTGACTTCTTGTGAGCCTCAATCCACTGTGCTGTCATGACCAGTTTTTTTTTTAAAGAAAAATAATAGATAAAACAGTTTGGGCTTCCAAGTTGTGCAGATTTAATTTGCAGTATATAGGTGATTAACAAAAAACAATGGCACATGGTAAACTCAAGTCCACAGCACTGATAGCAATCTACAAAGTGAAGCACCTGGGAGATCGGAGGTGGGGTGTTTTGGGAGGTAGGCTCAAGGGCACCAGTGTGAGCTTTACAAGAATGGCTCGTATTGATCTTCTCTGCTAGTCCTTTTACTGATAGGAATCCCTCACATGGCTGTGTTAGATCAAGTCCCCAAATCTCAGTCACATGTGAACTGAAATGTGTAATTACACAAATGTTGCCACTATAGCTTATTAAGAGATCTAGTGTTTATTGAAGTCCTTGCCCTTACTGAACTTAAAGTCTCGTAGGAAAGACATAAATTAAACAAGATAAATAAATTAAATATATTATATAATATTAGACAGTGATAGGCACTTAAGAGATAAATAAAGCAAAGAATGGATCTAGGAGATGTTGGGAATTATGATAAAAAGGCCTAGAGCAAAAAAACCAAGCTATGTGGATTTCTGGTTCAAGAGAACATGAGAGAAGTGAAATTAGAGACAGCGGCTATAAAAGATCTTCACAGAGTTTTATCTCAGGTGGAAAAAATGAATTGGAGTGATATCTAGAAAAATGAGCAAAGAGAATTATCAGTTTATCTTTGTTTTGCCTTGTTCTGATTTTTTTAATGATGGAGAAATAGCAGCATATTCTTGAATAGGCAATGTGGGATGAGATCTGATGGACAGATGGAGGGGATAGTCATACAGAAACAGAGGCAGTTCAGGGAAGTGAGAGCTCATAGGCACAGGTGCTAGCAGGAATGTAGATGTGATAGTAATAGGTTACAGAGTTTTTTCGCCATGAAATAGGAAACAAAGCCATCAACTGGGAGTGAAAAGAGTAAGAAGGTATTAGAGATTTCAGGAGAGAGGAGAAGGCATGAAATAATTTTTAAAATATCGAAAAATGAATGGATACAAGTTCTAGATAGCACTAAGGGCCTACTTGAGGTTAAAGATTATGACTTTAAAATGAGATCAGTCAGCATAGTTGTGTGTTTTCCTCCAGCCATTTCAATTGCAAGTGAGCAAACACAGTATATAATGAGGGTTGAATTACTCAGAGTTGTGTTTTAGCCAAAGAACTACAATAAAAATAAGTGCAAGGGAGCTAAAAGTGTATTCAAAGGAGTGATTATAATAATTAACCAGAGAATTTAAGCTGGGTAGGAAGGTAAGTAAGATTACAAGGGTGGGGAGGGAATCTGAGAATGTATTAACATCAATGGATTGTATACCTCAACTGGTTTAACACTTGTAAGACTTGAAGAATCTAAAGGGGGCAAGAAAGATAGAAAATGGTGGTCATAGAATAGAATACATCACATTGAAACTGTGAAAGTGTTCAAATTATTGTTAATAACAAGATCTAAGATGTGACCATGGAAGTAAAAGGCTTATGGAGGACAAAGAATGAGATCATTGAAAGAAAGGAGGACACAGAACTGAAAATCCAGGGTTTTAGAAAAGATGTCAATATGTTACACTGAAATCACCAAAAAGGATGAAGGATTAGCACTTCAGTGAGTGGCAATGACATAGGAGCAAAAATATTCAAGGAGGGAGTATTTATTCAAAAGAATTACAACATAGCAAATATTAACAACAGGGCTATGACCTTCATCATGCAGGACACTTGGTGCTAAGTGTGCTTATTGCTACTGGAGTGTGTTTGATTCTTTGCACTCTCAGAAGATAGCACTACAGAATATATGACTCCAATTTTGAACGTTCTACTGTGGATAAAATGCTCTCAAACAGCACTGCATGATACAGAGAAGCTGTTCATGAAAAGAAGAGTCAATCAAAATGGCAAACTTTATTGATGTCTTATTTTAAGAAATTGCCACACCTACCCCATCCTTCAGCAACATCATCCTGATTGGTCAGCAGCCATCAGCATCATGGCAAGACCTTCCACCAGCAAGAAGATTCTGACCTGCTGAAGTCTCAGCTGATGGTTAGCATTTTTTAACAATGAAATAGTTTTGGTTAAGATATGTACATTGTTTTTTAGATATAATGCTATTGTGTACTTAATAGACTACTGTATAGTGTAAACATAACTTCTGTATGTTTGTATGCACTGGGAAACCAAAAAATTCACTGTATTGCAGTGGTCTGGGACTAAATCTGCATTGTCTCCAAGGTATGCCTGTATTTTCTCACAATATACACACTAATTGCAAAGGTGAAAAACGGTGACTTTATGGTGAACAAACATGGCAGCATCACCTTGATTAGTGACCAAGTTTAATATCACCAGAGGAGGAGCAGATCCATATCACAGACATATGAATATGATACACTGAGAATAGTAACCATCATTTCTATGGTGTCATGCCCACTTTGCATGGCCTGAGCCCTGTCATGAGGCCTCAGCTGAGAGACATTCTACAGAATGAGATGCCTGTAATTTTTAAGACTTTCGTGGTCATAAAAGATATAGAAAAATTAAGAAACTATTCCAGATTGTAGGACATGGCTATCCTGGATTATACCCTGGATTAGAAGGGAAAAGAAGACTTTTTATTAGGACAATCTGGTATCAATGCTGATTTCATTTGGAAAGTTGTATTGTGGTTGTATAAGAAAGTGTCTTTGTTTTAGGCAAAATGTATATTAGAGTACTTAGGCATGATGTAGCATTATGTAACTTGTTCTCATATGGTTAAGATAAATAATAAAAATAATTTGTTTTCAGTGTATTGTCTCTCAACTCCAAATTCATATTTTATTGCCTGCTCTACAAAAGTGGATCTGGGCCTTTTAAGTTTTTTTTGCCAGCTGGCAATAAGCTTTATCAGTAAAGGGAGCTGGAGATATTGGAGAGATACTGCAGGAGGAAGGGATTTTGTTTCCTGGGTCCATAGTTCTCAATTGGCAGGCTTTTGTAGAGCAGGTGGCTTCTCCAGTGCCTGGATCCTTACAGCACACAGAACTTCCCTAGCACCCAGCTCTGTGGCCCAGGCAGCTTCTCCAGGGCTCAGTTCCTGCAGCTTCTCCAGCAGAGCATGGTGGCCAAAGGCACCCAGTGCCCAATAGCATCCACCTGTAATCACCTCCAGGGATATACCTTCCTGTGAACAGCATTCCCTGGCTCACTAGAGGATAGATTTCCAGCAAGTTCCACCAGCACAGCACAACAACTTCTCTGACATTCATGGGCACTTTACTTCAGCCCTAAGGGTAGTGGCTGCTTCTTATATCTGCTATTCCTATATTGTTTAAAGTTCTCTTTACTTTTTGTTAGTTCATTTCTCATTTCTACAATCTCCAGTTATAGTTAATAATTCTTTATATTAAACTTTCTCTCTTCAAGTTACTATGTAGCTCTCAATCCTGAACAGATCTTGAAGGATAACATATACTTTGGGATATATAGAGAGCAGTGTATATAGATAGAGCGTGGAGATGGTACTGGAGCAAACGTAGTAAAATGCAAACAATTGAGGAATGTAGAAAGACAATATGAAAGTTCTTTGTACTGTTCTTACAACTTTTAAAAATAATGTCTTAATTTAACTCCTGGTGTTCTGAAATTTAATGATGCTGTGCCTCATTACTATTTGAATGGCTTTTGGCATAAAATTAAACAAAATTAAAATTAGCATTTTTAATAAGATATCTGTTTTAATCAAATGGGTAACTTTGATACATGAAAATCTAATCTTATTTTCATATCATTTCAGTATTACCTGCTTCTATGTTGATTTAAAAAAACAGGTGTTTACCTTCCTTATAAATGGCCAGAATTCCCACTATGCTATGTCAGTCCTAGCATCTTTCATGAAATTAGAGGCTGAGCTCTTAAAAGAGACATTTTACTACAGATGGATTATTTGTGAGGGCAAAGGAACTCATATACAGGACATTTGGCTGGAACTCCAAATATAAACTTCAAAAAGACTATTCTAGAAAATCCACTTTGATATAATACCTCTAGCCCACTCCACAGTGGGATCGTTATGAACCATTCAGAGTCAGGTCCCCAAAACATCAACCCCCAAAGTCTCTATTCCAATTACTTACATGTTTGTCTTTTCTACTAGGGTGGGGACTTCTTTCTTTCATCACTATGCCTCCAGAGCCTACAATGATGCCTCAGAAATAACAGACACTAAATAAATGTTTGCTGTTGGGTAAATAATTCCTACAAGAATCCTAAGAAACTTAATGTGGAATTGCCTATAAAGAATCACCTTACCTATCTCACTCTCTTTTTTTCTTTATTTATTTTATTTTTATTTTTTATTGAAGTATAGTTGATTTACAATATTATACTAGTTTCATACGTAGAGCATAGTGACTTAGTACTTTACAGATTATACTCTATTAAAAATCATTACAGGATAATGACTATAATTCCCTGTGCTATACATTATATCTCTTTTACACATAGTAGTTTGTATCTCTTAATCCCATAACCCTAATTTGCCTTCTCCCTTTCCTTCTCCCCTTTGGTAACCACTAGTTTGTTTTCTATATCTGTGAGTCTGTTTCTGCTTTTCATATACGTTCATTTGTATTATTTGTTAGATTCCACATATAAGTGATACTATACAGTATTTGTCTTTGTCTGACTTATTTCACTAAGCATAATATTCTCTAGGTCAATTCACGTTGCTGCAAATGGCAGAATTTCATTCTTTTTATGGCTGAATAATATTCTATTGTGTATATATACCACATCTTCTTTATTCATTCATCTGCTGATAAGCATTTGGGTTGCTTCCATATCTTGGCTCTCATAAATAGTGCTGCTATGAACATTAGAGTGCATGTATCTTTTTGAATAGTGTTTTTTGTTGTTGTTGTTGTTTTTGTTTTTTCCAGATATATACCCAGGAGTGGAATTGCTGGATCATATGATAGTTTATTTTTAGGTTTTTGAGGAAACTTCATACAGTTTTCCATAGGGGTTGCACCAATTTACATTCCCACCATCAGTGTACAAGGGTTCCCTTTTCTCCATATTCTTTCCAACTTTTGTTATTGTAGACTTTTTGATGATAGCTATCTGACAGGTATGAGGTGATATCTTGTTTTGATTTGTATTTCTTTAATAATTAACAATGTTGAGCATCTTTTCATGTGCCAGTTAGCCTTCTGTATGTCTTCTTTGGAAAAATGTCTATTCAGGTCTTCTGATATTCCTTGACTGGGTTGTTTAGGTTTTTTTCTTTTTATTATTGAGTAGTATGAATTGTTTATATAGTTTGGATTTTAACCCCCTGTTGATCATATCGTTTGAAAATATTTTCTCCCATTCTGCAAGTTGTCTTTTTGTTTTGTTTATGGTTTCCTTTGCTGTGTAAAAGCTTTTAAGTTTAATTAGGTCCCATTTGTTTATTTTTGCTTTTATTTTATTTGCCTTAGGATTCAGATCTAAAAAATTATTGTTGCAATTTATGTCAAAGAGTGTTTCACCTGTGTTCTCTTGGAGGAGTTTTACATTTAGGTCTTACATTCAGGTCTTACATTTAAATCTTTAATCCATTTTGAGTTTATTTTTGTATATAGTGTGAGGTAATACTCTAATCTCATTGTGTTGCATTTAGCTATCCAGTTTTCCCAGCACCACTTGTTGAAGAGACTGTCTTTTCTCCATTGTTTATTCTTGCTTCTTTTGTCATAGATTAATTGACCATAGGTGTATGGGTTTACTTCTGGACTCTCTATTCTGTTCAATTGATCTATATGTCTGTTTTTGTGCCAAAACTATGCTTTTTTGATTACTATACCTTTGTAGTATAGTCTAAAGTCTAGAAGTGTGATACCTACAGCTTTACTCTTGTTTTTCTCAAAATTTCTTTGGCTATTCTGGGTCTTTTGTGGTTCCATATAAATTTTTGGTTTATTTGTTCTAGTTCTGTGAAAAATGTCATTGGTATTTTGATAGAGATTGCATTAAATCTGCAGATTGCTTTGGGTAGTGTGACCATTTTAACAATATGAATTCTTCCAATCCAAGAGCACAGGATATCTTTCCATTTCTTTGAATTATCTTCAATTTCCTTCATCAATGTTTTGAAGTTTTCAGAGTATAGGTCTTTCACCTCCTTGGGTAGATTTACTCCTATATATTTTATTCTTTTTGATACAACTCATTCTCTTTTAATACTTCCTCAGGACTTCCGTGGTGGCACAGTGGTTAAGAATCTGCCTGCCAATGCAGGAGACACGGGTTCGAGCCCTGGTCCAGGAAGATCCCACATGCTGTGGAGCAACCAAGCCTGTGTGCCACAACTACTGAGCCTGTGCTCTAGAGCCCACGAGCCACAACTACTGAGCCTGCATACCACAACTACCGAAGCCTGCACACCTAGAGACCATGCTCTGCAACAAGAGAAGCCACCATAATGAGAAGCCCACACACTGCAATGAAGAGCAGCCCCTGCTTAATGCAACTAGAGAAAGCCTATGCACAGCAGCGAAGACCCAGCACAGACATAAATAAATAAATATATTTCCTTATTGGAAACAAAGTTTTGTTCCTTAGGGACATGATAATATTAATCATTTGAAAATTTAAATTTTGTAGCCATATCCAGATATACTGATTCAATTGTTTCTGTTCTTATTTTTTTCTTGGAGCTGGAGGGTTTTGATCACTCCACACAGCCTACTGAAATGACTACATTGTTGGGGATCTTATTCAGTTGTTTCAAAGAGTAGAAACATAGAGCAGACTGTCTGTTCCATAGAGAGATTTTCATCAGGTAGATATGACCAGAGAGTATCAAAAGCTGGTAGACATATTCCTGCAAGCAGCAGCTCTGTTTTGTGTGGGCCGAATACCTCTGGCTGTGTCTATTTTCCTTACCTTGCTGACAAAGGTATTTTGCTCCACTTTATGGAGTTTAGGTATCATACACTTAATAGCAGTTAGTGACATCAGTGTTCCTCAGTATAGTAAATCTCTAGTGTGAGATAATCTTAGTTAATGATCAGCATAAAGCAGAGAGAGGTCATTTTTTTTAATGTTGCCATAAAGTCTGAGTTCACTATGATAGAGTTGGAAGGAGGCAATCCCATTAACCTTTTTATTGTATTGATAAAATTATATACCCTCCTGAATATCAAGGGTGGTATGCTGCTGCAAGTCTGTACCTTTTAAACCATTCTCCAGTAAGGTCCTGAACTAGCCCAGAGGCATAAGATTTGGCCTCATGCAACCTGAACTTGATCCCAATCTTGTCCTTTATCTAGGAATGTGACCTTGGGCAAGTCTTAACTTCTTAAAGGCTCAAAGTTTTCATTCGTATTTTTTCTCCTTTCCAAATCCAATATATGTGGGCTTACATGTGTTTTACACACTTTTTTACAATTATCCAGTATGACGTTTATATAAAGAAGAAAAGCATTTCTTAAAGCATTTCTAAAATGCTCTAAAAAACATTTCTTCAAAAAAGCATTCCATTATATTATTTTATATAAAGGAAAAAAGCATTTCTATGTGTGAGGAAGTAGGTTTTCATGATCCACTATTTCCTACTTATCTCTTTCTTATTCAGTATATGAATTGAATAAGAAATAGAATATGAAAACCCTTCAAAAATGTGAATTATTATTATCACTTTGCACACAACAAACAGAAGGGCTTTCCCTAAAATTCTTCAAGTCACTGTGCATGGATGTTATAGGGCAAAATGAGAGGTAACGTGGGAGGGATAGAATTGCTCTCTTTGGCGATCTGTAGACTAATTCAAGATGATGTGGAGTAATGGCAAAGAAGCTTTCCTAGGGCATAAGAAGAGATTTAAAGGAAGTGGCAGCTTGGATCCCCCTGCAAGGTACACTGTAGATTGGGCAATGCCATTTCGCTGTCACCCTGGAAACAAGAGGTGGCTGCCCTGTTGACCTATACAAGGGTGCTATGGGTCAGGTAGCATCCCCGGATCATAAGATATGGAAGAGCTTCTCATTCTGAGTCCTCAGGCCCACCTCCAACCTAAATCTAAGAGAATTTTCACATGGCACAAAGGATATTAAAGCAAAGTTATAGTTCAAAAACTTTAAAGGTTACAGTGCCTACAGAAAAAAAAAGTGAAAAGGAGAAATGAGGTCAATTAGCAGAAACCTTGCTACTTAAGTTGCATGTCTATAAATTGTCTCAAAGGTGGCCATGCATTTGAAATGCTTTCATGGTATAGGTTAATTCTTCCTCTTAGTAATTAAAGGGAATGGCGACAACAGTGCTGTATCCTAGGTCACACTCCCCACTACCAGAATTCATTAATTCTCTAAATTAATTAACGTGGGGGTCATTTTAACTCTATTCGACCCATATTTTAAGACTCATTTCAAAGCCTTTCACGTTAGCGAAGTCTTCTCTGACTATTCCAGGTCTCAGTGACAACCTGCTTCTTTCTTATAGTTCTTATGATCTGAAACACACAATTTAGCATTTATTCTAAACTGCCTCTTATTATTTCTTCTCTCCCCAATTAGAGCATAAATTCTTTTAGGGTATGAATTCTGTTTTACAAGACTTTTATTATCCTACCACTGCCCCAAGCACAATTCTGAAAATAGTGCTTAATAAATACTTGTTGATTAATGAATACTTCCTGAATTGCCTTTAAGGCACCATTCACACTTCCTTTCACCTTAGGATAAGGGCAATTTTTCTGCTTCAGGAAATATGCCAAGATCCTCTAACTCTCTTTACCTTTTATTTTCTTTTTTAATATATAAAAGCAAATTTTGCAGAGAAGGGGGAATCTGACAATGCAGCAACATTCAAGAATGCCAATTTCTTTTCTCTAAGGACATTCTTTTCTCTGGCTTATTATGAATGCAAGTAAATTTATAGAATTGTCATCAAGACACAGCAGTTACCTCAGTTACTGCTCAGTCCCAGCTTCCATACCCAGAGCAGAGATGTGAAGCTGCACTAGCCAAAGCATTTTCTTATGCTGAAAGAAGGTGGTTGCTCAAGTGTGCACCATGTCAATACCCCTTTCACAACTTGACATCATTCTTCAACCTCGTGGTCTTCCCATCTCTTACTCTGTAGCAAACACTGGAGGGAAAGAAAAAAACTAGGTACGTGATGGGGTTGTTTCTGCATGCTTTTAGCAGCAGCTGGTAAATTTCATTTAAGTAATACCCTCCTGGTTCTGCTAATTGATCACTGGATGTGTTCAGGTCATGTCTAAGGTCAAGAACTAAGATGTTTTACAGCTAAGGCCAAGAAGTGGGGAGCACAGACGATTCACCAATAGGGAAGCCCAGGAATTAGCTCATAAGAAGAGAACAGAAGGAGTAGCCCACATTGATACTAGCAAAGAGACTCTAGTACAGTAAAATGTTCGACAAAAATAGAAGTGACTACTATGACAAGGAACCTTTCTCTGGAATATAAGTTTTTAATTCACTTTACTTAGAAACTGACAAACTGGACAGACGTCAGACAAACACAAGTTCACAAGGCTAACACACTTAAATAGAGAGTATGGAGAGAAAAATGAGAGGGTAATTTCTAGTTTTGTTGTAAGGGACTGCTTACAGGAATTAGGGTACAAAGAAGCAGAAGGTAGGGTTGTAGAACAATGTATCTATGAGAGACAGAAGTGTGTCTACATTGATACTTTGATAGATCTCAAGATTCTACACTGTACTTCAACTTCCTTTGTAGAATATTTTGTGGGTGACAGGAAAGTTTTTTTTTAAAATGTTCCTCTTTCTTTAAGGACTTTAGAAAAGAGGGGGGGAAAGGCGGTGAATTAGAAACATCTCACTTGTATATTTACACCTTCATTTATCCATCAAAATTTCCAACAGAGGTAACAAGGTCAACTAAATTAGCATCTTGAGCATCCTCACAAACACTTCCTCTAAATAATTTATCCACTGGCCATCAAGCAGGTGGAAAACTGGAGTCAGACCTTGGCAAGTATACAAAATCAAATCTGTCTTTTGTGTCACCTTTCAGATACAGAATCCAGTACTAAACTCAGTTTATCCACCTGTGGACAAAGGCAAGATATCCACATCCAATTATGCATTTTCTTCTTCTAGCTAACATTATACCACTTTCCCCTTTTCTGCAGAAGAGAGACCACAGTTTTACTAGTTTTTTGAATGCTAGATACTATTATGATTCCAATGATAGGATGACTACAGATACTCAAAGCTTTTCTAATGACCAGTGCTATTAACCGAAGTAACAAAGGAAGCATCTCACGCTGCAAGCCTGAGTGTTTCAGTGTTGCTCACTTGAGCTCTGTCTAGAACATGCAAAGCAAGAGAAGGTCACAAAAATAGGAATGTCATTGCACAATCAGAGCATGGCAGTGAAGAGCTCTGGTAATTATGGGATGTCATGACACAGGTAGTTCTGGCCACAACTCCGGTTTACATATGTTCTAGGGTCTCCCTTTCAGCAAGAAGAACACAGTAGTAACATTTAAGATGAAGGTAAACACAGAGCTGACAGAGTTGGGTGAATTCAGTGTGGCATTGATTGATGACGTCGCAGTACACAGCCAGACAAGGGAGGGCTACGTGGAGCATGTAAAACAAGGATTTGGGTAGTTTTTACAAACAAGCCTGACAGTGGGTCCAAGGCATGTCAACCTGGCAACTGAGGTGACATATTTAGAACACAAAGAGGAGAAGCAAACAGCCACCACTGTTTGAAGGTGGCCTGCTCTATTTCTCAATGGGCCATTTCATGTGGCGATGCTAAACAGAGATTACTGGACATTACTGACTAACTTCTAGACCTTTGTGATTACTCAGTTCAACTGTCCTTTTACTACCCCATGGAGAGTGCCCAATAAAGTGACAGGGTGGGAAACTTTAAATAGCTTTTCCTTAATCTTATAAGGTATGTTTCTAGAGTAATGGAAACGAAGAAGTACTTTACAGTGATATTATCCTGCTTGCAGAAGTGCAGTATCCCAAAGTCTCTTATCTGGTAATTACCTGCTGTATACATTTCAGTCTCCAACAAGGATAGGTCCAGGAAAATGAGGTTACACTCTAGACAAGCATCCTGTTTCATCAATAGAACCCTGTGACAGAGCAGATGTGCTTTCTACTGTCTTACTGATAGGCTGTTTTTCATAAACAGTCTAACTTTAGAGCCAGAATGGGGTCAGCAACCCAGCAGCCCAGAAATCATCTCCAGTTCAAATGAAATTAGCCAGTTCCATAAAGATTTTTCTGGCATAGTTTGTACTGCAAGTCTCTGTTCTCCTGGGGGGATGGGATGACCTCATATCTTCTCATTATTCTTTCTTACCCTTAAGGTATTTCTTGTCATCTATTATCATATAAGTCCTGTGTTGTTAGTTACCCTTGATGTGCACATCTTATTACCCCAACTACATTATACAGTCCTTAAGGGCAAAGCCTGATTCTTCCACTTCTTGGAACCTGCTATAGCATGCAGCCCATGCATATAGTTTGTATCAATAAAGGTTTGTTCATTTATTGAGCCATGGACACCTGTGTTCAGTTCTTCTGTGAAGAATTTGTCTCTCTCTCTCTCTCTCTCTATATATATATATATATATATATGTGTGTGTGTGTGTGTGTGTGTGTGTGTGTTCTATTTTAGTGGATCAAATAGTATTGAAGTTGCTGTGACTGCCAGAATTTCTCCATCAGATGAAAGGCAGGCTAATGTACTAGTTAAGAGAATTCATGGGCTTTAGAGAAAAAGGTACCTGAATTTAAGTTTCAGTTCTGCCACTTCCTAAATATATAATCTCAGCCTCTCTGAACCTCAGTCTACTTACCTGTAAAATGCACATAACAAAAGTTATCTCATAGGATAAGTGTGAGGCTTAAATCAAATAACTATGGTACAGTGCTTGACACACTCAATAAATGATAGTTAGTGTAATGTGGCTTTGTGGTACTTACTTTTATTCTTACATCTTTTGCTCAAATATTATTCAGGCTAGTGGGCCCACTGTTTTCATCATGTTATTTTAGCACAGTACTGTCATACCTATAGTTAAGCAACACTGATTTTATAGGACTTGGTTTCCCTTTGTGCAAAAGGCAAATGAGATTAGTTACATAGACTTGTATGGGGCAAAAATGGTGCAAACAGGATACAAGTGGTGATTTGTGAATGTTTATGACACCTTGCTTCAGGCAAACCCTCAAAGCTGAATTTTCAGGCTTTTTGCTCAATGGAAAAACTATACTACAGGTGACAAGTCAATTAAAACTCAGGCATCTCCAGCAAAACCACCTCATGACAAAGAAATAACACAAAGAAACAAAAGTGTGAAGCAGAAAGCTTCATTTTGACTTTGTTCAACTGCTTGGCCTACAATCTGGAAGTTTAATCTATGGCCTCAGTTCATGGGCTATTATTTCTACCTGAAATGACTCTTTATCACTTTCATAGCTATGAAAAATTTATAACTCTGAGTACAACATATTTCTATTTAGTGAGAAGTCTAGACTGATATCTAGACCTCAAGGTTGATTTGCACCCATTTCTAAGATTTAAAAAGTCTTAATCGCTCACATCTAGGCAGAGCACATTTTTATTTCCTGCTTCTCTAGCACTCTCAGATTACTAGGAGTCAAAGAAACAAGTACCTATTTATCTGATGAATTCCAAAATCATGTGGTCCATCCTCCAGTCTGCTGGAGAGCCTTCAGGCAAATGGCCCTCAAAAGATACCCAAGGAGGACTTCCCTGGTGGCACAGTGGTTGAGAGTATGCCTGCCGATGCGGGAGACACGGGTTCATGTCCCGGTCTGGGAAGATCCGACATGCTGCGGAGAGGCTAGGCCCGTGAGCCATGGCCGCTGAGCCTGGGCGTCTGGAGCCTGTGCTCCGCAACGGGAGAGACCACAACAGTGAGAGACCCGCGTACCACAAAAAAAAAAAAAAAAAAAAAAAAAACCCAAGGAAAGAAGTTAGATCTCAGATGAGGAGGAATGACTTCTGGACTAGGAGGCAGAGAACTTGATTTCAGTCCCCTGCACTGTCCCTAATTATCAATAGTCCTTTAGAATGTCATCATGCCTCTAAGTCTCAACTTTTTCTGTAAAAGAGGAAGCAGGATGAGATGCTCACTAAGGTCCCATGAGCTCTAAAATTCTGTGGTTCAACAACAGTCTTTATGTCACATTCCAACACCTTAAAAACAATCCTTCCATCTACTTCATTCACAGCCATCATCTGCCCTTATCCCAGGGTCCTTCACAATGGGAAGTAGGCGGCTATGCCATGGGGAAAACACTTCTCTTTTCATGATCTTGCCCAACACCCTTTCCTATAACCTAACAGCCGAAGTAACTCTATAGCTGTGTGTAGCAGTACCTGGAATCAACAGGACATACAGCCATGTGTGTGTTTCAGCATTGTTATAGCTCTCGATGAAACTGAAACTATGCATTGGGCTTCTATGTTTCAAATAGTGTTTTCTGGGGATTATGGTAAAGTTTATTTGAGTTTCAAGAAAGAGAGATCTGTTCAAGCTGCTTCCAGAAATAATTGGTTTGGGCTTTTTTTAATGCAAAGATTCATAGACCTCATAGAAATCCAAGACCTTGCCATCCAAACTCATAGGAACCACAGTAGGAAACAAAATCTTTTAGGATGCCAAAGGGCACATTCTCTGGCCCTACAGCGTCTCTGCATTCCCCGGTGCATCTTCTCTATATACTTTTACCTTGTTCTTCCTTCTACCAGCTGGTTTCTTCATGTTTACTCATAGTGTTTGCCACCTCATGAGCTTGATTTAAATATCGTTTCCATTGGCTTTAGTTCTAATCCTCTTATCTCTCAATACCCCCATTCATCTTCTGACCCCACCATTGACTACCTTTTACTTTTGGTTTTCTAATTGCAAACGCTTGCAAGAGAAATTGTATTGGACTGCAACATCTTTTTTAAAGCCAAGCCACACAGGAAATTCATGGCTGCCCAACCCTGGCTAGACAGTCCAGAATCTAGTGCCCTCTCTTGGACCCATTTAATTGGACAAGATTTTTAAAATAGTTACTACCTATCAGAACAACTGTGCATGAAGTAGTCTTCCTCAGATCGGGGTATAGGCAGGCATGCATTTGAAGTTCACCAGATAGTTCCTATCTTGCATCAGCATTTTGCAAATACTCTGCAGGACTTTGCAGAGTAGACTTTTCTAAAAGGTAGCTCCCTGAGTCCAGAACCAAGGTTGTATGCTTACTTTTTATATCCTTTCCTATGGAAACAACAACAACAACAAAAGGCTGAACTGACATACAGTGTAATAGTCATTTCTTGGGTAACTTATGTATGTGATTGAGCAGATGTCTACACAACTCATAGTTACAATTTACCTCTAGAATCATTTAGTTTACCATTCCTCTTTTATTATCTGAGAACAGGTCTTAATGAACTACCTCTGAGGATTATTTTTAAGGACACCTAACAAAATATTGTAAAGATGCTTAATAAATGCTGCTACATATTGTATAGTGGGATTTTCATATCAATACCACAAATAATAGTTCTTTTAAGCATCTTCCACCTTTTTTTATTTTTTTATGCCCAAAGAGACTTGGTTGAGATACTGACACCTACTTTTTGAGAAATGCGGTATTTTTACACCACACTAGGGTTTTCATAAATCCTCAGCTATAACTCTATAATTTGTTTTACACCATCAACTCCCACATCATTCCTGTATTATTATAATATCTAAGTGACTACACTATAAATTTTAAGACGTGGACTTTGAAACCCTCAACTTTCCTGCCATCAGGGCTTCAGGCATTTTAAGAAACCAATCAAGACTGGCAGGAAAGAGAGAGGAAAATGGGATAATTCAGGCATTTTTTTCCCTAGAAAAGGTAAAGGACATCTTTACCAAAAGACTGTATGAAAGGAAGACAGAAAAATAGAGGGGAAATTTGGGTTTTAGTTCTGCAAATCCTCCAAAATATTTTAAGTCTTAGTTTAAATGTTAAAATTTAAAGTCTATGTAGTTTTAAAATATACACAGTACTTTATGTAAAATATATAACCAACAAGGACCTACTGTATAGCACCAGGAACTATACTCAATATCTTACAATAAACTATAATGGAAAAGAATCTAAAAAAGAATATATATGTATATCTGAATTACTTTCACTATACACCTGAAACTAACACAGCATTGTAAATCAACTATATATTTCAATGAAAACTAATTAATTTTTAAAAGTAAAGTCTGTATAATTTTATAAAGTGTGCTCAGGGAAATTTAAAATTTCCCAGGTAGACTCAGGAAAATCTTAAGAGATTTTCTGCCAAAATATCTGAAGTAGTAAAATCCTTCAGACTCCCTTGGATTCAAGAGCCATTTGAGTACAAGAGTCTCCTCCAGCTCTCAGAATTTCTGGAATGCTGTCTGGAGATGCCTGCTGAAGGCACTTCACTAGTCATCATGGAGGGGCAACCAGGATTGGTTCAACTGTCTTGAGACTCTTCCTAGGAATCAAGATGGCCCAGCTTTTGTTTTATCTTGTTGTTGTTTTTTTTAATATGAAGCATTTACAGAAAATCCTGATAGATAAAAATAAAATATAAAATATGTTATTAATTCTTTTGAGAAGAAAGAAAAAAAACTTGAGAAGAAGAAAATTGAGAAGAAGAAAAAAAATTTCAAGATAACATCAGCTATTTTGTCTTTTAAAAGTGCCAGTGCTCTCAAGCAATTTTTGAATCCACCACACAATCAACCCAATCTTCTAAACCTTCTCTGCTTACCATTACCCCATAATTTAATTCACGTTCAGAATTATCTCACTGAGAAATGTCCATATCCTCAGAAATCCAAGAAAGATGTAATTAGGCTTGCTCTACTCTCTATATTATAGCATGGACACCTTTTATTACCATAATATGAGTTTGATTTTATAAGCTCTCCAGAGACTTGAATTATCTTTGTCTGAACAGCCAGCTGCCTATAACATAGGCTGCTTACCCAGTAAAGAAAGTAGTCAGCTTTTCAACTCAATTTTTCTCATTTTTTAAATAAGAAGACTACTATATATATTATATATATATAATATATATAATATATATAATATATATATAATATATATATATTATATATATTATATATATAAAGATATATATATATCTTTACTTTAAAAGAGATAACACTTGAACCAAGGAGGTAAAGACTTGTACACAGAAAACTACAAAATTGAAAGAAATTGAAGAAAACATAAAGACAGATCCCCTGTGTTTATGAATAGGAAAACTTAATATTGCTAAATTGTTAATGCCAAAGAGATTTGTAATTAAATGTAATCTCTATCAAAATTCCAACTGCCTTTTTGCAGAAATGGAAAGGACAATTTCGAATTCATATGGAATTGCAAGGGGCTTCAAATGACTAAAACAATACTTAGAAAGAAAAACAAAGTTGGAGGATTCAAATTTCTCAATTTCAAAATTTACTGTAAAGCTGCCATAAACAAGATAGTGTATAATAGCATAAGGACCAGTGGAATAGAATTGACAGTCCAGATATAAAGCCATACATTGATGGCAAACTGATTTTTTACAAGAGTGACAAATCCATTCAATAGGTAAAGAAGAGTCTCTTCAGCAGATGTTGCTAAGACAACTGGATTTCCACATGCCTAAGAATGAAGTTGGATTCCGATTTCATGTAATACACAAAAAATCGACACAAAATGGATAAATGACCTAAATATAAGAGTTAAAGCCATAAAACCCTTAGAAGAAAACATACGGATAAAGCTTCATGACTTGTATTTGACCATGGCTACTTAGATATTACACCAAAAGCATGAGCAACAAAAGAAAAAAATAATAAATTGAGCTTCATCAAATTTAAAAACTTTTTGCATTAAAAGACACAAGAAAGTGAAAAGACAACTTACAGAATCAGAGAAAATATTTTCTAAATAATGTATATGATAAAAGTTTAATATTCAGAATATATAAAGTACACCTACAACTCAACAGTAAAAAGACACAAGCACAAGTTTTAAAAATGGGCAAAGAAAAAAATATGGGCAAAGGACTTGAATAGACATTTATCCAAAGAAGATATAGAAATGGCCAAAAAGCACATGAAAAAATGCTCAACATCCTTAATCATTAGGAAAATGCAAATCAAAACCATAATGAAATACCATCTTCATACTTACTAAGATAGCTATAATAATTATTTTTAAAAACAACAAGTGTTGCTGAGGATATGGAGAAATTGGAATCCTCATACATTGCTGGTGGGGATATAAATTGGTGCAGCTACTGTATAAAATGATAGGATGGTTCCTCAAAATGTTATACACATAATTACCATGTGACTCAACAATTCTACTCCTAGGTCTATAACTAGAAGAATTAAAGCAGGAAATCTAACAGATACTTATAAGCAAATATTTACTGCAGCATTATTCACAACAACTAAAATGTGGAAACAACCCAAGTGTCAAATCAGCAGATGAATGGATACAGAAAATATTTCACATACTTAAAATAGAATATTATTCAGACATTAAAAGGAATGACGTTCTGACACAAGCTATAACATGAATGAACCTTGAAAACATTGTGCTGAGTGAAATAAACCAGACATAAAAGGACAAGTGGTATATGATTCCACTTACATGAAATATCTAAAATAAGCAAATTCATAGTAACAGGAAGTGGATTAAAAGTTACTAGATAGTGTGGAGATGGGAGGCTGGTGAGTTAATGGTTACAGAGTTTCTGTTTGGGATGATAAAAGTTTTAAAGATATATGATCATGATAGTTGCACAGCATTGTGAATATAATTAATACCACTGAAATGTGCACTTGAAAATGGTTAAAATGAAAAAAGTTATGTTATTTATGTTTTACGTCAATGAAAAAGTAAAAAAAAAAAGAAGTTAATACTACTACAGATCCAGTTAACCAAGAAACTGAATGCCTCAGTATAATTTGGTTCCTTTTGAATTAGTCTTCAAAAGTTATCAGTCTCTGTTTAATCTAACCTTGCTTTTTACAGAACGTTGAAAGGGTCACTTTTTACCACTCACCTAGAATTTTATATTATGTCAAAATCCCTTCTAACACTCTTCTAGGGTTTCAGTCCAGATTGAAGTTAAGTGACCTCCTAGTAGCGTGTACTCAACTTTCAGCTGGTTTTTGTTTCCTCAAGTATTTGTATGTTGTTTTGATGTATGTCAGCCACCAACACGTCCCCACTCATTTAACAGAGTTAAGTAAAAGTATGGCCATCTATCCACTCTTTTTGACTTTTCTGCTCCTGTCTTTCCTATTTTTCCAGTCACCAAAAGAAGTAAAAAGAACAAAATGAGTATGAAATAAGTTCCCTTGTCACGGGGACCCTCTGTGATTAACTGTTTGACAATCATAATGTTTCTCTCCTGTTTCACATCAGGCCTTGACATCTCCATTCCAGCAAGAATTGCAAGCTGTTAGATGGTACTTTAATTGGCTAGTAATTTAAATACATAAATACTCACTATGTTCATGCAGAGAAACTCTGCTTCTTGTTACAGCATGTGTAAGTACCAAAAAGAAAATAAATAAATAACTCTACCATATAAATGTTAAGTAATAATTAAACACAACATAGTGAGGATACTTAGGTAACATTTATTTTTTTATTATACATAGAGTTTTTTAACATATAAAATAAAAAATATCATAAAGTATAAAGAAGGAAATTAAAATCCTCAAAAAACCTTACTACCCAGAAAGGAACAAAACTAATATTTAGGTATGTTTATTTACAGTTCTTTTCTGTACTCATACATACACACATAATTGGGATCAGAAAGGCTTTTTATCTCATTATAAAAATCATTCATTATATTAAATTTGTAAAATATAATAAATTAAAGGATAACAAAATTATTTTTATTATTATCATTCAGATGTAATAATTGTTACATTTTTGCTATGTATACTTCCTGATTTTTTCTGTCTATTAATAAAGCTTTGACTATAGAACACATAAATGTTAATTATCTAAATTTTAAAAATACAGAATGTTATTAAGAAAATGTATCACTGGTGTATATACTTCTTGAAATATAGACATAGCTACAACAATATTATTTTAAAGAGATTCTAAAAAACTCAAAATGGATTAAAGAGCAAAATGTAAGGCCAGACATTATCAAACTCTTGGAGGAAAACATAGACAGAACACTCTTTGACATAAATCACAGCAAGATCCTTTTTGACCCACCTCCTAGAGAAAGGGAAATAAAAACAAAAATAAACAAATGGGACCTAATGAAACTTAAAAGTTTTTGCACAGCAAAGGAAACCATAAACAAGACGAAAAGACAACCCACAGAATGGGAGAAAATATTTGCACATGAAGCAACTGGCAAAGGATTAATCTTCAAAATTTACAAGCAGCACATGCAGCTCAATATCAAAAAAACAAACAACCCAATCCAAATATGGGCAGAAGACCTAAACAGACATTTCTCCAAAGAAGATATACAGATTGCCAACAAACACATGAAAGGATGCTCAACATCACTAATCATTAGAGAAATGCAAATCAAAACCACAATGAGGTATCACCTCACACCAGTCAGAATGTCCATGATCAAAAAATCTACAAACAATAAATGCTGGAGAGGGTGTGGAGGAAAGGGAACCCTCTCGCACTGTTGGTGGGAATGTAAATTGATAGAGTCACTATGGAGAACAGTATGGAGGTTCCTTAAAAAACTAAAAATAGAACTACCATATGACCCAGCAATCCCACTGCTGGGCATATACCCTGAGAAAACCATAATTCAAAAAGAGTTATGTACCACAATGTTCATTGCAACTTTATTTACAATAGCCAGGACATGGAAGCAACCTAAGTGTCCATCGACAGATAAATGGATAAAGAAGATGTGGCACATTTGTACAATGGAATATTACTCAGCCAGAAAGAGAAATGAAATTGAGTTATTTGTATTGAGGTGGATGGACCTAGAGTCTGTCACACAGAGTGAAGTAAGTCAGACAGAGAAAAACAAATACCACATGCTAACACATATATATGGAATCTAAAAAAAAAAAATTATTCTGAAAATCCTAGGGGCAGGACAAGAATAAAGACACAGATGTAGAGAATTCCTTGAGGACACGGGGAAGGGGAAGGGTAAGCTTGGACGAAGTGAGAGTGGCATGGACATATATACACTACCAAATGTAAAACAGATAGCTAGTGGGAAGCAGCCACATAGCACAGGGAGATCACCTAGGTGCCTTGTGACCACCTAGAGGGGTGGGATAGGGAGGGTGAGAGGTAGATGCAAGAGGGAGGAGATATAGGGATATATGTATATGTATATCTGATTCACTCTTTTATAAAGCAGAAACTAACACACCATTGTAAAGCAATTATACTCCAATAAAGATGAAAAGAAAAAAAAGATTCTACACAAGTCACTTAGCAATAGAAGGTGACTATTTTCTCATGTCATTAAATATTCTGCTGCTTAAATTTTAATATTTATATAAAATTTTATAGTCTATATCTATCATAATATAACTATCCTATCTTATGCTATTTAATTATCTTCTCTTCAAATTATGAGGGCACCAATTGTTTTGCACCCTCATCAAAAATAAGAATTATTATTATACTTTTAAATCTTTACTAATTTGATATAGAAAATTATGTCTTGTTTTACTTTTCAATTTACCATGGTGTGATTATTAGTGATTTTAACCATTTTTAACATATATGATGATCATTTGTTTTACTTTAGTGAATCTCCATTTTGTTTCTCTTACCCATTTTCCCTTATTTTTTCTATTGAATTGTAATAACTTTTTCTCTATGAAGTTATGAATGCTTCCTCTTTCATAAAAATTAAACAAATGTTACAAGCTGGTTGTTTTCATTTTAAATTTGTTTGTAAATTTTTAAATGAAATCAAATCTACCATTTTTTTCTATTTAGACTTCTTTTATAATTACATAGTTCTTCCCTGCTTTTCAGTTATTTAAATTTTCACCTATATTTTTTAATAGTTTTTGTTTTCCTATTTAACTCTGAATATATTTGTAATTCAATTTGGTATATTATTTGATGTAAGCAATTGAACTTCCTAATTTTTCAAACTGTTTAATACCAATAATCAAGTTATTGGAATGTCTACACTTTTTTGAAATGCTAGCTTTGTCATATACTAAATGTTATATTGATATATATTTGATTTGGTCTGCTTCTGGACTATCTTTTCCATTCCATTGAACACTGCATTGTTATAATTACTGTTACTTCATAAACATCCTAATGTCTCTCAGTTCAAGTGGTCTTTTTTGCTTCTTCTTCAAAAATATTTTTGCCAACATTATATTATTAAGTTTTCAAAAAAATTTAAACTCATTTTACTATAGTATGGAAAATTTCCCCTCAAGAATAACACAAAACTTTTAGTTCGTTTTATGATCTTGAACAAGATACCCAAAACTTAACTTTCCACATGATGATCTTTAAGAATCTCCTTTCTGTGCTATTCTTTAGATCTACACAAAAAGAGATTTTTACCATTTTTCAGAAAGCAACTCTAACAAGAGCCAAAAGAGCATCCTAGTTAATTACATGCTTATACTGATATACATGAAACAAAACAATGATGCTTCTGACTTTGACCTCTACCTATATGTGGATAAGATTGAACAGATCAGTAAGTAGTGATTCTCTTAAGATCCTCAGCTGCAATTTTTAAATTTTGGTAGAACAATGAAATTCTGTGTAGTTAAAGAGTCACAGTATTTATGGTGGTGGTAGATCATTAGTGGCTGTAAGTTTTCTGAAACTTGAAGTTTTGATTCAGGGTCCACTTAGCAATTTCATGTAAGTTCTTTAGGAATCCTGCTGCCATCTATCCTTTGCAAGTAACCAGCCTGGAAGAACCAGGCTCTACAGAGCATTGCTTTAAGTAAATTAATCTGACAAGAAAGCCTCGGAAGCAGAAATATACAAGAAACCTTCACTACTATCACTTACAGAGAGTTTTCTCTTTGACTGTATGTGAATTCTTTACATTGCCCTTTGATTTTTTTTGGTTTCCTTTTCTAAAAAGGGCAACATTTTTGCAGTTACATTCAGTGACTAGAAACTCTAAGTTTCTAAATTTGTATCTTGCAACTTCTTTCCCAATCTTGGCAACTGTTTGTTAGTTGACTTTTTCAAGGTAAGTTTTTTGCTATATGAATAGTTTATTTCTGAAAGATGAATTGCATTTCCCAAATTTCAGAAATCAATGATAAGGGTGATAATGCTTAAAGTGCCAAAGAGAAAAATAAGTCCTCTTTTTCATTCAGACTCTACTACCTCAATATAGAGGTAGTAGAGTCCGAACTACCAAAGACTGAGGTGTCCAAAACCTCAGTCTTTCCCTTCTTCCTCTTTTGGCTACAGAAAAAAGGCATTTCATTACTTGAGATCCTTTTTAGTTTGCCTGTATGTGAAGGAAAGGAGCTTCTTCAAGAATCTACAAGTTTGACCCATTTATTCATGTGTCCATTCATCAAATATTTGTTGAATATTTGCATTATACTAGATATCATGCTAAGAATTTTCTCCATGGGAAAACTCAGAAACAGACTTCATCTATTGAAAATTAAAACAAAAATAAAACATAAAAGGAGAATAAGAATAAGAAGCTAATGAAAACCATCACTGCCCTAAAAAAAAAAAAAAGAAAGATAGAAAGAAAGAAAGGAAGAAAGAAAGAAAATTATGATGTAAAAGGAAATTAACACAGCACTTTAAACTAAATTAAAATATCAACACAGAAGGATTTGGGGACATAGGGAAAAAACTTAGAACAGAAACGGAAACATGAAATGGGCAATAATGAAGTAAGAGTCAGGTGAATAAGGAAAAATAGAGAGGAAAAAGACCAAAAAATAATGTTATTTTTTACATGATATATTCTCTATCTTTGTATTTTATGTGCTGACAAAGTCAAAATTTGGCAACTCATATATAAAAGGAAATAAGGACAATAATAAGGGTATAAGTACAAAGATAACTAATAGAACAGAAATACAAACTTTTCTATATGCCAACAAATTTTATAAAGAATATTTTAAACACCATATAGAGAAAGAAATATGACAAAGGTAATATAATGTGCATAATAATATTTGTCATTATTGTCATAATAATGACAAATGGAAATAGGCTTAACTATATTAAATGAAAAGGATTTTTAATTTAGCTGATAAAGACCAATTATTTTCTATATGCTCAAGATATGCCCAAAACAGAATGATTCAGAAAGGCTTAAATTAAGGGAATGAACAAAGGTATAAGTTAACGGAAACAATAGAAAAACAAGGATAGTGCTACTGATATCAAACAAAGTAGAATACAGACCTACATCATTGAAACTTAACAAGGAATGATACTTTTTTTAATAATAAAAGGCAAGATTCACATGAAGGTATAAGTATTATAAATATCTACAGCAAATAACACAGCAGCCAATTATATGAAGAAAAAATTAATTTAAATGCAAGAAAACATAGAAACAAAATAGGAGGAGACTTTAACATATTACTCTCAGTACAAAACAGACTGAGTAAACAAAAATTGTTACAGAGAATCTAATGATATAGTCAGTAAGTAAATCTCATTAATATAAAGAAAAATATATATAATACACTCTCTCTATGTATATATATGTGTATATATATATATATATATATATGTGTGTGTGTATGTATATATATATATATATATATATATATATATATATATATATATGGCAGAATTTTTACCCTGGTAATGAAGAATTCACTTTCTTCTAAAGTGAACATTCATGAAAACTGCTGTGTATGAGGTTATGAAGAAAATATTAGTAATTTTCATAATTTAGAATTCTCACAATGAACACTCTGACCACAGTGCTGTAAAACGCAGATTTAGTAACAAAAGTTTTTAAATTATCTTCCTAACAGTTAATTAATAAACTTCCATTAAACAACTCTTATATGAGAGTGAAACTACAAAATGAAATTACAGAATATCTAAAAAAATGATAACAAAACAGTACATAACAGATTTTGTGGGGTATATTTTAATCAGTGCCCAGAAAAAAATCTATAACCTTATATATATATATATGAATAAAAATAAATAAATTCCCAGCTCAAGAAGTTAGGAAAAAAAACAAAATGTACTAAAAACACACACACAAACACACACACTCACAGAGGAAAGGAAATAATAAAGATAAAAGTGGAATTAATATGGAAGATAAAAAAAAGAGAAAATTTAATTAAAAATCAAAATTTCAGGTTTTTAAAACAAATAACTATCTGATTTAATCAAAAAAGATAAAAAGGCAGTATATAACATGAGAAATGATACAAGGGAAATACCATAGAAATGGGACAAAAATAAAAAGAAATGTAAGGAAAAAATAATAAATTTACAATTATAGTTGGAGATTATAATATGCTTCTTTTTTTATAAATTTATTTATTTATTTATTTATTTTTGGCTGTGTTGGGTCTTTGTTGCTGTGCATGAACTTTCTCTAGTTGCAGCGAGTGGGTGGCTACTCTTCGTTGCAGTGCACGGGCTTCTCATTGCGATGGCTTCTCTTGCTGTGGAGCACAGGCTCTAGGTGCACAGGCTTCAGTAGTTGTGGCGCACAGGCTTCGTTGCTCTGCAACATGTGGGATCTTCCCAGACGAGGGCTCGAACCTGTGTCCCCTGCATTGGCAGTTGGATTCTTAACCACTGTGCCACCACAGAAGTCCTAAATATGCTTCTTTTAGTAACTGATTTAAGAAGCAGACCAAAAATCACTAGAGGAATAAAGAATAAAATATTTGAAAACATGATTAACAAACTTCACTTAATTAACATTAATAGAATCCTGCATCCAACATCTGCATGAAACACATTGTTTCAAGTGTAAACTGAACATTTACCAAAATTGACCATATGTTGAACTATAAAGCACAAGTCTCAAAAAATTTCAAAGCATTAAAATTATACATAGTGTGTTCTCCAGCAACAGTGGAATTAAACTAGAAATAAAAACAAAAAATAACTGGAAAATCCCCAAATGTTTCTAAATCAGCCAATATATTCCTACTTAACCCATGTGTCAAAATAGCCATCTTAAAGGAAATTTAAAACATATTTTAAACTGAATGAAAGTAAAAACATAATGAATCAAATTTTATGGGATGAATTTAGAGCTAAGCATAGATGGAAATTTAGTAAGTCCTTAAACACATACTTAAGGGAAAAAATATGCCTGATCTAAGTATCAATCTCAAGGAGCTTGGAGAAAAAAAGAGCAAATCAAACAAAAATTAGTAAAGGAGAAAAGAGCACAAGCTGATGGATTTTTTTTTAATACATTGAGGAAAATCAAGAGGAGCAAAATGTGTTTGTTTGTTTTTAAGACTAATAAAATAGATAACCCCTTAGCAATATCAATCAAGAAAAAAACAAAAGGAAAGAAAGGCATAAATTACCAGTATCAGGAATGAAAATGTAAACATATGATAGGTTCTATAAATTTTACAGACTTAAAAAATAATAAGGGAATATTATGAATAATTCTAAGCCAGTAAATTTGAAAATTTTGAATGAAATAGATAAAATTCTTGAAAAATGCAACAACTTTGTACTCACAAAAATAACTTCAGGCCCATATGGCTTGCTGGTGAATTTTCCTGAGCATTAAAGTAAAACATAATATTAATTTGATTATATATTTTAAATAGTTTCCTGGGAAAATAAAAAGAAGAAACACTTACCAACTAACTTATTCTATGGTTTCTTGACACCAAAACTAGACAAGAAACTTAAAGGAAAGGAAAATTTCAATTACAAAATAGGCCAATAGCTCTTATAAAAATAGATGTAAAATACACTATATAGAATATAATCAAGTCCAAGAATATAGAAAAGGAAAATGCATTATTTATTCTAGAGCTGTATGATTGATCAAACTTTTGAGAATCAATATAATTCACCACATCATCAGATAAAGGAGAAAAATCATATGATTTTCTCAGGATTTGGATAAATGCATTTAATAAAATACAATACCTAAGCATAATTTGAAAAAAAAAAAAAAACTTTTGACAAACTAGAAACAGCTGGAAACTTCCATAATCTGATAACACATATGCACAAAAAAGCCAACAGCAAATATCTTCTTAATGATGAAATATTAAAAGCATTTCAAGACAAGAATGCTCACCAATTCTATTTATCATTGTAGTAGAGGTCTTTGCTAGCCCAATAAACTAAGAAAAGATAAAAAATTAGAATGGAATGGGCTTCCCTGGTGGTGCAGTGGTTGAGAGTCTGCCTGCTGATGCAGGAGACACGGTTTCGTGCCCCGGTCCAGGAAGATCCCACATGCCGTTGAGCGGCTAGGCCCGTGAGCCATGGCCGCTGAGCCTGCGCGTCCGGAGCCTGTGTTCCGCAATGGGAGAGGCCGCAACAGTGAGAGGCCCGCGTACCCCCCCCAAAAAAAAATCTACAGAAAAATTATTAGAGTTAATAAATCAATTTAACACATTCTCTGGCTGCAAAGTCAATGTACAAATATTAATTTTACTTCTATATTCTAGAAACAAAAAACTAGGAAGTGGAACTTTTAAAACTACTATTTTCAGTATTTTCTAAAACTATTAAAAGTCTAGAAATATACTTAATAAAAATACACAAGATCTCTATATAGAAAACTATAAGCTGTTTTTGAAATAATGAAACCATATCTGAATTAGTAATAAAATAGGCCATATTCATGAATCTATGAAAAATCCAATATAATAAGATTATCAACTCTCCCCAAATTTATCTGTAGAGTCAATGCAATTCAAATAAAATTCCTAGCTGACTCTGTGTCTGTGTGAAAATGTTAATATGGAAATTGACAAGGTGATTCTAAAATGTGTATTAAAATGTAAAGAGTTGATAATAGCTGCGATAATCTTAAAGAAAAAAGTTGGAGAAATTAGGCTACTAGATATCAAAACATGACAAAGCGGGCTTCCCTGTTGGCGCAGTGTTTGAGAGTCCGCTTGCCGATGCAGGGGACACAGTTTCGTGCCCCGGTCCGGGAAGATCCCACATGCGGTGGAGCAGCTGGGCCCATGAGCCATGGCCGCTGAGCCTGCGCGTCTGGAGCCTGTGCTCCGCAACGGGAGAGGCCACAACAATGAGAGGCCCGTGTACCGCAAAAAAAAAAAAAAAATGACAAAGCTTCCATGAGTGGTATTGATGCAAAGATAGACAATAGACCAGTAGAATACAAGAGAGAAACCAGAAAGAGACTTATATACGGTTGCTTAAGACTGAGTTGCCACCGCTATTCAATGAGAAAGGATGGTATAATATTTTTAATAAATAATGTTCACTAAATTGGATATTCATTGTCAAAGTTTTCCCCCTACCTCACATTATATATAACAACAATCAATTCTAGGTGGGATATAAATCTGAATATGAACATCTTCATGACTTAGGAGTAAGCAGAGATTTCCTAATCAGGACAAAAATTGTCAACAATAAAATGAAGAATGATAAATTAAACTTCATTAAAATTAAGTACTTCTGTTTTCCAAAAGATATTAAATATTTTGAGAGATTTTTGAAATGCATGTATCTGACAAAGGACTTGTACCTAGAATATATTTTTAAATTCCTATGACTGATATGGAAAAGGTGATCAACTCAATAGAAAAAAAATGGGCAATAGACTTGAACAGACATTTCACCAGAAAAGGCTATCAAAGGGCTAATAAGTATTAGAAAAGGTCCTCATTGTGAGTAATCATCAGAAAATGCAAATTGAAACCACAACAAGATTCTACTACATACCCACTAGTATGACCACAATCTTACAAAATGACAGTACAAAGTGTTGGACCAGATGTGGAATATCTAGAAGGCTTATAAATTTCTGATGATCATATAAATTCTCACAAATACTTTAGAAATCCATAGCAGTACTTATTAAAACTGAATATTTGTATCTTTTATGACCAAGCAATTCTACTCTTAAGCATATGCCCAACAGAAAGGTATACATATATGCTACAAGAGACGTGCATGAGAATGTTCATAGCAGTGTTAATAACCCCAAACTAGAAACAACCCAAATGTTAATTACCAGTAATATGTAATAATACATCGTGGCATATTCATGAAATGAAATATTATACAATGAAAATAAACTGTTGCTATATGCCACAGCATGAGCGAATCTTACAAACATAATACTGAGTTAAAGAAGGCATGCACAAAAGAAGACATATTGTATGGTTTCATTAATGTAAATTCTAAAGCAGGCAAATCTAATAGAAGGTGTTAAAAGTCAAAATATGTGGTTATTGGGGAGGGGAGTAAATAATGACTATGAAGGGACAAGGAGCTTCTGAGGTGCTGGTAATATTTTGTTTCTATTCTGATATTCATTCTGAGTGGTAATTATATTAATATGTTCACTTTGTAAAATTTCATTGAGCTCTACACTCACAATCTGTGTGAAAATATAAATACATGTATTTATATATTCCCAGGATCTATAATTATCTATGTTTGTTAA
Source organism: Mesoplodon bidens (assembly GCF_964165515.1). Lineage (NCBI taxonomy): Eukaryota > Metazoa > Chordata > Mammalia > Artiodactyla > Ziphiidae > Mesoplodon > Mesoplodon bidens. The sequence goes on along the minus strand of NC_138177.1, from coordinate 65,493,655 downwards.
TATATATAAACATGTATCCATGTGTGCATATGTATAAATATGCTTATCCAAAAAAAAAGGATTCCAAAGACGAAATAATAGGCATAGTAAATACCCTCCTAGGAGGTATTTATGCTTTATATGGCCAAGTTGATAACCCAGAAGGTTGTCAGATACAGTACAATCTAGCCCTGACCCACCACAGACATTGTTAAATAATCGTATTACTCTTTTCCATTGATCTTTTTAGCAATCAAACGATCTTAAAGATGCAGTCCCAGCAGCCACTGCCAACATTGGAAAATGAAGTAAAATCTATTGCCATTCCTGGCTAAAGCATAAAAAGAAATCATTAACACCAGGATTCAAACTCTGTAGTAATATTAGGTTGACAGAAGCCTTTGAATTCTAAGAATTTAGTATGCCTCTGATCACTCTGGCACCCATTTCTGCCCCAGAATAAGGCCGGCTTTGCCCTGAAGCTATAGCAAACTTCCAGGCCTGACATTCTGAACTTCAGAGCTCAGGCCCATCATTTTTGTAAAAGGTCCTATTAGAATAACCGTATAAAAATAGTAACCACTAGAGTTAAGTTTTGATTAAGTATATTAGAAAATAAAATCTTTTCTTATAGAAACTAGAAGCAGGAGAACATTTGACATTTGAGAGAGACTCTCAAAGAAAAAAATATCGACTCTATTTTAGAGGATCTGTTTGCAATGCTCTTTTTGGATTTACATAGCACACATCTCAGTAGCAAACAGTTTCTGAAAATTCTTATTTGGCTTACTAAACTATCTTTATGTTATAACAATATTACGACGATACATTGGATATACACATTTTCTTTTGGAAAATTGTTTCCTTAGACAGCAAAAAAAAAAAGAAAAATTATAAGCAAGTGTTTATATATTATGTTCAAAAATTTTTGTCATATTTATATAAAATATATTTTTCAGTGTTTCATAAAACAGTTTCTTGAAACAGTGTGTACTTTCTATTTTTTTTTTTCTTGCGGTACGTGGGCCTCTCACGGCTGTGGCCTCTCCCGTTGTGGAGCACAGGCTCCTGACGCGCAGGCTCAGCGGCCATGGCTCACGGGCCCAGCCTCTCCGCGGCATGTGAGATCTTCCCGGACTGGGTCACGAACCCGCGTCCCCTGCATCATCAGGTGGATTCTCAACCACTGCGCCACCAGGGAAGCCCTCTAGTACACTTTTGTTTTAATACTTATGAACCCCTTATAAATTGATTACAACATTAATCATTCTCTCTTTTAATGAGGTGAGGTTGGAAGAGAGCAATTTACCCAACACTTGGAGAAATAAGCCACATCAATTTGCACAAAGTTGTAGGTTTTTGTTCTGTTTTTGAAACTGAAAAGAAAAGCATATTTTGATTTCTGAGATTCTCATGTGTACCATAAGAAAGTAGAAATCTAATTTTTGATAAAATATTCATGACTATGCTGTCTTCTCTGTACATTAATTGACTTACTGAGGAAAGGATCATGGTCTGGAATATTATGAACGCCCTGAACACTGGTTAATGCTCAAAAAATATTTGTTAAAATCTTTTTAAATAGAAAAAATATTTTTAAATTAATACATGGTGACTTGATAGAAGTATCTTTGTCTAAAAACTTAACTAAACGACAGTCACAGAAATTATTTTCTATCTTCTACAGAAAAGAGCAGATCCTCTATCCCAGTGTATGAAGATGATGCACTTCTTAAATCCTAACAAGTTAATTTCTTATAGGAGATAAGAGTTTGAATGTTGCTTCAAATGAAACTCGTCTTCAAGGTTACACACGTTATTTGCAGTGCATCTCCTTCTACTGCGTGAAATCTCCTAAATAGATATTGAAATCTTTTTACATACAACAGTATTTAATTGCTCTAATAGCCATTTAAGTGCCTGCTTAAGAAGGTCAGAGGGACCTTGAGCGTTTGTACCTAGTCAGATAACAAAAGACCTCTAAGATGGTTAGTGAAAAATCGAAATAAAATAGAGAAATATCAGTCTGATAGGCAGAGGTTCCAGCTCAGTGTTCTGTGTGAATTAATTCTTTTATCGGGAATGGTTTTACAAGCATTTTCCTTCTATGCATACCAATTCCAGAGAAGTGGCTATACCATACGGAAAGGCATTAGCGTTGAGCCAACTCAGAGCCATTTATTTATTGAAAAGTTTATCTCTGTATTAAATTCTCACTGGAGAGGGTTTCATTAGGCCCACAAGACCAGTATAAACAGGGAGCTGCAGAGTTATTTGGAAAATGAATCGAGATCTAACTTCTGGGTCTGTTTTTTGCTCCCATTGCTCATACACCAGGGCTGCCAACGGCACCAAGAGAGAAGCATGTGTTCAAGTTGGAATTTTTTTTTTTTTATTTCCTGCATTTGAGCAGGCCACAATTTATATCACTCAGGTCTCCTTAAATTAGTCCAAGAGGATTTCATTTTACAGGCCTGCTTGACTGGGATCTTTTTGGCACGATGGGTTCAGCTTTGTATACAACTGAGATTCATATTTTATGTGTGTGTAAAAACCCCAGCCATGAATCTAGCAGCTCAAAACTTCACCTTCATTCTTTACAGCTCAGTTCAGAGCCCAGAACATTTCCATAGACTGAGTCTCAAGGCAGCTCCTGGCTGAGCTGAAAGGACAAAAGCTAAAAATAGATTAAGAAACTCATGGGCGTAAGAAGAGAAAATGGGACTCTTTCAGTTTTTCTCTACATAGCACATCCCAAATTAATATGATGTGGACGTAATGTCTCCCATTCACACACTTAAATTGAAATAGCACTTTTGGCCAGACATTGTTTTCTGCTTTTAAGTTAAAAGAAAACCGTAGAATTGTCAGTGGCTTCTGAAATGCTATCACCCTCATGGACCTTGTTGGCCACGGTGCAAAGCTTCAACTCCACTCTCCACTCCTTTTCCCCAGGTACCCTCCAGCTCCTGGTTACCTCTTTTTTCCTGGTCTTGTATTTTCTTCTACTCCATTGACCTACAAACCTAAAAAGCTTCCATAGCAGGACTGATAGAGCAAGGTACAAAATAGAGGTAGGAAGTTTTTCTTGTTAATATGATGATAATTTTGTAGGAAGTTTTCGGAAACCTGTACCTATGGATATACACAATAATATCCTTTAAAAATATAAAGCTATTCTATGCTGAATAGAAACAGCGTCTGTGAATGGTACTGTATGAATGCATGTATGTTACAGGTAATAGAACAGAGAACAATGTGCAGAGGGGTGAAGAGAGCTAGGAGAGTTTGGTTTAAATTTTGGTTGTCATCGCTAATCATTTGTTTGTTTGAGCTAAAGTTGGCTGCCTTCCTTGGCACTATTAATGTCTCTAATGAGCTACAAAGACTACAGGTCTATAGAATTGTTTATATTTAAACAAAATGAAAATTGTGATCCCAATATCACATCACTCTTAAAATAACAGAAATCTTATCTTGAGAATCATGATTCATGAATTTTCTAATGAGTTCCTTCACTATTATAAACCATTGCTTCATATTTAATTTTCATGAACATGTAAACGTGTTAAGGTATTACATAATCATGATAGATAGGAACCTGTCTTCAAATAATATTTATGGAAATCTATTAATTATCCAGCATCTATATTATGCCTGATACCCCTATGAATAAAGAAGAACAAGACACCCTCTCAGGCCTCAAGGAGTTTTCAATCTATCTGCATAAACTATATATATAGAAATAAGAATAATATCAAGCAAAATAATATGTGGCTAATTGACAAAATGATTGAGGAAAGACAAAATGTGAGATGATAGAGAAAAATCAATGTGTATTAAAATCATTTCTGAAGATTCAAGTGATTATGATTAAAGTGGTCATTAATAAAAGGTAAAATTTGTTTTAAAAAAAGAAGAAAATATGTTCCTAGAGGAATGGGGAGAAGAGTGATAGCTCTCAGGAAGAATAAGAGCTCAAAAGCCAGAGAAGTATATTCTAGAAATGGTGACCTCTGGTATATTAAAAAATACATTTGGACTTTTTCTCCAGTTCCTGTCACAAAGCTCCTAAAAAATTACTGGAATTTCCTGAGTGATAGGAGTGTCTTTTATTATTTATAAGGAGCCGCTTTTGAGCACACTTGGGTTTAGGTTCATGAAGTTACTTAAAATGGGGCCTCTAGATAGCCTTAGAATGCAGCTGGTCACCAGAAAGATCCAATGATTAGAAGATTGGGACTTTCAGCTATACCCACCAATCTCTGGAAAGGGGAAAGGGAGGTGGACTGAAGATTAAGTTCTGTGAAAACACTTGCATAATGAGATTTGATGAACTTCTGGGTTCATGAATACATCCACATGGCCAGGACATAGAACACCCCAGGGACAGAAGCTCTTGCACTTGGGAACTTTCCAGACCTTGCCCTGTGTACATGTTCATCTAGCTGTTCATCTGTATCCTTTATAATATCCTTGATAATAAAAATGGTAAATGTAAATGTTTCCCTGAGCTTTGTGAGCCATTCTAACAAATATCAAAACTGAGAAGGGGATAATGGGAATCTCTGGTTTATAGCCAGTCAATCAGGAGTGTAAGTGACAACCTGGCTTTGCAGTTGGCATCTGAAGTAGGGGCAGTTCTTGTGAAACTAAACGTTTTGACTTGTGGGATCTGATGCTCTCACCAGATACATACTGTCAAAATTGAGTTAAGTTTGTAAGACACCCAGTCAGTGTCCACTGAGAATTAAAGAATTGCTTGGTGGTTTTGGAAGACAGTCCATGTGTATCTGTCTCTTGGTTGATATCCCTATCTGTAAGCCACAAACCACAATGTGTACAAACAAGACCTGGAACATGTTTCCAGAGATGGGACTGGTATAACTACTGTACGTCATTTTTCTTATCAAAATGACATATCTAAGTACCATTCCTTCTTCCTTCCCTCCTTTATTTTTTCATTTTCCCCTCCCTTCTTTCCTTCTTTTCTCCTTTTCATATCCCCTCTTTTCTTCCCTTATTTTATTATTTTCATCCTGATGAAAGCCAAAGCTTTTATTAAAATGTGTAAGAATGAAAAGAAGTAATAAGTATCATCCTTATTACTATGATAAGTAAGACCAGTACAGTGATGTATTAGTTTGGATAAGTAATACCAGCTATGGTAATAAAGAACCCCACTCTCAGTAATTCAACAAAATAAGGATTCACTACTTTCTATAGTTACGGTACAATGTAGACTTATGCAGGAGAGACATTTCACTTAGAGATGCAGACTGATGTGTTCTCTGCCATCCCATAAGACCACAGAAGGTCTACAACTGATGAAGGACGAGACCACAGGGAATATCACACTGACGCTCTGGCTGGGGTACCCACCAGAGTCACAGAGCCCTAGTAGACTGTGATCTTCTTCAGCAAACCATAATAAGAGAGAAACATGCGATAACAATATTGCACAGATGTTCAAAACACCCATCTTTCAGCCACAGAGGCAGACCCCTTCAGCTAAGCAAAAGCTCCCACCCTCAGGGCCCCAGGACTTTGTGGAATGCTCCTCTCAAAGACAGCAACCTGCAGCAGATGGAAGCAGTAAGGGAGTGATGGTTTAGGGGAAAGAGGTCAGGCAGTACTGACAGAGAAAACAAATACCAAAGGCATCAAATAACAAGGCTGCATAATATAATGAAAGATCAGATCCAAGTTTGAGTTCTTGCTCTGAGAGTTTCTTGCTATATGAATTTGGACATCTATCTAAGAGGATTACTGTAAAGTTTAATGAGTTAATGTATAGAAAAGTTTCAATGTAGTGCTCAACATATACCAAGTGCTTGATAAATGTCAGCTAATTGTAATGGTTGCCACCATGGTAGAAGAAGTAGTGACAGTAGTGGTGGTAGTGATATGGGTTGGGTTGGAATTATATTGATTTATGAGATTGATTCTCTGTGAGAACTACTGTGGTAGATATATGCACCAGCACCAATTGGCCAGAAAGAGACACTTGGTTAAGAAAAGTGATTGTCTCGAGCTTTTAGGCTACAGTAAAGAACAAATACACATTCACCTTTTAAGTTTTCTGCGGACTTATGATTGAGGGTGGGAATCAAGGCAGGTATATTTTAGGGCCTGATGCTTCATCCTTCCTGCAATACAGCCAGCAGAAAAAAGAATCAGGAGAACAATCCCACTCAAGGAATATATTAGAAACACAGCACTGAGCTGTTTGGAAGCACGCAAGAAAAGAGGACTTAAAAATAATAAGTTGGGAGAGAGGAGGAAAGTCTCATATTTGATTCCATTACTCATCTCCTTCCAGTTCTCCCATTGTCTAGCTCACATTCATTGAGGTTACATGGATCATGCCTTTCATTTACCTGTAACATTTCCCACAACTCCACAGTTTATAGGGCCATGGATTAGTTGCCATTCTTTTCAAGCACCCTGAATACTATCTTTCTTGCCTTATGCTTCAAGAATTTCTTTCGAGTAAATCAGAATCAGATCATCTGATCTGCTCAAGCCAAGCCCAGGGTCCATCCTTACAAAACACTACTGTTCCTAACAAGAAAAAGAAACAAGCGAAGTGATATAACTTTTTATATAGACATAAATAAAACATGTCCTTCCTCAAGATAAAGTAATCCCCACTTAGCTATCCCTTTTCATTCTGCATTTGAGGTGTTTTCAAAGCCTCCTTTAATGTTGTGCTCTCTTTGAGCCAATCACTCCAAGCTTTGGAGCACCTCTGCCAGTTCTAAGCCCTCAGCTTCCCTTGGCCTTTCTGCCATTTCCTTTTATCTCTTTCTCTGAAGAGCTGCTCCCTAATTACTGTTTTAACTTTTGGTGAGATTTTATTTCTTTCCTTCCCTTTCACCTTATGAAGTAGGCAGATTTTAGTTTTGTGACCCATATATTCAATTGTTTCTACATCCTCTCACTTTGTCTTTCTTCTTGTAATGTCCCAAGAGGCTAGAAAGCAATGGAGAAATACTGATGCCTTGAGGGTTCATAGAATTTGTAATGAAGAAAGTTACAACTGTTACAACCTAAATATTTGTTCAAATTCCAAACAGAAGTCTTCACTGACCATACAAACATTGCTCTTTATCTTGTCAATTAAATAAAATTAGACTGTGTTGACATTTTTTAAAACTGTAAAAGAAATAATCACCTGGATTTCTGTTTTCCTGTCAAACTGAAGACCTCAAAGCACTTTGGAAAAAATTATATTAAAGCACAGTTTTCAGCTTGTAGGCCAACATTTTAATGCAGTGATAGCCACATTTAAGAGTATGAAGCTACAGTCAAGTGAAATGACAATTATATACACTCATTAAAAAGTGTACCATTAAATGAAAAATGTGAGTAACTGGCTTACATTTTGGTTGAGTAATAAACCAAATTAACAAGGGATCAAGCTAAGTGGAACTAAAGTGAGAGAAGTTGTTATTTAAAGGCTGCCTGGCATTCCTAGACAATATAAGACAGAAAATCACCTCAAAGCAAATCGTATTGTCCTGTGTCATGTATGAATTTCCCCTTTCATTATGCAGACGTAAGTTAATATTGTGATCACTGCTGTGCTGAATGGTGCAAAAGGAACCATTAGTGCCTTGAAAAACACTGCCTTTGGATCAGAGTCCCTCTCTGGGAAGAAGGTGATTATGTTTTATGTCGGGATTAGGGAGCCAAGTGGAAGGGAAAAACTAGAGATCCTGGCCACTTTCATTCTGAAGATCAATATTATTAGACCTTTTCTGATGAACTGACATAGTTTTGCCCAAGATGCTTTGGAGTTAGAGCAGATTAGGGGTGACCAAGTTAAATCCAGCATGGCAGAGAGCGAGCAGGGGAGGATCTGGCATGTGATCCAGGCCCAACACTATGGTGCAGGCAGTTGTGAAAGGAGGACTGTTCTGGCACATGTGGCTTTTGCTCAAGCCACCTTCTAATCAAGCCACCCTGACATGGAGAACAATGCTTTGAGAATAATGTCTTAGTATGAGCCTATAACCTAAGGAGTACCTTAGCCAAGAGGCTGGACTCATATCTCCCTCTCTTGAAGCTGCCATGTTGTCTGCAGGAGTAATCATCATAGCAGCTTGGCTCGCATTCAGTTATGAGGCACTAGTTTCAAAAGTTACTCTGTGGCGGCAGCAAAGGCAATGGAAGTTAAAACTGGGGGATCTGGTGATAAGGTCAGATTTGCCAATTCCTGTCACTGACCTCATCACTGAAATAGGGGAAGCTACATACTTGACGACAGGACATCCAAAAGGACTCACCCCTGTGCATTACAAACACCGTCTTCACTGATTACATCTCAACCCCTCTGGCCATGTCCATTACAAAAAAGGCACTGAATGTGCCCTCTCTGAATCAGTGCCAGGAGAGGTTCCTGAATCACCTACAAGATATTGCCATGCTAATGGAGACTATGCGGATCCTGTCCATGTTTGAAATCTAGTCCAGGAGTTCCCACATCTGATCTGTGGTGGGTTGATAAAAATCTGTGATGAAATTTTCACCTGTTTGCCTGAGAGAAAAAAAAGATAATATAGTAATTTTTCAGACAGATTATATTATACCAGATAGTTTATATCTTTCCTGATAATTTTGATGTTAAAATAGTGTTTGTTTTATGTAAAGATGGTGAAAGAATCAGATAATTTTGTTTATAATGGCATTATTTTGCAAATAAGAAATTATCAACTACTGTTGACTGTTGCTAGTTCCCTCTCTTTCTCTCTCCCCTAACTTGTTAGATGTAAAAAAATGGAAACAATGATGTAGCACACATGCCTAAAGGGTGTTTCAATTTTTGCTCCTCACGCCCCAAGTGAATCCTTTTTCCCCCAAATTTATTATCTTTCCTGAGATATTTGGGAGGTCCCAAGAAACCAAATCAGCAAAGCCAATCCAATTAACAGAACATTACCTAAGTTTTTATTATGGATGGTGTGTCCTTGTTATTGTAAAATTGCCCCCATGTTACTAACCTTATGAAACTACTTAGTGGAACACAGAGGAAATAGTTTCATACTAAAAAATAGAGCTGGCAGGAGATTCGTTCAAGATGGCACAGTAGAAGGATGTGCGCTCACTCCCTCTTGTGAGAGCACCAGAATCACAACTAACTGCTGAACAATCATCAATAGGAAGACACTAGAACTCACCAAAAAAGATACAACATATCCAAAGAAAGAGAAGCCACAGTGAGATGGTAGGAGGGGCATAAGCACAATAAAATCAAATCCCATAACTGCTGGGTGGGTGACTCACAAATTGGAGAACAATTATACCACAGAAGTCCACCGACTGGAGTGAAGGTTCTGAGCCCCACGTCAGGCTTCCCAACCTGGCGGTCCAGCAACTGGAGGAAGAATTCCTAGAGAATCAGACTTTGAAGGCTAGCGTGATTTCATTGCAGGAATTCAACAGGACTTGGGGAAACAGAAATCCCACTCTTGGAGGGCACACACAAAGAAGTGTGTGCCTCAGGACCCAGGGGAAGGAGCAGTGACCCCATAGGAGACTGAACCACACTTACCTGCTAGCGTTTGAGGGTCTCCTGCAAAGGCAGGGGGTGGCTGTAGTTCACCATGAGGACAAGGACACTGGCAGCAGAAGTTCTGGGAAGTACTTCTTGGTGTGAGCCCTCCCAAGAACACCATTAGCCCCAACAAAGAGCTGGGTAGGCTCCAGTGTTGGGTCACCTCAGGACAGACAGCCAACAGGGAGGGAACCCAGCCCAACCCATCAGCAGACAAGCAGATTAAAGCTTTACTGGGCTCTGCCCATCAGGGAAACACCCAGCTCTAACCACCACCAGTCCCTCCCATCAGCAAACTTACACAATCCTCTTAGATGGCCTCATCCACCAGAGGGCAGACAGCAGAAGCAAGAAGAACTACAATCCTGCAGCCTGTAGAACAAAAACCACATTCATAGAAAGACAGACAAGATGAAAAGGCAGAAGGCTATGTACCAGATGAAGGAACAAGATAAAATGCTGCAAAAACAATTAAATGAAGTGGAGATAGGAAACCTTCCAGAAAAAGAATTCAGAATAATGATAATGAAGATGACCCAGGACCTTGGGAAAAGAATGGAGGCAAAGATGGAGAAGATGCAAGAAATGTTTAACAAAGACCTAGAAGAATTAAAGAACAAACAAACATAGATGAACAATACAATAACTGAAATGAAAAATGCACTGGAAGGAATCAATAGCAGAATAACTGAGACAGAAGAACGGAAAAGTGACCTGGAAGACAGAATGGTGGAATTCACTGCTGCAGAACAGAATAAAGAAAAAAGAATGAAAAGAAATGAAGACAGCCTAAGAGACATCTGGGACAACATTAAATGCAACAACATTCACATTATTGGGGTCCCAGAAGGAGAAGAGAGAGAGAAAGGACCCAAGAAAATATTTGAAGAGATTATAGTCTAGAACTTCCCTAACATGGGAAAGGAAATAACCACCCAAGTCCAGGAAGCTCAGACAGTCCCAGGCAGGATAAACCCAAGGAGAAACACGCCGAGACACATAGTAATCAAACTGACAAAAATTAAAGGCAAAGAAAAATTATTGAAAGCAACAAGGGAAAAATGACAAATAATATACAAGGGAACTTCCATAAGGTTAACAGCTGATTTCTCAGCAGAAACTCTACAAGCCAGAAGGGAGTGGCCTGATATATGCAAAATGATGACAGAAGAACCTACAATCATGATTACTCTACCCAGCAAGGATCTCATTCAGATTTGATGAAGAAATCAAAAGCTTTACAGACAAGTAAAAGCTAAGAGAATTCAGCACCACCAAGCCAGCTCTACAACAAATGCAAAAGGAACTTTCTAAGTGGGAAACACAAGAGAAGAAAAGGACCTACAAAAACAAACCCAAAACAATTAAGAAAATTGTCATAGGAACATACATATTGATAATTACCTTACACGTGAATGGATTAAATGCTCCAACCAAAAGACACAGGCTTGCTGAATGGATACAAAAACAAGACCCATATATATACTGTCTACAAGAGACCCACTTCAGACCTAGGGACACATACAGACTAAAAGTGAGGGGATGGAAAAAGATATTCCATGTAAATGGAAATCAAATGAAAGCTGGAGTAGCAATACTCATATCAGATAAAATAGACTTTAAAATAAAGAATGTTACAAGAGACAAGAAAGGACACTACATAATGACCAAGGGATCAACCCAAGAAGAAGATATAACAATTATAAAGATAGATTCACGCAACATAGGAGCACCTCAATACATAAGGCAACTGCCAACAGCTCTAAAAGAGGAAATCGACAGTAACACAGTAATAGTGGGGGACTTTAACACCTCACTTACACCAATGGACAGATCATCCAAACAGAAAATTAATAAGGAAACACAAGCTTTAAATGACACAATAGACCAGATTTATTTACTTCAATTTACAGTACATTCCATCCAAAAACAGCAGATTATACTTTCTTCTCAAGTGCACACGGAAGATCTATATATTCTCCAGGATAGATCACATCTTGGGTCACAAATCAAGTCTCAGTAAATTTAAGATAATTGAAATCATATCAAGCATCTTTTCTGCCCACAAAGCTATGAGATTAGAAATCAGTTACAGAGGAAAAACCATAAAAAACACAAACACATGGAGGCTGAACAATACATTACTGAATAACCAAGAGATCACTGAAGAAATCAAAGAGGAAATCAAAAAATACCTAGAGAACAAATTACAACAAAAACACGATGACCCAAAACCTATGGGATGCAGCAAAAGCAGTTCTAAGGGGGAAGTTTATAGCAAAACAAGCCTACCTCAAGAAACAAGAAAAATCTCAAATAAAAAATCTACCTGGGTTTCCCTGGTGGCACAGTGGTTGAGAGTCTGCCTGCCGATGCAGGGGACACGGGTTCGTGCCCCGGTCTGGGAGGATCCCACATGCTGTGGAGCGGCTGGGCCCATGAGCCCTGGCCGCTGAGCCTGCGCATCCGGAGCCTGTGCTCCGCAACGGGAGAGGCCACAACAGTGAGAGGCCCACGTACCACACACACAAAAAAAATCTAACCTTACACCTAAAGGAATTAGAGATAGAAGAACAAACAAAACCCAAAGTTAGTAGGAGGAAAGAAATCATAAAGATCAGAGCAGAAATACATGAAACAGAAACAAAGAAAACAATAGCAAAGATCAATAAAACTAAAAGCTGGTTTATTGAGAAGATAAACAAAATTGATAAACCATTAGCCAGACTCATCAAGAAAAAGAGGGAGAGGACTCAATTCAATAAAATTAAAAATGAAAAAGGAGATGGTACAACAGACACTGCAGAAATACAAAGCATCCTAAGAGACTACTGCAAGCAACTCTATGCCAAAAAATGGACAACCTGGAAGAAATGGACAAATCCTTAGAAAGGTATAACCTTGCAAGACTGAACAGGAAGAAATAGAAAATATGAACAGACCAATCACAAATAATGAAATTGAAACTGTGATTACAAATCTTCAAAAATGCAAAAGTCCAGGACCAGATGGCTTCACACACGAATTCTATGAAATATTTAGAGAAGAGCTAGCACCCATCCTTCTCAAACTCTTCCAAAAAATTGCAGAGGAAGGAATACTCCCAAACTCATTCTGTGAGGCCACCATCACCCTGATACCAAAACCAGACAAAGATACTAAAAAAAAAAAGAAAATTACAGACCAATATCACTCATGAATATGGATGCAGAAATCCTCAACAAAATACTAGTAAACAGAATCCAACAACACATTAAAAAGATCATACACCATGATCAAGTGGGATTTATCCCAGGATTGCAAGGATTCTTCAATATATGCAAATCAATCAATTTGATACACCATATTAACAAATTGAAGAAGAAAAACCATAGGATCATCTCAATAGATGCAGAAAAACTTTTAACAAAATTCAACATCCATTTATGATAAACACTCTCTAGAAAGTGGGCACAGAGGGAACCTACCTCAACATGATAAAGGCCATATATGACAAACCCACAGCAAATATCATTCTCAATGGTGAAAAACTGAAAACATTTCCTCCAAGATCAGGAACAAGACAAGGATGTCCACTCTCACCACTATTATTCAACATAGTTTTGCAAGTCCTAGCCACGATAATCAGAGAAGAAAAAGAAATAAAAGGAATACAAATTGGAAAAGAAGAAGTAAAACTGTCACTGCTTGCAGATGACATGATACTATACATAGAGAATCCTAAAGAAGCCACCAGAAAACTACTAGAGCTAATCAATGAATTTGGTAAAGTTGCAGGATAAAAAATTAATTCACAGAAATGTGTTGCATTCCTACACACTAAGGATGAAAAATCTGAAAAAGAAATTAAGGAAACACTCCCATTTACTATTGCAACAAAAAGAATAAAATACCTAGGAATAAACCTACCCAGGGAGACAAAAGACCTGTATACAGAAAATTATAAGACAGTGATGAAAGAAATTAAGGATGATACAAACAGATGGAGAGATATACCATTTTCTTGGATTGAAAGAATTAATATTGTGAAAATGACTATGCTACCCAAAGCAATCTACAGATTCAATGCAATCTCTATCAAATTACCAATGGAATCTTTTACAGAACTAGAACAAAAAATCTTAAAATTTGTATGGAGAAACAAAAGACCCCAAATAGCCGAAGCAGCCTTGAGGGAAAAAAATGGAGCAGGTGGAATCAGACTCCCTGACTTCAGACTATACTACAAGGCTACAGTAATCAAGACAATATGGTACCTGCACCAAAACAGAAATATAGATCAATGGAACAGGATAGAAAGTCCAGAGATAAACCTATGGTCAACTAATCTATGACAAAGGAGGCAAGGATATAAATGGAGAAAAGACAGTCTCTTCAATAATGCTGTTGGGAAAACTGGACAGCTACATGTAAAATATGGAAATTAGAACACTGTTTAACACCATACACAAAAATAAACTCAAAATGAATTAGAGTCCTAAATATAAGACTGGGCACTATAAAACTCTTAGAGGAAAACATAGGAAGAACACTCTGACATAAATCACAGCAAGATCTTTTTTGATCCACCTCCTAGAGTAATGGAAATAAAAACAAAAATAAGCAAATGGGACCTAATGAAACTTCAAAGCTTTTACACAGCAAAGGAAACTACAAACAACATGAAAAGACAACCCTCAGAATGGGAGAAAATATTTGCAAATGAATCAACAGACAAATGATTAATCTCCAAAATATATAAACAGCTCATGCAGCTCAATATTAAAATAAACAAACAACCCAATCCAAAAATGGGCAGAAGACCTAAATAGACATTTCTCCAAAGAAGACATACAGATGGCCAAGAAGTACATGAAAAGCTGCTCAACATCACTAAATTTTAGAGAAATTCAAATTAAAACTACAATGAGGTATCACCTCACACCAGTTAGAATGGGCATCATCAGAAAATCTACAAACAGCAAATGCTGGAGAGGGTGTGGAGAAAAGGGAACCCTCTTGCACTGTTGGTGCGAATGTAATGGATACAGCCACTATGGAGAACAGTATGGATGTTCCTTAAAAAACTAAAAATAGAATTACCATATGACCCAGCAATCCCACTACTGGGCATATACCCAGAGAAAACCATAATTCAAAAAGACACATGCACCCCAGTGTTCATTGAAGCACTATTTACAATAGCCAGGTCATGGAAGCAACCCAAATGCCCGTCGACAGATGAATGGATAAAGAATATGTGGTACATATATACAATGGAATATTACTCAGCCATAAAAAGGAATGAAATTGGGTCATTTGTAGAGACGTGGATGGATCTAGAGTCTGTCATACAGAGTGCAGTAAGTCAGAAAGAGAAAAACAAATATCATATATTAACGCATATATGTGGAACCTAGAAAAATGGTGCAGATGTACCGGTTTGCAGGGCAGAAATTGAGACATAGATGTAGAGATCAAACGTATGGACACCAAGGGGGGAAAGTGGCAGGGTGGTGGTGGTTGTGTGATGAATTGGGATATTGGAATTTATATATATACACTAATATGTATAAAATGGATAACTAATAAGAACCTGCTTTATAAAAATCTAGATAAAATCTTCAAAAAGAAAATAGAGCTGGCAGGGCCTGGTGTTCAGCTGGTGTATAGGACACCTCTATTATAGGACACTATGCCAAATTATAATTATATGTTTACATAACTATTTTACCTACAAACTATAAGCTTATTGAACATCCAGTTTCTCCCTGATTCGCTTTTCTGTTTCTATCACATAACAAAATGCTTTTCACACAGTAGGTCAATAAATATTTGCTGACTCCGTCAATAAGTATTGGTTTTCTGTTAGATAATAAAATGTTTCAAACAATTGATGCATTGAAAGGAAAAGAAAAGAAAAAGAATGAGAAAATATTATTTTAATGAATGTGGTTATTTACTTGACTTTTTTTTTTCTTTTCAGATCCAACTCAACCAAGAACCTATCTTTGAATACCTTAGCTTTAGTTATTACGATTGCTGAGATGTAAATATACAAATAGAGAGGCTTAGTTTCTATTGATAAGGGCTTGGAGAACTGTAGCCTATGGGCCAGACCCAACCTGTCATCTGTTTTGTAAATAAAGTTTTATTGGAACACAGACACACCCATAATTATGTATTATCTGTGGCTACTTTCACACTACAATGCCAGAATTGAGTAGTTGTTATAGATAACAATGGCCAGGCCTACAAAGTCAAATTTATTACCTGATCCTCTGCAGAAAAAAGTTTTCTGACCAAAAGTTGCTATAGATCATCACTTTCTAATATATCCTAAGATTAATTAAATGCCAAGTTTGATTATATGTCCCATAACTAAAATGAATTTATTATTCTTGTGATTGTTCCCTTAACAAATCTTTAAAAGAACCACACATTTGACTGATTAATAAAATGTCATAACATGACAATCCCCATCCTAAAGCACTCATGCCCAAGCTTGTGCATCCTACTGGCAGGTGTATGCCACTTTTTCCAGGAGCCATCTCCTAAGCACATTCAAAGCTCGCATTTTTATCTTCCTACTTCCCATAGAATTTGACCCAAGCTGAGGAGAACTAACTGCATTTGGAGAAAAGTAGGCCTTTCCATGATAACTTTATAAGATTATTTGGTACCACTCTGAGCAACTAAGACATCAGAATCTATAATAGTGCCAATAATAATAGCTGCCATTTATTGAAGGTTTACTATATGCCAATCACTATGCAACTTCCTTTTTCTTTGCTTCATGTCATTTTGTTCTCTTATCCATTCTATATGAAACACATCTTCCTTGTTCCCTTTTATTGTTAAGTAAACCTTAACCAGTGAGGATACTGAGACTTTAATAAATTTCCCAAAGTCATACAGTTAATAAAAGGTAGGATTGGAGTTTGAAGCTAGGCAGATTGATTGCAAATCCTACATTCTTCACTGCTCTAGCATAATACTTCAATTCTACTACATTATGGTGTGGTAATTTACTTTAACTCCCTGTTAATTTTCTTTCCACCAAGTCTTTCAATATGCCTCAGGTTTTGTGCTAACACTTTTTCATCTTTTCTCAGCACGGTCTTCCTGAAGCATAGCTGCCTTCTGCAAATGAATTTGTGAGGAATTTGGGAGCAAATAAGGTTTTCTCAATCCCCAGGGAATGACCTCTCATATCCAAACTCCACAGTGGATCTGTGAGCTGAAAACCAGGTTAACAGCTTAAACCTGTTAAGTTGTGGAAGCCCTCGTATGACACAAGCATCAACCAGGACATGCTTCAGCTGAGCTTGCCCCAAACTTCCCAGATTAAATGTTATCTCAGGAGAAGATTACCTTTGAAATCACATTTGGCACCTTTCTCCCTATTTTTCCCACTAAGGACACCAAAGCACAAATTATCATCCTATGCTTTGATGTCTTGCTGAGGGAATCAGGGCTTTTTAAAAACCTTAAGCTTGTTCACAGGAGATACTGAGTGGCTCCAGATCTTCTATATGTTGGATCTGTGTGTCATAGCTTAGGGCACCTACATATCCTAAATAACTGGACTTGCCTCTATCTCAGTCAGCGCAGGCTGTGATAACAAATGTATAATAGATTAAGTGGCTTAAGCAACAGACATTTATTTCTCACAGTTCTGAAAGCTAGGAAGTCCAAGATCAAGGTGCTGGCAGATTTAGTTTCTGGTGAAACTCTTTCTGGCTTATAGATAGCCACCTTCTCTCTACATCCTAACATGGTGGGGAGAGACAGAGCCCTGGTCTCTCTTCCTTTTCTTATAAATACACTAATCGCATGATGGGGGCCTCATCCTCATGACTTCATTTAAACCTAATTATCTCTCAAACGCCCCATGCCCAAATACCATCATATTTGCATTTAGGGTTTCAACATATGGATTTTGGGGAACACCAACATTCAGTCCATTCAGTTTTCACTAACACTTCCCAGGTTGCAGCACCCTTTGGTAAGGTCTTATATGAATTATATAAATGACATCATGCTTTCTCAAAACGTCAGTCTGGTCATTATGGACAACTAACCAAGGTAATGCCTAACTTTCTCTGCCAGAATCCTCTATAATTCTAGAGATAACTATACAGTATCTCCAGGCCACCTTTCAGTCAAATTGTAAGGAGACTGTATCATATTTGACTGGGAGCCACAGTTGATTTCCTAGTTTTAGGAAGTACATTCCTTTGTTTATATAGAGTCTGGTGACAGTACAGTGTCTTCATACCAACAAGCAGATCAAGATAATAATTAGACCCTAGAACAATACCCATCAGGTTATACCTACTTGTTTCAATCAGTTCCTCCATGATTCTGCTATAACAACATAATATAATCTCTCCATCTAGAGTGTGACAGTCCCAATAATTTTATTGATTCTATCCTTGGAACTCTGCACTCAGACAGTAGTTACATATTCCAGCCAAGACTTTTGCCACAAGTTACCATTAACAAACTGCCTACCTAACCTCCATTTCCACTTGGCTGACTCATGAGCTACCACCTGGGGAAAATGCTGTCTTGTGTGGATTATTGTACTAGTGTTATAGTTATGGTGTTTGGATATTACCTTAATATTTCACCCTAGAATGCAGGTTTTGTAATTAATCTGGAAATACAATTCACAACCTAGGACAGTGTTAGTAGACAGCTGTTATCAGTAAAATTGGTCAAAGCGTTAGTAAGTCAATAAAATGTATCATGATAATAAAATTACTGAGACCTGAAGGTAAAAATTATAGAGATTCAAATCTAAACTTTAAGGGAAGGAATAATTTTCTCACAATTAAAACTATTGAAAAATGTAATCAGCTGTCCCATGAAGTAGGATTTCCATTGTACTAAGAGCAAGTAGACATTGTATGTCATAAAGCAAGTTTCAGCTTTGGGTGTGCAGGGCTCACTCTCTGGAGTGGAAGCCCCAGAAGGTGTCAAGCCCTAAGGATATTGAGATATCCTTCATGGATGTCCACTGAGGTTATCCATGGACATGAGTTAATAAGAAAGAGTCCTATGTATATACTAGAGAGCTCACATGCTATGCTGAAGAAGGTAGAGAAGGAAAAAAACACAAGATGAAAGGAAACCCAATGAGTAGGAGCCCAGGGAAGTAGTTGTATCAATGTTCCTAAGTTTGAAATGAGGCTGAAACTAACAGAACTCCAGGAGGTCAAAGTGACAAGTGGGACAGAAACTAGGCAGAGATAGAGTGGGTTGTGAATGAAGAGTTGTAGGCTTGGGCAAGAATAGAATTTTGGAAGAGCTGGCGTTTGAGTGCTGTGGGTCTTCCCATATGATTTTGTACAGTTGATCCTCATTATTCATGGATTTCAAATATGTAAGTTCACCTATTCATTAAAACGTATCTGTAATCCCCAAACCGATATACATAGTGCTTTTGCAGTTATTCACAGTTATCCTCAGAGTTGTGAGAAATCTGAGCTGTCCAATGTGCCCTTTCCTGACTGAGCTTGAACAAAGCTATGCTGTGCCTTCTTGTTTCAGCTCTCATACTGTAAGCAAGTGTCCTCTGGGGGTCTATTTAATGCCACATTCCCCCCATTTTTTGTGCTTTTTTGGATAATTTTACTGTTTAAATCATCCTT
The DNA here is from genome assembly GCF_964165515.1 of Mesoplodon bidens. Lineage (NCBI taxonomy): Eukaryota > Metazoa > Chordata > Mammalia > Artiodactyla > Ziphiidae > Mesoplodon > Mesoplodon bidens. Next base: position 65,474,479 of record NC_138177.1, on the reverse strand, counting down.
CAAGCATAATACTAAGGTGCTGTCGAGTGTGCTAAGTGCAGGAAGGCAATGATGCACCTGACCAACAAAATGAGAGTGTCAGATCAGCTTCACTCAGGCATAGTTATAGTGTTGATGGCTGTGAGGTCAATGTTAGTGAGTCAACCACATGTATATGGTGTTTTTAAACAGAAATACAGGTTAGGTATGGATAAGTTAATGAAAATATTGTGAACAGAGGCTTGCAGGAAACTAACGCTGTATTTTCCACTAGGAATAATGGTTTAGTATTTGCTAATTAAATGTTTGTGGTGATTTTATAGAACATAACTACTACAAATAATAAGAATTCACTGTAGAACCCTGTATTGTAAACCATGAACAGTTTAGATGCCCTGAAACCTCAGGGTCCCAGTAAATGCAGAAAGAAATAAAAGCTGAAGTATGCAATTATGGTGAAGGAGGAAATTATTTTTATGCTGACCAGGTAGAATTTGAGTGCTGAAAATTGTCCCTCCTTCACAGCTACTCCCGTCTGAAACAATATAAAAAAATGCAGTGAGCCTATGACTGTTTCTCTGACCTGGCAGAATCCTCACTCTGTACAGTCTGCTGAAACCTCTGAAATCTGGGACACAAGTCTTGAGGGAAAAGAAAAGCATGGTTGTGGGCACAAGGGAGCATGTCCACTTATAGCATCTGTGGGAACTCTTCACATTGTTTATTAGCTGAAGTTAATGTTGCCTCAATCAAGACCAGATGTCATTCTCCCAAACTTGATGTAGGCCTGGCTTAGTTCTCCTTCCCAGATAGAAAAACCTTCCATCTAAGATTCCAGTTACTTATAACATATATTCATTATGTTCAAAGTGTTTTGTTATGAAAAAGGGCAGATACTGAGAAGAGCAAAGCTTAGTCTTCACCACTAAAATAGTGAAGCACAGCTATAATACCAGAGCATTAATAGAGGGGTTTTAATCATGCCCAGGATTTGTTTTAATTAGGTGTGGTAAGACACACAGACACAAAAATCATTGTCATAAAAAAGAACATTTTATTATACTCCTAGTCCTCTAGAAACAAGAGTCATGGCAGAACATGTTATTCAAGGCAACAGTGGAAGCACCAAAGCAAGATGAGCAGGCATAGAGAAAGGAACTGCTGGCAGGAGCCTTGATTGTGCTTCCCTAGGAAAGGAACCATGAGGCAAGGTAAGCAGGTGTAGGACTGGATAGTTTGAAAAATTCCAATGGGTTCTGGGCTATAGAGGTGGCCCCTAGTTATTCAGTACCTGACCTTGGGATGATTAAGGCAGGGGCATAGACTTTCTGAGGGGATATGGGGTTAGAATTGTTTGGTTTGCATATCAATGCCATGTTTGCAGGTAAGCCTTTACTGTCTCTAAGAATTAGATAACCCTGGAAGGGGCAGTCCCTCTCTGGGTCATCAGAGGTCAGAAGCCTCTGATGTCAGAGCATCAAGGAAACAGAAAATAAGAAAATAGAGCTAATACAGGTAGCAATGTGCAAAATGTTGGCTGGGTCTAGAAACACCCACTCTCCAGTGCATCCTTGGAATCTGGATTGTAGTATGGAACTTTAAATCCTGTCCTGGGGCTGTGCATGGGATTCTCACCTGCTGTTGATGACCACTTCATTTCCCAGGAGAGACTTAGGCCACAGCAGGTCACGTCATTCAGAGAACAAAGGCAGACTGAGTTCTGAGAAGAGATTTAGTGGGATTTCAGGACAAGCAAAGGGCCAAGGAGGAGTCAATAATCATAATCAAGAATAAATTGGGGGGCTTCCCTGGTGGTGCAGTGGTTGAGAATCTGCCTGCTAATGCAGGGGACACGGGTTCAAGCCCTGGTCTGGGAGGATCCCACATGTCGCAGAGCAACTAGGCCCATGAACCACAACTACTGAACCTGTGCGTCTAGAGCCTGTGCTCCGCAACAAGAGAGGCCGCGATAGTGAGAGGCCCGCACATTGCGATGAAGAGTGGCCCCCGCTTGCCACACTAGAGATAGGCCTCGCACAGAAACGAAGACCCAACACAACAAAAATAAATTCATAAATTAATAAACTCCTACCCCTAACATCTAAAAAAATAAAAAATAAAATAATAATAATAATAATGCTCAACTCAATACAGAATACGCTATAGAACCACCAACTTAAAAAAAAAAAAAGAATAAATTGATGAGGTTGTGACAACTCCAGTCCAGTTCCAAGAAGGCATTCGTACCCACGAAGGCATCCATCTGAGAGAGTGGAAGACAGTCCACTCACCCCTGTCTCTGTAAGCCTGTGACACTCTCACGTACCACTCAAACCAGCCAGTTAAGAAAGTAGAAGACATCTCAGTGTTCTTTGCAGCAACCACCCAGGCCTTTCTTATTTGCATTCTGTCTGCTCTTGCTCTGAACCTGCATCTGTCATACTGTAGGCTCCTGGCTCTACATGATAACCTGGGTTCTGCCTTTGCCCTTGGTCCCTGGTGTCTGTACCTGACATTTGATTTCCACTTTCCCTAAAGGGCTTCAGCTTTGGCTGGTCCCTTGGCTCTTCATATTTTTCTCACAGTTCCCCTCCCTTCCTCACCATCTGTTTGGCTGCATCATATCTCTACGGTTCCACTCACCCTACATCACCCAATCACTGAGGAGAGAAGTGGGCATGTCAGGGTGAGATCTCAAGACTTTCAAGTAGAGGCAGAGCCCAGGTATCCAGAGAAATCCATCTAATATGACTTGAGGAGGAGTAGGATCCAGCCCAGCCTGGGAAACAACATTGTCAGTGCCCAGCTGTCCACCTGGAATAGAGCAAAGGTCTTCTCAACCAGGAATGAGAGGTATCAAGTAGAAAAACTCCAGGTGTTCTGCTAACCTAAACCAGAGATGGATGGATTGTCGGATGAGAGTCCTATAAAGGATGGACTCCAGCAGCTGTTTTTCAGAACTGCCATGGGAGAGCAACAGAATAAGTTCATCCTCCTCCAAAGGCCCACAGATGGAACACTGCCAAACACAATGATAATAGTTGATATTTCTTGAATACTTGTTAGTTATTTCAAAATTTCAAAGGTTTTCAAAATTTTTTCAGATGAAAAAAGGGACGGATTAAAGAAGTTGTAATTTGTCCAGGGTGCCACATATATAGAGTGGCTAGGGCCCATTGGAGAGGGAAAGGGGGAGTTATAATAATTATTCTGGCACAGTAGACAACCTGGAATTGTCCAGGTCAAACCAGGAATATGATCACCCCTGTTTATAAAATAAGTACTGGAGCTGGGATTCAAACCCAGGCAATCTCTCCTAAACTCCCCTGCTCACTGAAGAAGGAATGTTAACATCATGCCCAGCTAGACCCATTGATCCTGGGATAGTGTGCCTGGCAGCCTTTAGAGGAGGTTGAGTGTTACTCTATGGTGAGATCTGAACCAGGCAGAGACTGACAGTCTGAAAATAGTGAATGTTAATAGAGAGATTTCTTTAAGTTGCAATATACCAGTAACATATGCCAAGATGCCTGATAAGATCATACTATTTATAATTAAAGGAGCTGAAAAAAAGCCAGAGATTGAGGAGTATTAGACAAAAGTCAGGCAGTTCAACTATTAGAGTGATTCCACATATAGTGAGAAGTTACAGAATTGTCATACCCTGGCATCCAATTAGATTTCTGCACAGCTGACATTTTTACCTCAAAACAGACAATTAAAATATATCTTGATAACATTTTTATTGTTATATTGTGTTAAGATCCAATTAATCCAAGCAATAAAAATAATGATAATGCCTTAGATTAATAAGACATCTTTTTTTTTCCTTCAGAGTTCAAACAGATTACCTGGTAATTATAATCTCATGCATGTATATAGTCACAGAATCATCTATAGAAGGAAAGGGTAGGATATTAACTCTCCCTGATTCTTTGCCTGCTCCCTCTTTTTCATAGATGGGGGAACTTGGTTATAACAGCATAAATGGCTTCACCATGATTCAGAAGAGAAGAGAAAGGGAAATCACATTATGAGCCTCTGCTGATGATACAACTTCATGTCATTAATCAATAATGAAGAAATCAGCCTCATATTGAAATTCAACAACAGCCAGGATCAGGGTGGAAGCATAATTTACCAGGAAGACCTAGACTGAGAATCAGGAAACTTTGCTCTGTAGCCCCAACTCCACCACTGTTCTAAATCCCCCAATATCTAGTTCTGCTTCTATAAAATGTGGGAAATATCTGTCTCGCTTTACAAGAGGGTGGGATTGTTACGTGAGAGATGGGAAAATGTACTTTGTACAACTCTAAGTGTTGCAAAAATGTAAACAGGCATTTTAAGAGCGTCTGTGTCACAGGAAGAGAAACAAAGTCAATTCCGGGCAACTTATTTGGACCAAAGAGTGGAAGAGTCATAAATAGAGGGATGAATAAAGCCTTTCAGAACTCACTGTGCTCCATTCTCCCATCAGCATTTTCACAGTCCTTCAGAAAGACAGATTTCAAGCCAATTTCAGACTCCGCTGCCCTCTTCTCTATTGTTTGCATAACTTCTTTTTACATTTATCTTAATGCTGGTCCTCAGGACTGTCTGCATGATTTCTAGTTTTTCCTCCGTTTGGAAGTGAACGAAATCTATACAAAAGAGCCTAGGGGTACAAAGCAAGAAAAAATTTATAGGGCACTGGCACACTTCAAGTCCTGAGCCAAATATCTTCGAATGCCCCTAGGATTTTTCTTTTTACTCATAAAGTAATGGGAATTGTTAAGTGTTTTGAGAATTGCAGTTTAGAAGACGCTGTACCTCCATCCACACAAAGGGCCTGGGGTCTCCTCCAGGAAGAAGCACTTGTGTTGAATAGATATTTGGTTTCATGATATCATGAACTTTCTGATTGCAGAAGTGTTGCTCCTGTGTTCCTGTCATTATTGTTGTGCAAGAGTCAACAGGGATAGAGTTTTGTTAAGTCTGCGTGTGGAAACCTGGAATTCTTATGCCAAGTCTCCACAATGATGGGAAAGGCTGGGACTGGAATGTTCTTGGCCACTATATTAGTCATCTGCATTGCAAATTGGTGCATATTGCTGGATTAAGGAGATAGGGTCATCCTAATCACTGTTAGGACACTGCTGTTAGCATCTCTGCTAAATTTTTAATTCACACGTCACTTTACGAGACAATCTCTGTGGAGCCAAAATTTAAAAAGATTGTCTTCTGCAGTTAAAACACTTCACTCCTCTGATCTAGTATTTCCAGACTCTGTATACATACCTAAGAAAAGAAAATTTTGCCAACATATGGGCAACCATTCTGAAAAACCGAGAACCCATAAGTTACCTGCATATACTAAACGTTATCTAAGAACGCTAAGGTATTCTGCATTCTCATAAGAGTTGAATTTTTTTTGATTGATAAAGTGAAGCATTACCTGGATGCTATCACTCCATGACATGACCTCATGACTGCAGATTCTACATGATGCTAAAAACACAAATATCCCAGAAAAAATGGAAAACTTGACCAAAATGTATTGTTTTGTTGAGATTCAAGTCACTTCAAGAAATAATTATTGAATGTGTGTACTATGTGCCAGCATGGCCACCAATGTATGTTAGTATTTCCACAAAAAAGGAAAGGATGTGGATGGATGAAAACTTTCTTAAGCATCTGTTTTGTGTCCAGCACTGTGCGTGATGATTTAAATACTTTAATTCATACAATTAGTGGATAAACATGAACGGTCAATTTTAACTTTCCCTTTTTTAAAGATGGGAAAACTGAAGCTCTGATAGGTTAAACAACTTTCCAAATGTCTTGCAGCTACAAAATGACAGGATAGGACTTCAAACCCAGGTCTAATCCAAATTGAATACCTCATTCCACTTTTTCTAAAAAGCTGTCCTTGAACCTCCATCTCTGGGATAGGTGTTCCTAATATTTACTCCAATTGCACCCTGTACTTCTGCCAATGTACTTCTTTTTTTTTTTGCAGTACGCGGGCCTCTCACTGTTGTGGCCTCTCCCGTTGCGGAGCACAGGCTCCGGACGCACAGGCTCAGCAGCCATGGCTCACGGGCCTAGCCGCTCCGTGGCATGTGGGATCTTCCCAGACCGGGGCACGAACCCGTGTCCCCTGCATCGGCAGGCGGACTCTCAACCACTGCGCCACCAGGGAAGCCCTGTACTTCTTATATTGCATTATAATTGCTTAGTTGCCTGCAACCACTTGGTAAGTTTCTTATGGGGAAGGACTTTGGGAGTCTTGTTTGCCTCAAAACTTAGCACAGTGACTTACATATAATAAGCCCCTAATAACTAATAAATATATCATATCATATTCCCTCAAAGTAAAAATTACCTGTCATAGAATTCTGCCTTTCTTTGTCATATAGAGGGGAAACCCCTGCAATGTCCTCTACTTCCTGTGCATCCAATGACCCTGCTGAACTGGGGTAGACTTGACCCTCTATATAGCAGAGTCTCTCTGGCATCACCCTGTTGGCAATGGATCTTGTCCATTCTGGCTGACCTCCACCTCCCTGATACCTATAGTCTTGTGTAACCACTTTGAGTTCAACTATTTAAGAATTTTTTTACCACTTTGAATATACCAGATACTATCATAGGTGCTGAAAGTACAAAAATTAATAAGATATAATTCCTGCCCTTCAAATGCTACCAGACTAGAAGGGAAGCACAGGTGCCATTATTGATATTGGTTTCTGTTTCCATCACCAGGGGTCACTCTACTGCATTGCCTCTGCTTCTTATCACCCTACTCTGTTCCTACAATTCTTCTGCCAGGCACTCCAGCCATGGCCCATTATTTTCCAATACCGACCACTACTGGCAAGATGGTTCTATTGAGAATGTGTTAGCCCAAATCCCTGAGTCACTAAAGGCTCATTCATTGCAGGGGCAATTTCTATTGTTTGAGACATTGAGGTGGTTTTGGTTCAAGACAGAATGAGTCTAAATCTTAGTTTCAATTTTATAGTTGTGTGGTTTTAGGCAAGTTTTACAACTTCTTTTTTTTTTTTTAATCTGCATTAAAACGATAATAATAGCCCTTTCATGTGATTATTATGAGAATCAAATATGAAAAGAACCCAGCAAAAATGTGTTAATATTATTATTATTATTATTATTGCTACTGTAGCCACATATCCTGTTGAGACACCAACAGACCACATTGCAATTCCAGTTGGTACCATAATTGCCCACTGCTCTCCTCTGAGGCCTACATCTGTTGCTTTCACATCCTTGCCAGGGACAGTTCTCCCAACTCTGGCTGAGCCTGCTGCCTCTTCTCCAGGTCAATATTTTTGTCTGCCAGAACATGCTTGGCATGGAGAGGCTTTGTTCTTACAGGCTCCATCTACATCAGAACTAAACTAGATGAACTGGTTTAAGCTAGAAAGCCAAAGGAGCAGGACCATATTCCACGTTGCACTGACTGAGTCCAAAAGTATAAAAACTAAATACATGTTACCTGCTACAGGGTCTTCCTAATCCAAATATTCTCTGCTCTGGTTCTCTCTCCTGCCATTTTGCTTTTGTCAAGATCTTCTCCCCAAGGGGTATCATGTCCGTCATGTAAGTATCAATATTTGGGCCTTAATTGGTAAGCATCGTCTTAAGCCTCTTCAAAGTCCTCCTTCTAGTCCAAGCCAGGGAAACAGAGAGCCTTTTCAAAAGAGGCTCCTGAGACATGGGACATCCCACTTTAATCTGTGACTATGCAAATTAGCCCCTGGACTAATTTGTGAGAAGAATGCTCAACTGTCAAATATGTTGGGTTTACAGATAAAAGTACAAGAAAAAAGACAATTACTTTTATAAGTACAATCTCCAGTCTTTATGTGTGAAATTGGGCCAGACAATTGTTCAGTTTCATTAGATTAATATTCTAAGCTTCGGTCCAGAGCTGGATAGTCACAGAGGGATAATTCCAGAGTCACCTAGCAAACTAAAACAATTGTTCATTTGTAGAATGAAAATAATTCCCACATAGAAGCTTCACTTTAAGTCAGAGCTAATATTTCCCATTTCTTGTGATCACACTACTTAGGTCCAAACCTATGAAATGTATATGAACTGGAGGTTGTAATTGAATTCACTTAGAGAGCTGTGACTCTTCTTATCCAAGGTAGAATAGTCTGAGAAAGCAAATTAGAAATATTGGTTATAATCCTGGCTGATATTCCTTTATAACCACCACCACAGGAGGTCACGAGAGAAATTTCTGATGGTAGAAACATTATATAATAGCACCAGACATAAGACATGATCAAAGAGACATGATCTCAGCTAGAGAGGAAAGACTCATTTCTTGACGCTCAATTTCTCCCTCTCAGGAATCAGGGTTGTGCTTGAAATGAATTGTAAAATGGAAAGCACCTGTGAATTTAGTGGATTTTATTACACCACCACAGTGGCAGTATTAACTATCTCTTTAAGGTGGAAAAAGAGAATTTCAGCTCTTTCTAGCAGGAAAAAGACCTCAGATGTTTGCTTAAGACTACCCAGTAAGAGTTAGTCACATGCTGCTTACTTTTAGGAAGATGTAAGGAGCAGTATAAAAGTGGGTAATTCTAGAGCCCTGTTTATCTGGAAGCAAATACTGGAATTATTATTATTAAAATTAGTTGTATAGAATGAACAATTAACTCAGTGAATCAATTTCTGCCTAGATCAAATCAGGTAAATTTTCCATTCATTTGAAGATATCTGGCCACTTACGATAAATATTCTAGATCAAATTTTCAGACATCCAGATTTCCACTCACACTGACAGTTTTGGAACTTCAATAGATTGATAAGCAGTCTTATCTCTTCTTTCGTATTTCTTGTTGTTTTTCCACAGCCTGTGCATCCAGGTTAAATGCTGAGATAGTTATGCAAATGAATTAGCAAATACGGTACTGAAAGCTTTGGGAATATGAAGCTGATAGAGATGAGTACCCATTCTTGGAGCCTGTGAACAGAATCAACGCTTCTCATTCCTTGGTTCACAGAATTAGAGACTCCCTTTGGAGCCTCAGGCCCATATCAGAGTCTCCCTTGAGTCATCCTCAAGTGGAATTCAGCCTTGAAAAAGAATGCTGGAACCTCATGGAACATTTCGAAACTTCAAAAAGCCACAGGGGTAATTTGGGGCTGCCCTTTCCTCATATGAAAAAGTTTTCTTGTGGCACAGAGTGGAGGGACAAAGAATAGTCGGCCAATGCAGTAGGCAATTTTATGGTGGTATTTAGGGACACACCACATCTTAAAGAGTCCCCTTGAGATTTTCTATGTTTCTAATTTTAAAGATCCAAACATTAAAGCCAAGGTTGATTAAATAAATATCTCCCAGATCAAACTCAGTGGCAGAATCAAGAGCAGGGCTCAGGTCTTCTACTTCCTGATACCCCCTATTTCACACTGTCATGCCTACTAACCCACCTCCCCACTCCCCCCATGCCCCAAACACACACACAGTTTTCTTCTTAATGAGACAAAGCACAAATATACTATCCACCTCTCTTTTGAAAATGCAACGTTTTCACTCTTTTGTCAACTCTTTCCCATCTCTTGCCTTCTCTTTCACCCCCAAGCTATTTAGGTAGTTAGAAAAAAATGTCTGAAAGCCTCAAGGAAACCAATATTTCTTGCAACATTCAAACCCTCTACTGTTCTGTTGGCCAGGAATTCCACAGTCAGCATTTTTGTGCTATTTCTATTGAAACCAGAAAGTAAGTGTAGGAGAAAGTTATCTGAGGATTTAAGAGCCGCAGGAAAAATAAAAAAGTTCAGTTTAAATTCCATTTTAGAAACCATTGTCTCTTCTATAACAGGAGGGTTTTTATTGCTGTGGTGATAGCCAACAGCAAGCTAGACTCACTGGACTAATTGTTACTAACAATTATTAATCAACAGCACTGGGCAATAACACAATCACCTCACTGTGCCACGTGGGGGTCAGTTACTTGTCCAGTCTATAGGTCAGTTTCCCTTTTGTAAAGAGCATTACTGCTCTACTTCCTAGAGTTCTGTGAAGCAATAAAAGCCCTCTGTACCCTGAAGAAGAGAGCTGTGTAAATATCAGGGGCATCTTGATGACACATCTTGGATTTATATGGCTTCCTTACTCCAAGGAGCCATGCATCCATTGCATCACTTATCATCACAACCACTCTGCAAGCGAGAAAAGATGGCAGGCCCATTAACTCCAATTTACAGATGGGAAAGTTGAGGTGGAATATGTCTTGTCTGTGGTCATCCAACCAACTTGTGAGTCATAAATGAAGGTGATTTTTCAAAAGCAAAGTGCTACATCTCTTTAAAAACAAAGCTAAAAATCTCTCAACTAAAATATCCAGATTTCTTGCATTCGACCATAAATTACATGTGATACACTGGATGGATGATAGATTGGAAAGCACATGGAATTTGGAGACAGAGGACCTAGATTCAAGTTCTGGCTATGGCTTCTAGAAGTTATAGATTCCTGCTCTAGTAATTTGACCCTTTGTTTCTTTACTTTTAGATACAAAATTTTATTCTTATTTTTATTGTTATCTCATCACCTTTTAATACACCTTTTATAATAAATGTATACAAAAGCACTTGATAAATGGTAAAATAACGCAAATGTTGTCAGTTACTATAATTTAAGCCCCATCATTTAAATATATATTTACTATAAAGAAAAACTGCTAACCTGACTTTTTTAAAATGCAGTCGAAAATTAAAGCCACACATAAAAGTTCCTGAAGGTCATCTTGCAAAGGTTCTTTGGAGAATAACTAAGGAAACACTGGTTTATGTGACAGAAAATTTCAAAGTTATAAAATTTGAGAGCTCAAGTTGCAAAGTAGTCCCCAAAATTTCACAACTTTTTCAGTGTTATATGGTAAACTGGGTAAGCAGTTTTCTTAGATTACATGTTGTCTCATCTGCAGAAAATCACTTGGTCCCCTGTAGGTGACTTACTCCAAATCACACATTTGGTAATAAGGCCAAGGTTAGTTCACCACCTCTCCCTATGGGAACTTAATGACCTTTCCAGTACTTTCTGCACTTCGTATAAGTATATAGAGAAGCTCCTAAACTATTCCACTCAAAGATTCACAACTACTTCCAAAATGTGGTGGTTGCTATTAACTTGCTTTATTTTCTTTCTGGCCCATTGCATAGTTCCTGCCAACAATTAACTTTTCATCAATTAGAAATCAATCCTTCCTTTAAAGATATTTTACTATAGGTTTAATAACAAGAGTACTTCTTACCTTTAACCACAAGGCAGATAATACAGTCATGAGTATCATATAGACTATTTAATATAATCAAATAATTCTCAATTAAGTGATTATTCAAACTAGCATCTGTACCCTAATTGTAAGTATGTTCCTAAGAATTTCTGATTTTTTTTATGTCCGTTAACTCTTTTTCCCCAATCACATGGCAAGTAATACACCTCAGTCTCCTTTCATGCTGCACATAGGTCCTAGATTTTTCCTTAGATGCTTGTCAGCTCCACTGATTACTTTATGTATGATATTTGCATTTGCTATTTGGTAAATTATAATAGTCACATACCTACCAGTGAGAAGCATGCAGTCTGAGTGCTATCCCCATTTTAAAGATAGGAAGATGCAATTACCATTGTTCATGAAACTGCAGTGTGGCTAGACAAGGTAGAGGTAGATCAGCAGATTGGTTTCGTGGAATATGTCATTCCACAGCAATTGGAAGCAGCATACATAAAAGAAGTATGTTGTGGTCAGTTGCCACGACAGGATTGGAGAGTAATGTATGCTGTGGCATAGGAATGAGATGTAGGGACATACTCTTGAAGAATGCTTACCAACCTGAACTGGAACAAGTGGTAGATGTTGGTTCATAAATTAGAGACTATGTGAAAGTCATCCAAAAACAAAAACAAATTCCACCTAGGGAGGGTATGTGGACCAGCTCTTATAGGCTGGCTCTTTGGGTAATATTGAAACAATCAATACTAAGGAATTTAAATAAATTCAATTTTCCTTGGCCTGACTTTCAGGACTTTTCACTGTCTGACCCAAACCTGCCTTTCCAGTATTACCTCTAACAACTCTCTTTATCAGCTACCCCAGTATAATAAATGATTTATTCATTATCAAAATGATTTTACGTTTTCTTGATGCAAAGTCTTCCCTATATCTCCTTGAAGGTTCTTCCTTCTGTTTTCTACATATTCAGATCATACACATTCTTGCAGATGAGGCTAAAATTGCTCCCCTCCTTACTCACAGTTTTTCTTCATATGTAAATTCTTACAGTAATTATAGTATCACTCATTTGTCAATTAATTATGCATTCCAATTTTTAGTCTATATTTGATTGCCTTGTTGGTTTATTTCTGGCATAATTAACTCTGCATTTTTCTGACCTTTAGCCTTAACTAACATGGATTCTCCTTGACACAGGAAAAGTCTCCTATTTTTTCTTTGCATCTCCTTGAACACATGGTTTTGTTATATGCTTTCTAAACCCTGGGGTTCTAGGAGAGAGAGGCAAGGGAGGCAGAACTCCAGCTTCCAATCCTAATTCAAACAGAGCTCCAAGTTCATCTGATCTATATTTCACTGTTTTGGGATGTCTTAATCATAGTTTTATATTTCTTTTTGCCATAGCATTGACATAATGCTTTTTGAGGAAAAACAGAGGTAGCATGGCTACACTGGAAATAGACCTGCAGTGAGCATAATAAGATGTGTCCTGACCCAAATTCTACCAATAAATACCTAAGGAATTTTATACATATAATTCAGCCTCTCAGAGCTTCAGATTTCTAATTTGGGTATTAAAGTCTTTGGAGTAGATTATTTTGGGGACCTCCACCCTTATTTCTCTCCCTACACCCATCTCTCAAATCCACCTCAACCCTAGAATACAGAAAGGGCTCAGTAAGTGTCAAAAGAATGAATCCTGCTAGGCCTGTCATAGTCATCCAATTTTTTTAAATTCCTGTATATGACTTCCTACTTTGTTTTGGAGTTCTAGTTAATGGTTAAAAGCATCTATTTTAATAACCTGAGTTTAATAATCCAACCAGACCAGGAAATAAAGAAAACAAAGCATTCCAAGTACTTGTCTCCAATTTTTCATAAATAATAGCTAGTTATCAATGGAAGGTGCATCGGCACCCACTAAGATTCTTTCCGTCTGTGTTGAGCCAGGAGGAATGCCAACCAGATCAGTAATAACAGCCCCCTGAGTGGGGAGAAATGAAGTCTGTTCGATTTTGTATTCTGCTCATTTCTATTTTAGAAAAAAACAGTTGACACTATCTCATTGAAAAGAAAATGCACTCAGATTTCATCATCAAAGAGTATTTATTATTAATCCCCGTAGGGTGTATGGGGCTGTGCTAAGTGTGTCAATTTGCTTGCCACCTGCTAGTGGCATTTTTGTGTGTCAGAACCTGGTATCCTTGCTGTTGTTGCTAGAGGTAAGAAAGGGCAGTGACAAAAATATTAAAGGGATGAAAAATAGACTTTAGAGGAAAGGTCACAAGAATTGCAAAAGGTTAGTCAGAGAGGGGAAGGCAAAAGGGTTGCCTGGTTACTGTTTTGGAGCCTAGGGATGGTTTTCCGTTGGTGCATTATCTATGAGCAGGTAGCCTCTAATGCAGCAGAATATCAAACAAGAGGGAATGCATTTAGATTAAGTGGGGGAAATGTTGATCTGCCAAAAGAAATGGACTACTTAGAGACTGCAGTAATTCTATCCCTGGAGATATTGAAGGAAGAACAGAGATTCATATATCTTGAGGGAGGGACACGATGAATCAAGCCTGTTTGAAGGCAGGACTATGGGCTCTTAGGTCATGATTTCATAATTAACCTCAAATGATTGCCTTGATTTCCAAGCTCAAGAATCTCCTTGATGTGGAGACATCACTCTGGCAGTGCAAAATCAGGAAAGATTTCACAGAGGAATAGGCATCTGAACTAAGCCCCGAGTGAGATTTTGACAAGTGGAAATAAAGAGAAAGGCAATTCTAGGTAAATGAAACAAAGGCAAGGAAACATCATGTAAATGAGGTAAGTGACTGTAATGCCTCAGAATTAATGATGCAGATTTAGGAGCTAATAAGTCCACAGTGTGGATCCAGGCTCTACACCTTACTAGTCACATGACCTAGGAGGAGTTGTTTGGCTTCTAAGCCTCAACTTTCTCATCTATGTAACAAGAAAAAGATAAAAATACTTTCACAGAGCTGTTGTCAGGATTAAATGGGACATACATGGAAGAGATAGCAAAGTGCCTAGCACATAGTAGGTGTCTAATTAATGGTTTAGTAATAATATTAGTGACAGTAAAGTGATTCAATTTAAGTGGAAAATTGAAGGTGTGTAAGTGAATAATGGAAAGATAAGACGAATACGGAGCTGTGACATCATGCCATGTTCAACAGCATGTGTCTTTCAATGAAGTTCTCCTATTTCTCTGCATCAACCTAAAAGGAAAACTTCCTGTGAATCCCCCCACACAAAGTTAGTTTCTCCATCCTCTGCTCCCAAAGCACTGTGAACATGCCTCTGTTAGAGAACTTAGCCCAGAAAAGTATGAGTATTTGTGTGACTCAGCTCCATGAGGACAGGCGTGAGTCTTGCTGAGTTTTCTAGCCCCATTTCCCAGTACATGCCTGGCATAGAGCGGGAGCTCGGGAAAGGTTTGAGTCAATCACTTGCACTTCTCTTCTAGTTGCCTCTGGTGCTTCCCTCCGGTAAAGGGGAAAAAGATGCTCTAGTGGTTTGATTTCCTGTAGCACCATGCAGGAGACCTGGGAGGAGGGAGCTCATGTCAGGAGCTGGGCTGGCCTCTGCTTGCCATGAACCCCAGTGATTCTGGTGTTTTGGGCACTCACAGTGACCTTGGGTCTATGGAGCTACAACCAGATCCTAAGCCTTGGCCACATCTTCTTAGTAAATGATGGAGTTGCATTTAATGAAATCTCAACCTAAAAGGTGAACCGTGGAATGAGTTACTCATTCTGTCTTTTAAATACCTCCCCATTTCCCAGCATGGGTTTGTACCTGATATAATTTGCCAGTTTAGTACATTACCTAGGGGCCCAAGCTGATTGGCTGCTCTAATAACATAAAAGACATGATTTGATTCAAAGTCTACCTATGATGGAGTAGAAAAAAACCTTAGACTGAGACAATGAAGAAGGTTTGAATTTGGCTCTCCCTCATGTTAGTTCCTTGGATCTTGTCAGCCATTCGCTCTCTGTATGTCATTTGGCAGTAAAATGGGAATAATCGTGCCCACCTTACAGGGTTTTCATGAAGATAAAGGGAATTGTTTATCTGTTTGTTTACTCATTCATTCATTCATTCATCTTTCATATTCTGTCTGATTCAAGAAAGAAAATAAACAATGTTTCTGTGATAGTTTGAAAATTGTACCTTGTAAATGTAAGGTGTTATATTATCCTCAAGTGTCTTCAAAGTGTTCCTATAAAATAATTACTGTCCACTTTTATTAATACAGCCACAAGGAAGAGAGATTGCCAAAAAATCCAACACTCAATAAGCAACCAGCTCACTGAATTATAGTAAGGCATAATTCCCCATGCTCACATAATTTAAAGTGAATCACATCTTAAAAATAAATCATTTTATCTATTATGATCCTGTGAATACTTTTTAATACTGTAAAGGACCTCAAATTTTTGTAGGTTATTTTCCATACAATAATCAATAACACCGCTTGTTTGAGGGCAGCAATCGTTCTGGTATGATTATTTGATAAACACCTGAATATTATCCACAAATAAAATTGTAAGAGAGAATCTGAAAAAACATTTTTTTGGAGAGGCAGATATAAATCAGTCATCAAAATGGAATGTGGCTTGGTAAGATTCAAATGCAGTAATTTCCAACTATTGGAAAATTAATAGTAGTCAACTCTATTATTGTTTGATTTACCTAAGGACTTCTACACACACACACACACACACACACACACACACAGAGCAGAATGCAGTATAATTTGGTGAAAAGGTAATGGCACATGGAGTAAGGAAAAAATCAATCCTCCTTTTTCTATTTATGAGTCAAGTGAACATAAGTAATGCAAGTCACTTAATCTTGACACTCAGTTTCCTATAAATTCTGTAAAATGAAGATTGCAATACCCACCTTGCCTACCAGGGTTGTTGTGAAAATCAAATAAATTACTATATTTTAAAAAACTTGAAACATTCACATTTCTTTTCTTATATACCTATAGTTCCACAATAGCTACTTAGACATTAAAATCTGGATTTGTGATATTGGGTTTTGGAATCATTGGTAGACAGTCTTAGAAAGATATTTTTTATCTATGTGGTAAAAGTATATAAAGTGACCGCAACAACCTGGGTAAGAACTTCTGGAATCCTGACACTGACCATCAAACTTCCTCCCATCCTCCCGGTGATGACTTGCTTTTGATCTTTTAGTAGATGGCTTTTCTATTTACTCTAGTGATTAATCTAGGATTTCAGCAAAATTAAAGCTGGAAGTCACCTCTCTGAGAAATTTGAGTATTACACTTCCTACTAGTGCAGTTTGTGATAATTATGAGAATTTAGAAAGCACTTCTGATTTTGCCTTTGTCTTAATTTCTACCGGTTGAATAATTTATTTCAAGAATGCAACCCAAAATGTGATGCACACACATGCACACACAGACACACACATGCTCATAAACATTTTCCTAACACTGTTGCTTGGAGATTCCATCTACATTTACCAAACACAATCTTGGTACATTTATGCCCTATGCTCTTAAAGACTATTGGGGAGGAAGGGAAGCAAACTTTCTATGTTCATCAGATGCAAAACCGCAAGACCTAAGTTTGTCCTGTATAATTACAGAGAAGGCATTGCAGACTCATAACCTTGTGAAAGGATGGGAAAGAGTAGGAACAACAGACGGGCAGATTAAAACAAATCAGGGCTAGAGGTCAGACCCTTGGGCTAAAGAGCTCCGGATCTCCTGACGCTTCTCCCCATTTTACTGTGGTAGCTGTGGTAGGGTTCTTTCTCCAAGTTGAGGAGAAAGGAGGGAGGAGTCCTGCATTTAAGGCTGGGGACTTGAGAGCCACTGACTGCTACAGTCACATTAATTTTTCTCTGACTCTGTGGATCTCAGGCTGGAGAACAGGGACATTGCAAGTTGCCTGCTGTGCCTGGATTCTATACTAAATGCAAAAACAAAACCCCCTCTGTTATCAAGAAGTCACTTTTCTCAGTAGTATTTCTCTAATGATCACATATCGTTTCCCAGAAAGTGTTCCTAAATTATTTAAGAGGAACAGCCTGTCACCCTGTGCATTAAGATCTGCTTGTGCACATCCAATTCCTAAGGTGCACTTGATCTCATTCTTTTGGCTTTGGGAGGAAAATTGACAACAAAGGAGTCTTGGGTTGTTTGTCTGTTTGTTTGAAAGGGTTGCTTTTATTTTGTGCGTGTGAAGAGGAAATGATGAGGATTGTCTCCTAAGGTGAAATTATAAATTAGAGAAATCCACTATTTCCTCCAGCCTGGTGGTGAGCTATGATCATAATATGATCAGTGATAAGCAACCATGGAGTAAAGCAAACATTTCATAATCATTAGTTGTGGCTTTTTTTTTTAGTGAAATAATACTCTGGCCTTTAATTCAGGGTAATAGCCTGCCGGTGAATCAAAAGAATAGCAAAAAAAAAAAAAAAAAGGAGCTTGTGACATTTCAGAGAGCGAGGAATAGCGAAGGGAGTGGAAGGCAGGCAAGAATCATGAGACAAGAATATGGGGGGGAAACAGAAGATGGAAAGGAATAGAGGGAGGAGAAAAGGGAGACACGGGAGGTGAGGAAGGGGGTAAGGAGAGAGGCAAACAGGGAAGAGATTGCAGGTAAAAATAAAACAGAAAAAGCCCAGGTGGAATTCATGCAAACTGTTCTCATCAACACTGCTACTCCCTCCTGTCACAGGAACTGTCAAACAGGCTCCGCTCGTAATGAAAGGAAAAATATTTTATTCAGATTTATTAATTTGAAAATGAAGCCCGCCTGTCGAGAGGGGGACAGTTCTTCTCAATCTGTCATCGTTGAACCACACGCTCCTGACATCAGGATTCATTTGTCTTGTCGGCTCTGACAGTTGGATTCTCCCAGAGCTCTTCCTAGTGGATCGCCCTGGGATTTTAAACCGGATGAAACACATTCCGACAAGGAACAGCCTCTTTATTAATGCAAATTACATGAGGAGGAGAGAAAAAAAGAGAGAAAGAGAGAGACGCCAGCAGCCGCTCTGGTGTTCTTATCCCTGTATCAGTCATTTGTTATTTACATTTATACACATTTTTCAGTTTTAATAAAAGGAGACCCGGATTTTCAGTGACATTTATGGACAGTTTGTTTCAAAAAAAAAAAATGATGCCGTCACTATAATTGTATGCAAAAGAAAAAGAAAAAGAAAAAAAAAAAGCCCAGCGCCTCGTTCCCCTCGGTTGTGTGTGCAGCGTACCGGGAGCCGGGGCTGCGCCTCCTCGGCGCAAGCGGGTCGCAGGCGCCGCCACCCGCTCCGAAGACCGCGCTTCCAGCGCCCGCAGCCCGGCCCGGGCCTCGCGAGTCCGGCCTCCGCCCCGCGGTCCCGGATGCAACCGCCAGCGCCCGGCAGTTCCACTTGCGCGCTGCTCGGGGATGCCTGGCCGTCGCTGCCGCCAGATTCTGCCTCGAAGGCCTTGGGAGGCCCACCCCTTTGTCTCCAGTGCAGAGCCCAGAGCTGAATGCGCAGCAGAGTGCAGAGCCCCTCAGCGCCCACTCTCCCATTGGGACGCTTGGCACGGTGCCTGCGTTTGGAGGGGCCCACGAGAAAGGTTTCATGGTAATTTCTTTTAGAATCAGAAGAAATCGTAATGAGTATATAATCATGAAGGCAGCCTGGATTATACTTGTCTTCATGTCAATGTAAGGATAAAAGATCACGTTTCCTATTTTTGGATGGAAGAAGGGAGCCACGAAAACAAAAGGCCCACGAAAGGCGTAAGGCGGCCATGGGATACATGGTGTTAACGTGATGTGCTCTCTAGGAGGTTTTGAATCCTACGTCCTGGCTATGTTTCTGCTTGGACGAAGTTGCCCTTAAAAGTAGGCAAGCAACGGTTACCACTTTTTTCAGTTGGCCCCAACGTCCTGCAGAGGCAGGCAATGGTTGTCCCATCTGGTGGCACAACTGGCAGAAAGAGCCCAGTCCTGGGATTCTGGAGAGCCGGATTTTGATTCCATCTCAGTCACTGACAGTGATGTAGCCCCGAACGTGCCACATGCATCCCAAGCTTGGTTACTGCCCTTCAAGAGGGCGATAGGACTGGGAGATTGCCTCCGTGCTCTCCAGCTGTATCCCTGGATGATTCTCAGAAGAATGACTAACCCAGAGTGTGATTTCCTGATACAGTAACAGAGGTGAAATGTTCCAATGTTATCTGTCTAAAATTCTCCATGGGGTAGTGGGAAAAGCATGGTCTAGGCTCTGGAGACTCATGTTCCAGTGGAGAATCGGCCTTCAACTAAAGTTAACCTTGGGAAATTATAGTAACTTCTCAGGGTGTCAGTTTCCTCATCTGTAAAATGTGACTAGATCAGTGGTTCTCCAAGTGTGGTCCCAGACCAGCAACATCAGCATCACCTGGGAGCTTGTTAGAAATGCAACTTCTCTGGCCTCAACGCAGATCTACTGAATCGAAAACTCCCCGGAAGGAGGGGCAGGTCTTGGCAGTCTGTGTTTTATTAAGGATGTTCTGATGTCACTGAAGTTTGAGAATCACTGGACTAGATGCTCTCTAAGGCCCTTTGCAGTTCCATGACTACAATTCCAAATAGGGTGAGGTTGTTCCTTCATATTGACAGTATTTAAAGTCCACCCATACTTTAAGAATAAACTGCATAGATAAACTTTGCTAATTCTATGGGGTAGATTTTTTTCCTCTTTAATATTTAGGATCTTTACTGAAAGAGTCT
The DNA here is from genome assembly GCF_964165515.1 of Mesoplodon bidens. Classification (NCBI taxonomy): domain Eukaryota; kingdom Metazoa; phylum Chordata; class Mammalia; order Artiodactyla; family Ziphiidae; genus Mesoplodon; species Mesoplodon bidens. The sequence goes on along the minus strand of NC_138177.1, from coordinate 65,454,465 downwards.
TGAGGAGAAGAAATTGGAAAGTAGTATTAAGCTGGGTGAAGGTCACCCAGTGCTATCATTTCTCTAAATGCCCATGTGTATAGTACTGGTTCTTTATTTTTTTATTTTTATTTTTTTTTTTTTTTGCGGTATGCGGGCCTCTCACTGTTGTGGCCTCTCCCGTTGCGGAGCACAGGCTCCGGACGCGCAGGCCCAGCGGCCACGGCTCACGGGCCCAGCCGCTCCGCGGCATATGGGATCCTCCCAGACCGGGGCACGAACCCGTATCCCCTGCATCGGCAGGCGGACTCTCAACCACTGCGCCACCAGGGAGGCCCGTACTGGTTCTTTAAATCTAGGAGATTGCCATCAAACCATGAAGAATTTTTATCCATGCATGACAGCCTTAAAACAGGTAACTCCCTTCATTCTCCCTAAAATTGTCTTTCCAATTAAATGAAAGGAAAGGACAAGACAAATAACCAAAAAGGCAATGAGAATTTTGGTGATGTGTAAGGATACAACTAAGAGAAGCAGGGGAAAATTGCCTTCTGCCTGATAAAGCAACACAAAAGACTACACCTAGCCAACAACCACGTGTAAAACAAATGTCTGGACCAGTGCACATTCAGCATCAGGGTATATATGTTTGTTTAATGATGTCTCCACGGTCTATAGAATTAATATTTAATAGCACTTGTCAGCAAGATTCTATACAAGGGATTGTTCTGCCTTTTGTTTAATGCTTGTTAGTGGTTGTGTCTTCCTGGGTTGTTCTTCTTTAATAGTAGAATTATTCTTTGCATTTGCAGCAATGTTTTTCTGCCTTTCTACTTGCGACTTTGCATTATTTGGCAGAATAGGGGAGATAGGGAGGCAGCAACAGAATTAAAAAGACCTCCATTTGTGCCTCTTCTCAGAGTCATAAGACATAGAAAACAAGGGGTTTTTGTATGTTTGTTTTTGTTTTCACTAGTAGCACAGAACCTATCATATAGTATACACTCAAAATTGTTGTTTCATTATCATTATCATAGCTATCAACATAAGTCAAAGAATTGGGACTTGTAATATGAGGCAGATGGCCCAGTTACATATATCACAAAGATGTAATTTGTTTTGACTTTCAGAGTTATTGGACTTGATTTTAAATGGAATATTACTTTGTGATGTTAAAGTGAGCATTATTAGCAAATCATAGCGTGTAAATCCCATATCAGGAGTTGGAAATGCTTGAAGATTCCGGCTTTTCTAAGAAATCATGAAGTAGAAAGTACACTGGAAGAGTTGTCAGCAATTCTGGGTCTATAATAGGCAAACTGGAGCAAATCATGTTAATTCTTCCTCCTCTTAGCCTGCTCTATTTACATCAGAGCATATTTTATTACCAGAAATTATAGATGCTTGCTGCTGGCTTACTCACTTGTTTTTCTTTCCCACTGGAATGTAAGTTCCATGGGGGCAAGGACCTCGTTTGTGTTGTTCAGTGGGTCCTGTGAGTCTTTCTCTCTCCCACACACTGAGCACCCTGTCAGGTACGTGGTAAAACCACATAGGTGTTAGATGAATGACCACATGGGTAAATGCATGAATATGTTCATGTGTGCTAATGCCACAGGCATAGGGAAAAATATGAGGGCTTTGGTCCCAGGCCTACCTGATATAGACCTTGAGCTACCCCCCATAACAAGCTGTGTGACCTTGGACAAGATAACACAGGCAACAGTGTCCACCATGGAGGGCTGTTTTACGAAATGGAGACAGAGGCTAGAAAGTGTTTATCCCTGTGTCTGGCCCATAGTAGGTGTTCATTAATGTTAATGATTGTATAATTATGGTCTCAAATAAGTTGTGCACTTAAAAGCACCCATCAGGTCCTCCACTTCGTAGCTCTCAGATTCCCTGGCACATTGAAGGGCAAATAGTAGGAGCTTAAATAAATATGGGCTTGACTGCTTGATTGATCAACTCCAGCTCTAAGCACAATGGGAAAAGTCTGCTGTATAAACAACCCCAGTCCACAGATATTCATCAAGTAATGACAGTGACCAAGGAATTGTGCTCATCATTGTGTTAGCCAGACATCAGTAAAGAATTAGAAACAAAACATCTCTAAAACTCTAAGAAGTGAAAATCCTGCTTGTTACACTGAAAGGTTGGCTCTGGGGTACACAGTTTCTATAATTCAAGTTCAGGCTCCTACTTAGGAATTTACCAAAACACTGGTAGTCTTAGCAACTGTCAGGAAATAAATGTGTCTTCTGCTCCATTCCTATATATAATTTGCACATACTGATTATTTATCTGCTCAAGACGGCCTGTTTTGTGTCTTTTCATCCATCCAGCAACACACTTCCTTTACCGTATCCTAGACCTTGTCTATCCTTTACAGACTTAACTGTGATCTGTTTTAAGAAAAGAAAATAAATTAGTTTCCCAGGAAATCTATATGAGCATTTTCTCCAGAGAGAGTACCCCACTGAGAGTGACACTGGCCTTGGCCATTGTTTTGTTAAATAGTAATAATAACTTAAAATGTGATGACAGCCGCTGATGCCTAACTGCAGGGTAAGGACCAGTCTTGTTACCGTTGCCTGGCAACCTATGGGTGACATCTCGAAGAATCTGAAGGGATCCAATGAGTCAGGAGAGGTCATGGCATCAGGATCAAGGGAACGGAAGGGTCACTGAGGATCCACAAAACTCTCTACTGATCTCTGTGAGATGAAATTGAAGAATCCATGAATAGAAATGTGTATAAACCATATCCGATCCTTCTTGAGTTTAATTTCTTGTTATTCTTAAAAAGAAGGGGCAGAAATCGTAGGCACACACATTTCTGAGTTCCTTTCTGATCTTTTTTATATTGATTTTTAAGTTTAAGAGCTGTAAATACTTTGAGGAATACTCAGAGAATTTCAAGGACTGGTCAGGAGGGAATCAAACCCTGCAGAGTTTTAGACATGACTAAGTAAAACTAACTAACTAACTAAATAAAACCACTCTTTGCAAAATAAATCAATCTGCCTGAACACTGAGACTCAAACTTTCAAATTTCGGTTTGCTGGTCAAAATTCTATGTGGCCTAGCCTAGTCAACTTATACATGTGCAACATGCATAAGTACTAAAATTTATTCAACTTTCTTTAAATCATTCTGACCAGCTGTAATACATCATACACTGTTTTACATGTTGGACATAGAAAGATACAAGGGTCATTATCTCTACCCTTAAAGGGTGCACAGTTCTGGGGAGTGGGAGAGTGAGAGTAACATATGTATTTATGTGTATTTGCGAGTCCTGTTCCAAATTATAGAGTCTACTGAGGCTTCTGGCCATGGCACTTTCAGTGAATAGCCATTGATCCAGACCTGAAATTTGGAAGTTGTCCTTGACCCTTCTCTCACTTTCACTCCCTTACCTAGACAATCACAGGCCCCATCAACCAGAGCCCTATATTATGCCTCAGCCTCTTCTTCTTCTGCCCATCTCTTCTGCTAACTCCTTAGACTGGTCCACACCATCTCTTGCATGGACTTGTAGAATAGCTTCCCAACTGGTCTGTTTCTCCTCTTATTACACCTCCAAACAGTGATGTCACATTCTCTGGGTTCAAATTTCATGTCTGACTTTATCAGCTGTGTGACATTGGGTGATTAACTTCTCTGTACCTTACTTTTGTCATCAGTAAAATGAGGACAATAATAGCCCCTGTCTTACAGCTTTGTTTTGAAGACTGGAGAACCCTTAGAATAATACCTAGCACATAATAAGCACTCAATAAAAGTTAGCTGCTTTTATCATCACTACATTCCCTTCATTAAAATAGTGTCCATTGTACTTAGAATAAAAAGAAACCCATTAAGGCATAAAAGGCCTCTCTTGACCTCATCCCTGCTTCTATGTGCCCTCATCTCAAATCAATAACAAACCCAACTTCCCCTTGATTCTATGCATCAGCTATGCTAGTCTTCTTACTTGTTTCAAACAAGCCAAACTGCTCACCTCAGGGCCCTTGTACATGCTATTCTCTTCATCCTTGAAACTCTGCATGGTTAACTCCTTTCATTTTTTTAGGTCCCATGTTAATGGGATCTCTTCGGAGAGGCCTTCCCTGGCCTCCCTATCTAAAGTAGACCACCCGCCCCACCCCGGGATTCTATCCAGTCTTTTGTTTGCTCTCTCCCAGCACTTACTATGGTGGTATTTAACTCTTCCCCTAAGACAGGGGTCGGCAGACTTTTCCTGTAGAGGGCCAGAGTGTAAATATCATAGGCCTTTTGGGCCATACCATCTTTGTCACAACTCCTCCATTCCACCATTGTAGAGAGAAAACAGTTGTTAAAAGTACAAAAATGGGGACTTCCGTGGTGGTGCAGTGGTTAGGGATCCACTTGCCAATGCAGAAGACACGGGTTTGAGCCCTGGTCCGGGAAGATCCCACATGCTGCAGAGCAAATAAGCCCGCAAGCCATCACTACTGAGCCCGCGCACCACAACTACTGAAGCCCATGCGCCTAGAGCCTGTGCTCCTCAACAAGAGAAGCCACCACAATGAGAAGCCCGCGCACCACAATAAAGAGTGGCCCCCGCTCACTGCAACTAGAGAAAGCCAGCGTGTAGCAACAAAGACCCAACACGGCAAAAAATAAATTTAAAAAGTAAAATGAACTTACATAAATCAATAGGACAGGGCTTCCCTGGTGGCACAGTGGTTGAGAATCTGCCTGCTAATGCAGGGGACACGGGTTCTAGTCCTGGTCTGGGAAGATCCCACATGCCGCGGAGCAACTGGGCTCGTGAGTCACAACTACTGAGCCTGCACGTCTGGAGCCTGTGCTCCGCAACAAGAGAGGCCATGACAGTGAGAGGCCCGCACACCGCCATGAAGAGTGGCCCCTGCTTGCCACCATTAGAGAAAGCCCTCGCACAGAAACGAAGACCCAACAGAGCCAAAAATAAAAATAAATTAATTAAAAGAAGGCTCAACATTAAAAAAAAAAAAAAAGAGAGGTTCTTCTAGGGACTTCCCAGGCAGTCCAGTGGTTAAGACTTCACCTTCCAATGCAGGGGGTGTGGGTTCGATTCCTGGTAGGGGAGCTAAGATCCCATGTGCCTCAGGGCCAAAAAAACAAAACATAAAACAGAAGCAATATTGTAACAAATTCAATAAAAACTTTAAAAATTGTCCACATCAAAAAAAAAAAAATCTTAAAAAAAAAAAAATGAAAATTCTCAGGCCCCACCCCAGACCTACTGAATCAAGACTTCAGGTGTGAGGACCAACAATCTCCCGTTTCACACACCCTCCAGATGATTTTGATGCACACGAATGTTTGAAAACTGCTGCTGTAGGCCAGTGGCTCTGAACATTGGCTTCACCTTAGAATCACCTGGAGAGTTTATAAAAATCATCAGTGTCTGGGCTCCACCCCCAAGAGTCTGACTCATTTCATCTGGGGTAGAGTGTGAGCATCAGTAGTTTTAAAAGCTCCCCAGGTGACGCTAAAGTACATCCAGAGTCAAGAGCCACTGCAGTAAAGGCCATGCTGCTTCTCGTAATGGGGAAGAAATGTTGCCCAAATTACTTAGGATCACCTGCCATAGATCCAAGCCAATATTAGGTCCTGAACTTATTCTCTTCATGGGACACCGAAAGATGGATTTCCTACTGCCTCAGAGAACTTAATAGAGTTTCACAGACACCTCAGGCCCGCAGAAAAAGACCTGCCCCGATAATCTCTCATGTTCCAATTTCTCTTCAGGCTTTTATTCCCATTGCCACGGCCCCCTCCACTCCTGCTTTCATCAGCTGATTGCACAGATTCCATTAGAACTAAGGGCAGGTGCAGCTTGGAATGAAGCGAGAACTCATCTGTTCCTTCACGTTCTCACTCCTGATGTTTGCTAGTTTGTATGATTAATTTTATCAATTTTCCTGACCTGCTTTGCCACTGAAATAAATATGACAGCTGCTGTGCTGCCTCAATTCTTCCTCTTGCCAAGTGAGATGCTGAGGTGTGTTTTCTTGTTGATCACAGACTTGGGTAAATATCAAGTAAACAGACCAAACAGGATTCATACTGGCAAAGCAGGTGTGGAATCAAATACGCATGCTTTAGTAGGTAGAAAGAGAATACAGCTAAGTTCCCATCTTCTAGCTTTCCTAGGTACTCATTCAAGAAAACAACATCACGTTCTTACATTTCCGAGTCTGCTTTACCCACCAGTTCTAATATTCCTCCTTTCAGAGTAAACTACTTGATAGGTGTCAATACCAAAATACTTAGTCTCTGACTACCTCTTATATTTATCTGTCCAGAAGGGTGAGGTGATAAAGAACATGTGAACTATAACCTGTCCCAGAAATGCTAGCTATTATTATTAGACGTACAATCTTGCCTTAGTCTAAAAGAAATCACTTGTACTGAGCACCTATTTGCCGGGTGCTTTACATTAATCTTAAGGAAGGTGTATCAATCCCATTTTACAGAGAAAATTGAGGCTCAAATGGTTGCCTATCTGTCCACAGAGTACCTTCAAGTTCAAGAACAACCTGCAGCCCATGTCTCTCACCCACCACACCACACCCACTACTCTGTGGTCACCAGACACAGGCAGGGCTGCCTGACTGCTCTTACATGTGAGTCCAGCTTCCGGACCAGATTATGTCGAGATGGAACCTGATTTAGGTTTGTGGGGAAAATGAAATAAACCTGCTTTCATTTGGTTTAATTTGAGGAAAAACCAAAAGGCACTTCAATCCAAAATTGATCATTGTATGACTTTGAGCAAGTTAAACTCTCTCTATACTTCAGTTTTCTAATGTACAAAATATATAGAATAATAATCACAGGTTCTGATTTTGAGAGTTAAATTAACTTAAAAAGATAAAATACACAAAATATGCCTGGAACCATTCCTGATATATATAAGGGGCTTGAGGGCAGATTTTAAATATGAATCTTAGACCCTTCATAAGAGAAAGACTGAAATACTACCATTAGCTACTCCTTTGAGGTAAAATATTGTCAAGGTAATAGATCTCTATTAAAGTGCATGTGTGTGTGTATGTGTGTGTTTCTCTGGGAGATGGATAACAAAATAAGCTGGTTATTGGTGAGTAGCACCAGGTCAACTTTTATCCTTGGTAAACTTGCTAACCAGCTGAGGCCTTCACAGGTAAATGCAGAAGAATGAGTAGCCACCAGCCTGGAGCTTTATTCTCTTAAGAGAGTGTAGTGAGTCCATTTTGTTAGGAAAAAAGTGGAAGACATAGTGCCAAAGCCTATTTTCCTAAGTTGTTCAACTGGAAGGTATCTTCAGAGGCCATTTGTCTCCTGTCTTCCAGGAGTAAATATTGTTATCTCTCTTGGATGGAAAATAAGGACCAGAAAACACTGAAGCAACTTCACCAACTTCACCAGAATGGCTAGGAGCAGAAGAGAAACCGAGTCATCTATCTTTGTGTTATGAAGGCTGCAATGGGCTTGTCCAGCCTCTCTTTTGTCCCCTGGGCTTTTCCCCAGATCTGGTTCTGGGGAAATCCATCCATCATGACTGCAAGAACTAGAGGGGGTGGGGAGGGGTTGAGAGTGGAGGACAGCATAGCCCTTTCCCAGGGAGTCTAGGCTAGCTTCATTCTACCTTAATTCCCTTTCTACCCTTACTCCCCTTTCTACCATCTCCTGCATTTGGCCTGGCTCTCAAAATAGATAAATAAAACCCTTTAAGAATGCCCCCCCCCTTAAGGGCTTCCCTGGTGGCACAGTGGTTGAGAGTCCGCCTGCTGATGCAGGGGTCACAGGTTTGATCCCTGGTAGGGGAATTAAGATCCCACATGCTGAGGGGTGTGGCCAAACAAAAAGAATGCTCCTATCCACTGAAGCTGGGTGTCGTACTGCCCTCTCTCATTGCTCTGGAGTTTATGTTCACATCAGTAACAGCAACAGTAACAGCAATAAATTGTTATCAGCATTAGCTTCCACTTGACTTGGTGATGGTTTGTGGAGAATAAACAGCCAGCCTGCTCCCAAGTATACCATGGTCCCTTTAGCCAACGGATCATTTCCCTCCTCCCAGAAAACCTCCAAGGAGGAGCTATTCTGCTGCCTCTCATCACTTGCTCCCTGCAGGAGGAGGGTGGAAGTGAGACAGTGTCTTTCTCCGTGTTCCCCTGGGCCTGCTGAGTACAGAGGTATCAGCAGGTGCTCAGCTATTCCTCCCCATCCCATTTGTAAAAAGAAAATGAGATGGAGGAATAGATGAGAGAGACACTCTTTGCCCTGATCACGGTGCACACCATCAGGCCAGTCATCACAGTAGAGGGTGGGTAGAGAGCACAGGCTCAAATCGGAGACCCGCCTTCTGAGCAGAAAGAATCAGGCATGCGATGTGATGTCTAATTTCCAGTCTCCCAATTGCCCAGGCAGACCTCATCCCCTGAATTCAGCTCTTCCTAAATGAGGGGAGCAGGGAGGGGGTGTCTCCTGCTGGCAGAGTGTTGAAAGCACGATCCATGACATAGGCCTGGGAGGAAGATTTTGCTGGGGAAATGCAAGAGCTTCAGTATTTTGCACACCAAGCTTGTCTTCTAATGACAGCCTTGGGAGCCAGACATTTCTAAGTGCTAATTAGAGGTGTTGATTATCGTGGTAACCCTGTGGGTGCTCAACCCAAGCCCGAGAGCAAAAGCCACAGATAAAATAAAGATTGTTACAATAGCTCCCAGTATCACGTGGGAGCTGCACATGTCAATGTTCAGGCGCAAGCCAATCCGGGACTCTGGCTACTGCAGTGACGGAGGCCCAGACTGATGCAAGGGCCGTCACATGATGCACACTATGCAGTTTTGGTTGGGGGACAGATCCTCCATCCTAATCAATCAGGAAAAGCTCACCAGGACTCAGATGTAAAGAAATCAACTTATGACAGGATTTCATTGCAACATGAGCAAAAGCCACGGAAATGGGGCCCACGGAGATCCCTCCCATGTAGTTCTAAAGTTGGTGAGTTGTTTTAAGGCACAGTAGGTTGCGTTTATATTTATAACCTTAAACATGCATGCATTTTGACATGCACACCTGATATTTCTAATAGAGAAGGCATTTGGGTTACTGACTTACTCTCACTTTACATCCACAGCTTTTAACAGCTTCATGACTATAGTGAAAAGATAATAAGAATCAGAAAGAAATCTTTTTTTCTTTGGCTGCGCTGCACGGCTTGCAGGATCTTAGTTCCCTGACCAGGGATCGAACATGGCTCCTGGCAGTGAGAACACTGAGTCCTAACTATGGGACCACCAGGGAATTCCCAGAAAGAAGTCTTGAGGAAGAGTGTTAATTTGAGAGGCAGCCAGGCACTGGGCTGAGAGCTGAGGCTCTAGAATCTGAAGAGGGTGGAGGACCAACTCCAACACTCTTACTTAAGCTTTGTAAGCCTCAGTTTTCTCTTCTGCAAAATGGGGGTAATAATAGTAGCTACCTCTTAAGATTATGGAGGAGTAAATAAAATAAAATAGACTACCAAACTCTTGGCATTGTATCTAGCATTGATGTGGATTAAGTCACTTAACCTTTTTTGGCCTTATAGTCCTCATGTGGAATAAATAGGAAATAAGAATACCTACCTTTAGAATTATTTCAAGGATTAATGGGAAAATGCTACTTATGAACCATTATGAATTTATGAAAGACAGAAAATGATTATTATAAAGACAACCTAAATTGTCATCTGTTTGGGGGCAGGATATCTAGCCCAAGCCTAGACCAGGATCTTCTCCTTTGAGCCTACTACTTGCTATGTGACCTTGGAGAAGTGGCAATCCCTTCCTTTTCTTAATCTGAATGCTGAATTAATAAAAAGTCAAAATTCAAATGAGATAATGCATGTGTAACTCTTTGTCACCTGTAAAGCACTTATATACATACCTATCTTATGATGCAGTAGACTTTGAAGTTGGGCAAACCCACCCAGATGACACTTTATTCCCACTATTTGCCAGTTCCATTTCTTGGTTACTTAAGTTCCTTTACAATAATACCATCCCCAAAAGTTATACATAAAATGTTTGGCACCATACCTAGGACAGAAAATCTAATAATTTCCATTCTCTCCTACACTTGCTCACTGGATGATCCTGATTAAGACAACAGGGATAACTTATCCCTCTGCAAATGGGAGAGAGGGTAAGTGTAAACAAGTATCAATATGAGCTCTACACCTGTATGTGGAGGTGTGTAGTGAGAGGCATATAAAATTACAAAAGAGAGACCGGAAATCACTCTCAACCCTGCATGCAGGAAGCAAAGCCCTGGGCATAATGCCCTAACCCTGATCTAAACAGACCCAGGAGGGAGCATGGCAGGGATGGAGAAGGGCAGAGCCATTTAGTCCTTTTTTCTGCTGAGATATTCCCTAGGTGCTTAAACCCTCCCTTTATCCACAGAGCTTACATTTCTCAACACCAGCAATCTGTACATTGAAGTCACCTTACTCTGTTGGGAGGCATAAATCTGGCCCCCTCAGAGTCTACTGTAGCAAATTGCTAGCCCTTCTCAGACACAAAGGAGAAAATCAAGGTTGACTGCAAAAATCTTCTAGTTGCTTTGAGAAAGTCATCCTCATCCTACGTGAATTCAATGGACAAGCATTCTTCAAAGTATGCTCTACAAAATGCTAGTTCCAAGAGATACTTTTTTATTAAAAAAAAAAAGGACTACTTCACGGTCAAAGGTTGGCAAAACACTGCATGTTATATCCCCCTTTTTGAGACTGAGAGTCAGCATTAGCTTATTATTAGAAAGGGAATCTGGTAAAGCAACTTCTGTATATTGATTAATATTTCCTAAACTGATTTGACAAGGGAATCCCTTTTCCAAAGAAGACCTGTAAAATTCTGCGAAACTGGTTTCAAGGAAGGTAACTTTGGCAAAGAGACTAAGACTGTTTTCTCCCATGTATTCAAAATTCCATTTAGCTTTTAATGAGTTCTTAACAGATAGAGTGTGTTCAGTAAGTCTTTGCTAAATGAATAGATCTCACAAGTGATTAGCCATTTGGCAAACAATAGGCAATTATTCCATGTTGGTTAATGTGACACCACATACAGTCAACTAACTAATCATTCACTCCACAAATATTTATCCAATGCATATAGACTTTGCTGTGAGTTGAATGGTTTCATATCAGACAATCTGTTATTGTGATGCAAAAAATTCAAAGCACTGAACCTCAGCCTTGACTTTGTCTAACACTGGAGAAATCTGTCAGTTTGTTTCTAGGTCACTCCTCCCTCTAGCCATATAGGGAGACATTTATCATCTATTAGATGTATTTTAGAATTGTCCTGATTTTCATTAGTCTTTCCATTTGTTTCATAAACCACTGAAATGTACACACAACTCTAATATTTCAGTGCCCAAACTACATTTCCTAGATTTCTTCTTGCACCTATTATCAGCACAACTATTCTTTAGCAGATTGCATGTCTTGATGTGAATGTCATAAAGTATGGCCACAGTACTCAGAGGCAACACCTAGGAATAGTCCATGCCAGATGAAGTGAGAGAAATCTGATCTCTGTCCCCAAGGGTGATGACAAGGAAAGGTATAATTTCATAACCTTTTTTGTCATTATTTTTGTCTTATAAAACATCATTTTGTGTTTATTCTATGTGGGCCTCTGTGCATGAATTTATGTATTCCGAAGAAGATGACCTTAGTCTGGAAGGAAATGCACACCACAGGGTCCTCATATCAATGCAAATATTACCTTCTTTCCAGGGTCTTAGGAGAGCCAGCAGTGGTGGCTGTGATGATTTACATTCCACAGGAAGGGTTAACCTCATCTCATGGCCACGGTTGTCTCAGGACAACTTGTCAGCCCACAAGAACATCCCATAATGGATTTGAAGTGGATTGTGCAGCCCCTTGCAAGGTGGATGCTGTATTTATTGAATAGACATTAAAAAGAACATTTCTCAATTTCTCAGCACTGAACTCAGGGTCAATGGATCTTCTTGGCACTGACATGCTGAGTCAACTCCTAGCTCAAAGCTTTTAAAGGGACTGGGGTTAGATTAAAGGATTAGACTCTGTCTTGAATGTTTCCCTGGCAAAATCGTTGGGTCTTAAATCATTTATGTTGCCTTGCAGTGCTTTACTTGGCCTTTCACTGTTAGCTTTCAAAGAAACACACACACACACACACACACACACACACATGCTCACACGGACAACACACAAAGAGTATAACAACTCCTCTTTTGCAGATTTGAGTAGGTATTTTTGGCCTCTGAGAGGAAACTACTCCAGACTCATCATATAGGTAAATTGCTCTGCCTTTAATGCTAATTATAAGATAGTAGGCCATGTCTGTGGACTCTGATTAAATCCTCCACCCCCAAATGGAAACCAAGCCTGCAATAGCTGTGCCCTCACATCCTGCCACACAGCTATCCTTAATGTAGACCCAATTGACTAAGTGACTTTGTCTAAGACAACCATATTCCCTCTGACACCTTATGCATGCATCATCCTCACTTCGGTGTTCATTGGTATACCCACCCATGCAGTCAATCATTGTCACCTGTCACCCTGCTGGAAGTTTGTGTACACACAATGCTATTCACTCGTTGATGGCTTCTTACAAAAGAAAACAAGGCTTCAGTTCTTTTACATACTTTGCTCATGTACAATTAAATGCATGTCAAACAAAACACACACATTCCTTTTGTAGTATTATATATTCTCATAGAAGAAAAATACCTGGCATGTTGCTTCAGGCACCTATGAGCTCAGTGTCTATACATATGAGCCCAACTCAGAGGTGTTTGAACAGGGGTGGAATGGACATTTACAGGGTGACCACTGTATGTTGGAGAGAATGCAGGTTTTAGGAAAGGCCACCTGTGTTTGAATTGCGCTTGAACATTGATTAGCTTACTAGCTGTACTACAAACAAAAACAAAGCAAACATTCCTTTGTGACAGTGAAAGTTAAGAAGTCTTTGAAATATCTCCAAGAAGCAATAAGCCAAAATATGAGTCTATTTATTGCCTAGAACTTTCTTATCCCATCTAATTCTTAGTTGAAGTCAAAATAAATAGAACAACAACAAAAAAGTAGCCCTGATGAGGTGAACATCGAAGTGTGATGGAAGAGATCAGCAATGACCCCTTAAATACCTATTTCTTCTTTTTGGCTTTATCTATGGTACTCCCCTACAAAAACCTTCCACACCAGCTCAGGTGTCTTTCTCACTAACGTGCCAAGGCACCTTCAGCACCACTCTCTTTTCTAATGCCTTTCCTCCCAGGAACTATGCCTTTCCTCCTTACTCAGTCTGCCCTTTCTCCTTTTTTCTGTCTCCTCAAGTCCTAAACTTCCAACTGAGTCCAGTATCTGTTATCTCTCTGGTGAAGGCTTCTCTGGCCACCACATTTCCACTTGACTTCCTTTTCATGTACTCAGCTGCAATATTTATCATTTTCCCATGAGAATATTTATGACTTAATTCCTTGATTAGATTGAGAACTGAAAAAATCTATAGCCAAGTTTTTTGGTTTTGTTTTTTTTGGAGTTTTTTTGTGGTACGCGGGCCTCTCACTGTTGTGGCCTCTCCCGTTGCAGAGCACAGGCTCCGGACGCGCAGGCCCAGTGGCCATGGCTCACGGGCCCAGTCGCTCCACGGCACGTGGGATCTTCCCGGACCGGGGCACGAACCCGCGTCCCCTGCATTGGCAGGCAGATTCCCAACCACTGTGCCACCAGGGAAGCCCTGTAACCAAGTTTTATATGTTTTATTTTTGCATCTCATCTCTCCTCCTCCTCCCAGGGAAGCACACATACACATGCACGCACACACACACTCAACACACTTTACATTTGCCTTTTTTTTTTTTTTTTTTTTTTTTACTGACCAGTGTTTTGTACTAATGGGTGCCCAACAATTATTTGTTTCCTATTTGACCATGGTTCTTGTTCTCCCCTGTCCATAGCTGGGTTTTCTTAACTACAGCCTTGGTCCATTTCCACCCTAGGTCCTGGAATTGATTCTATTCTACAGGAAAATTTAATGAACTTTATATATAATAATGCATTTATACCTAGTGCTGGTACCTAAGCTACTACTTTATTTTTGTGGACAAGTTCCTGCCTTGTATCCCAGTTTTGTACTTTTTAAATTTCACTGTGGCCGAAGTCCTACCTCAGAATCCTATACAGCTCCTCATCTACTCCAAGAAAGAGACCATATGTAACTACTGGCAATTGTCTCCAAAAACCAGAGCCCTCCCCTAAAGACCCATCCCAAAACTGAGGGACTAATATCTGTTCAACACCTACTCTTCACCCTCTGCCCTCAAACTCCTTGACCTTTAATCCAGACTCCACTGCACCAATGAACCCTACTCCTACTGGAAACTAAACAGAAGTTTCTCATGCTGCACTCCATTTCATCTTAACCTGCTCTCCCTGAAACTTTGCTCCCTGACTCTGAACTTCTACCTCCATATCCCAGCTGATTTCTCCCTTTGGTCTCCAAGAACAGTTGATCTTTCTAACTCCCCCAGCAACCATCCACCCATTGATCCATTGTTCTGTACCTCCCAGCCTCAGACATTGACACTCCATGTCCCATGAAGACAACACAGATGCCCCCATACTCCCATCACTATACTTTTTGAACAGCATGATTTACCTGCCTGTCTCTATTACTTCTACCATCTACAGTAGTGTCCAGCTTCAAGTGCCTGTCCCCAATTTCTAGTCTCCACAACCAGGTCCTCCTTTCCCATCTCTGACATCAGCCCTGGTGTATATCATGGGACTAGGTCTGTGGCAGCCATATTGACTTGAGCTCCATGTTGTTTACTGAGCAGGAGACTAGTCTGTGGGCATCAGTTAGTGGTATCATTTTTGTGGTTCACCTCATCTTTTCATGGTTTCATAGACAAAAGGTGTCAATGAATTGTTCAGAACAATTTCAGTGATTGGTACAACTCAGACAGGTGAGCTCAGTGAACCAGAAACAATGCTCAGAGTTTTTACTGTACAGTGACAGGGTCAAGAGTTTGTCACAAGGGCTAAATAAAGGGAAGCAAAAATCATAAGCAAACAGGCAGAATAAGCACAGAATTGCTCCATAGTGGTAACAGTTTTTATTCCTCCCATGGGCCTAGTCTAATTCTCATTGCTCAAGGCTCCTTTGAGGCAGCCAAAGGGTCTTGCTCATAAACCTAGACACAGATGGCAATAAGGTTAACTCTTTGTGTGTCAAACCACTGTCATATCTCAGGCCACAGGGAAAATAGTCCTTATGAGAACCAAGGCACAAGTGAGTTAGCAAAAGAAATCCATTGCTAGGAAAGAAGTGAACCTGGAGAGTTTGTTTCATTGTTTTCTTATACAACTCAAGTAACAGCAGGCTACCCATCTATTTCAGTCTTAGACTTAAAGCATTCAGATTAATGCTTTGGCCTTGATGTCTATGAGACTAAGCTCCTCCACCTTGTCCCTGATGTTTAAGTGTCTCTCTCGCCCTTTCTGAGATCCTATCATCCCCACTGAATTCATGGAATCCTTCTCAGTGATGGTATCTCCCACTGTCAACCCTGACCTCCAGAGAACAACAAATACAGAGCCTTTTAGGGATGGTGATGCTTCCCTAACCAATATATTTCTCAGTGTCTGATGAAGAGAGGCCCCTCTGGACCCTGCTGAGGGACAGTAATGGGGGATGGTTACAGATTACACCTAATAAAGCCACTCCAGCATTCCTATCTCCCCCAGCCTTTAAATTCTTTCTTCTATAGAATACCAAGAAACGTCTAGCTTCTCATCTTCATTTAAGATTAAGTAGAAGTTTCAATCAGCCAACAGAGAATATTGTTAAAACCACTTCCAGATGCTTGAGATAACAGAGGTAATCTCTAGTTAGTGCTCCCATATGAATCAGTTCAGCCCAGTCCATTATTATATATCTTCTTCCATGGTTTAACACAGTTAGAATCCATTTCCACACATGCTTACTAAATATCTGCTGATTTTAAATGGCAAAATATTATAGTTCTTTTTTTATCTCCTCATGGGTCAGACTTTGTGCTTGTCTCTCAGATCCCTAGGTATTTGAGTCTAGTTACGGGTCTGCAGGAAATGAGAGATGGTTGGAGAGGGTCTTGAGGAGAGTCAGCATTCCACAGCAAGGCAAGTGCCTTGCCTAAGATCAGTTCAGGACCTTTCTCAGGTGGAGACTGAACTCTTTAGACAGGAGTAGAAGAGTTACTTCAGCTGGGAAGGAAGGCTTGGTGTAGTCAGCTCTCCATATCTGTGGATACGGACTCATGGAAAAGGAGGGCTGATCATTCCACACCATTTTATATAAGGGACTTCAGCACCACAGATTTTGGTATCTGAGGTGGGTCCTGAAACCAGTCCCCAGGGATACGGAGGGATGACTGTATCTGGAGGCTTGATGAACTCAAATTCTTAATAATCTACCCAAATGCCCTATTACAATTTCAGGGCCCCATTCTTCTCTAATTAAGGATTAACCTTAACATAAGAGACAGAGCAAGCTCATGGACTCAATCTGTACTTAATTCAGCCATCCCCAGATTCTGGTTTTGCTTTTCATTAGTTTCAGCCCTATATATCTAGATACAACTTATATCTAAATCTCTGTTTCCTTTAGGACAGCCATAGACACTTTCTGGTTCTCTATTTGTACCTTGAGCTGGAAATTTAAAGTTTTCAGTTTTTGCTTTTCTTTCTCTAGACTCCCCAGTTCAGGAAGAAACAGCCATCCCATCTCCACCAGTCTTTATGCAACATAAAGTGCTATTAGTACAACTCAGTGATCCCAACCCTCATCTTCTGTAGCCACTCAACTCCAGGCAGTTGAAGGTGATAATTTAAGCAGCTGGTTTATCACTGCATGCCATGAACTATTAGTGACTCATTTTTCACCATCAATAAAGTTATTACTTCCTCCAAACCTAACCAGATCGTAGAACTAATGTGAGATTCCAATTTTTTAAATTTTCAATTCCCCTGGAAACACTTCAGGTACAGAAATCTGTTTCAGTCAGACCTCCTTCAGAGAAAATAGAAACCATTAAATGCATTTGGGATACAAAAAGAGTTTACTGTAGGAATTAGGGGGAATCTTTGGAAAAGCTAGAGGAGAAAAGGTCAAGGAAACTGACACTGATGATATCAGACTGAAGCAGCAAAGTGGGTGATCCTCAAAAGCTTGCCAGGGAACTGCAGAGAAGCTTGCACCAACTGTCTTGGCCTGCCACAGAATGGTTCTTAAGAGCTCACTGGGAAGCCACAGTGAATTTCACCTTTGCTTTTGCATCTGGTGCAACTGTGTCCAGAGAATAATGGCTTCTCATTTCCCACTTTCCAAATCACATGTGAGTGCTTCATGTTGGAAAAAAATATCTCACCTAGAACTACACAAGGAAAGGGGTTCTGGGAAATGTAATTTCTGGCTTTGCTTCTGTAATGAACATAGACCTTAGAAGGGGATTATCATGGTGCCCAGTTGACAACAGACAATCCAGGGCATTTAACAAAAGAAATTAATCATTAATGATAGAATTCTAGGCATAAGTTTGCAGATCTCAAGGATCATATTTGGAGACAGGTTTTCTCTAGGAATGTCTAACTTACAACATTTAGACAATTACCCACTTAGACCAACACTTATTCTGGCTCTGCCTTATGTGAGAAAAAATTCTCCATGTAAGTTTCTGCAGATTCTGCCTCCAAAATAGTTCTCAATAAGTCTATATATTTCCATCTCCACTGCCACTACTCTAGACCAGATAACTGTCATTTCTTATTTAGAAAATTGGTTTTACCTTCTTCCGGTTCTCTGTACCAAACTGCTCTCTGCACTGCAGCCATAGAGTATTCTTTCTAAAGAGGAATCAGATAATGACACTTCCTTCCTAAAAATTCTTCTGCTTGTACCTATATCTGCTCTGAGTTTCATCCATACTAAACTCCCTTCAGTTTTTTAGTTGTGCCATAATTTCCCTTCTCAAACATCATTTTCTCTGCCTAATATACTCTCTTCTCTTCCCCACTCCATATACAACTCTCTTCTGACCTTCCTTTGGACAAACAATATTCATCTAAGTCCTAACATAAATGCCATTTGCTTGGGCAGCCTTTCCCAGTCTCAACCACTATACTTTGTTATCACTTTTTGTTCCTTTAGCTTAAGGCTTATGCTAAGCCTGACCAAATGGCATCTTTCAGCCCCAGCCTTTTGCTTTGTTCACCCTGTCTCACCATGAAACTATGAGAGCAGGAAATGAGCTAGAACAGAGAAAAGAGAGAGTGAGCCCCTCCCTAAGGGCTGAAGCCAAGCTGACAACAACCACCCAGGTACATCTTCACTCTCATTTGGGACCTGAGGTGCTTTCAAGGCATCTTTTTCTCTCCAGTGCTACAGCTTACTTATTTTTTTAAATTTTTATTGGAGTATAGTTGATTTACAATGTTGTGTTAGTTTCAGGTGTAAACAACTTCAAGGGAAGAAAACTGAGTCCAGAGAGAAGTTTAGAATGACCCAAAAGAGGGAGCTTGAGGACAATAAGAGCTTTAAAAATTGTCCTCTTCCTCTTGATAGCATGCCGAATGGCATGTCCACCACCCCATTCAAAGAGTGGAAGCAACACAGCACCTCACGTACAGCAGGCCCTCAAAAACACTTGTTGAATGAGTGACTACATGAGGAAATGGATGGATAATTGAATAAGGAAATAATTGTTCCTTCTTGAATTCCTGTTGGAGCTTAGACTATTCGACTAACAATAGCCTTGGGAAGTCATCAGTGTCTACTGATGTGTCAGGTGATTTATACCCTGAGTATTGTGTGCATGTGTGTGTCGTAGTTGGTACTTCTTGTAGCACCCATCCATATCCCCTTTTATGGTACCTTTTCTGTAACCATGTGGTCATGTATTTCTATCACCTCAAGCTTTCTGAGATCAGTGCTTTTCCTCCAGTACCTTGTAAAGAGACTGACACACCATAAGTACTCATAAATGTCTATTGAATAAAAGACTGTTATTATAAAGTAATATCATATTTTTTATATATTCTCTTCTAAATACGTAATTTTGTAGACATGAGTATAAACCCTAGACATTTTTACAATGTTCCAAAGAATAGAATTATTGGCAATATAATTTTGGATACATCTATTGATAAAGCAGGTTTATTATTTTTTTAATTCAATTATTTATTTTCTGTCAGGCCATCAGGATCTTCCACTATCAACTTAATTTGTTTATTTATAATTTATATCCCACCCATTTCCCATAAGGATTAGTTGGATCAGCCCTTCCACCTAGTTAACTTAATCCAGTCCTGCTATCCTCATTCTCATTGATTCTTGACAAAGTCCCAATCTGCTGTTGAAGGAAATCTGCCTGCTATCATCCACTTGTGATGTGAGGCTTCCCACTTCCATTACTTTACAAAATGTTAAAGCAGGTTTATTTCTATAATTGTTCTTTACTATGTCAATAGTAATGGGAAGGTCTGTATCAAATCACAGTCTTTTTTAAAAAAAGGTTTCCACATGTAGATATAATCTTTTCATAGGTCCTTTTGTTTCAGACAAAAGAGCTACCAAATGCAAGGTCTAGAGCTGGCCATAGTCCTAATGAGCCATTCCTATGCCAAAACAGAGAACGCCTCTCCAGTGATGAGAAAGTTGGTGTCTTCTACGATGTGTGTTTTTCTCCTGCAGACAGCTCTAAGTAAATGCTGCTGATTTCTGGCTCTTTGGGATTCTATGTCTTATGCTTTGTGTCAGCTTGCTCTCTTTTCATTTTTCCAGTTTGGGTACAATAAAATGAATTAGGCATGTTCTTACCAAATTACAATTACATTCAGTCCCATCTCCCTTAGATGATACCCAGTACACTTTGATTGGAATTTTAGGCACCCTAGGTGTTACCATCACATATTTTCTGACAGTCTTTAGGTTTATTACCACAGATGGCTAATCTCATCTATTATGTGTGTTTTGGATATCATTTGTTTTGGATCAAAGGGCAAACCCAAGTTCCTGGTTCACATGTGTTGGTGAAAGGGGTACTCATGGTACGCTGTAAGGCATTGCCAATACCCTTCAAGAATGGCACAGGCAGAGCTGTTTTGTGGGGAGCCCCTGCTGCATTTAGAGGCTTGCAAAGGGAGAATTCCCTCTTGAGTTTTAGAACAGCCAAATGAAGACAGCTAGAGGAGTCTAGGATCTACAGTGACAAAGCCAGTGCAAAGGTATTTTGATTCTTACACTATCTCAAATCAGCAGTATAGCATATAACAGCAAAAATGGACTCTTTGGGGCATTAGGCATTTATATCACCCAGGAAAAAGAACCACAACAAATGCCAGCTATTTGGCCTTTTAATGGAAATTGACTATAAGCAAATTGCTTATTAGAGCCCTCAATTAGCCTCTGTTTTTATGCCTTCTCTGAAGCGCTTGGTGTCCATGAGTGAATCAAATTGGCATGGTCTATGGACCCCAAACAACAATTTCAGACTCTGTCAGAGCAGACCACATTTAGGCAGAGTTAAGCACAATTCTTTGTGAAGTTAATTCCAGTTTAAGAAGCCAGGGTTCACAAGTGTATACTAGGACCAGGCTCTCCACAGCCAGGTCTTCAGGGGTCTCACAGAACTTAACACCATCTTGGCACATTGAGTTTCAGTTTCAGAAGTTTCACCTTGCTTCTGTCAAGGTGAGAGAGCTGAAGCACAGAAGTAGTTAAAATGGGGCAAATTACAGCTTGTGTTTTGCAACAATATTGTCTCTTTTACAGTAAATGTAGAAATAAACTTTGTAATTGGGAAATTGAACTCTGAAATGCTTATTTTATTAATTATTCTTCCAGATTAAGTGAGCGTGAGTTTTTAAGTAATCAGTGAGCACTTAACAAGCACAAAGTCACTATTCTTAATAGGACCATTAGTGTATTTTTTCACAAAATGGTAGTTATTGAATCTATACTACCTATAAATAAAAATGCCAGATTTCATAGGACTATTCTCTAGTAAAGTTGAATGAGTACACTGTATTCTACAGTGTATGTAGCAATGCTATTTTATAAAGCATGGCATATACCCATATTCATTTTCTCTCTCTCTCTCTCTGTATATGTGTATATGTGTGTGTGTGTGTGTATATATACACATATTTGGTTAACACAACCTTCAAATATTTCTGATCCAATGATCATTAAACTTATCTCAATTTATTCATACTATTTGGGATGACAAACCATATGTTACTTTTTCACATTTAATGTTGAAAATATCAGCCTCATAATACATTAACTCTGATTTTATCCTTTTAATCTATATTCCAGTCATCTCAATTGATTTTTTAAAGATGTATAACAAAAAAAGTCACTTTTTTTGCAAGCGACTCATTACTAGATGCTGGGGTATGGAAATGGCTTACTTCTGAGAATAACATAAATAAAGACAACCTACAGACACAGCAAATATGATACTAATGAATTCTAAATATGTACAGTTCCCTACACGTAAGTACTAATCATCTGATATGAAGCCAAGTTTATAAGAGTCCCGTAAAGCATTTTGGTGACACACACAAAAAAGTTACAGATAAGAATCTATTGGTCTATTTTTACAGATTTTCACATTCCTTCATTTAGAAGTAATATGTTATCCTTATCTCATTGGGTAAAAGGAAAAAAATTAACTTGGACTAAAAGAATAATTAACTTGTGATCACTTAAAAATTTCATAAAGATGGAGTGAGGGAGGTAGACAAGAACCTAAATTGTATTCACTCTGGAATTTAGACATATGGAGGCATGTCTATAGGATTGGATGTGTATAGGAATTGTATGCATTAACTGCCCCCCAAAATAATCAACTGGAAAAGACCTCCCCCAAAGGAGAGAGTAAGGCACACAAGCTTGGGCCAATTGTGATACCCAGCTGTACGTAAGGGAGCATGATTTTGTGCCCAGTGATGCCTGTCACCTAATTTGTCCTTTGGCCCGGGGCCTTATGAAATCAAATCTGAGTTCCATGAAAAGAGGGCTGAAAGTGCAACTTTCTTCATAAAAACTTCATTACATTTACAGCATCACAGAACAGTACTATTTTGTCACCTTGTCATATCCTTTTCTTAAAAACACGGAGGAAGACTTCTCCCCTACTTGGAAGAGCACATATCAAGGGCACCATCCCCTCATTAATGTCAGAAATGTTATTGGGATCAAACATGGTGGTTTGGGCACATTGAAATTCAATGTGTTATGGATACAGTACAACTTTGATGGCTATCAGCAGAAGGCACCACAGCTCTGAAGTGTCCTCATTGTATATCACAGGTGATAAAGGAAAGAGAAAACAGCAAAAAGTCAAAGTGATAAAAGTGAACAATAGGGAATTCCCCAGCGGTCCAAGTGGTTAAGACTCTGCTTTCCAATGCAGGGGGCACGGGTTCTATCCCTGGTTGGGGAACTAAAAAAAAAATATATATATATATATATATATATATATATATATATATATATATATATATATATATATATATATATATATATATATATATACATGTATGAGCAATATCAGTAGTCCCATGAGAGCTGAAGGTGTTGCATTCATGGCATATGTAAAATCACTCTACTTTCTCTCCTTGAGAATTGCAAGAGAAAACCTGCAGAGACTTCACCATGTATCAAAGCCCTCACATTAGCAGAAGAAGGTAGCACCTGGGAGTACTTGTTGTACAGTTAGTGGTCTTATTATGACCTTATTTATCACTCCCAATCTATTATGGTACGAGAAACACAGATATAGAGAACACACAAAAGGGTAGACCATGGCCATGTGCACAGATCATATGTAATGAGGTTGGCACTGCCTTTAAAAGCCAGCTAGGCAAACGTCCATGAAGCCAGGGCCCAAGCCAAGTTTTCCAGTATGAACCATAATACCCAAAGATAAGCCTGATTAGAGCTGAGTGGCTCCACAAGGACAAAATGGCCAATGGGCCAAAATCAAAGAATAAAAATGTGTTTAATGGTATAGTACCTGCTGGCAGAGTCACGGTCAGTCACCACCCAGAAAGGGAGGAGGGGATCCACGCATAGTTGAACTAAAAATAGATAATAAACAGTACCCAGGGTGAGGGATGTGTCCCAAGGATAGAAAAGCTAAGTTAGGGACATGGTAAAGGAGCAAAAAAGAGCAGAAATCTTTAATAATTGAAGTAGTTGAAGCTAGATGAGGTTGAGAGACAAAAAATAAATTCAATTGATTAATTAATTAATGTTTACTCAGTATCTCCACTCTCAGCATTGAGTTAGGAGCTATTGATATGTAATCAATGCGGGAAACTAAGAAACTGCAATCAGGGAGCTTCTTAGTCTAGTGTCAAAATGGAATTTATGTAGATTTGAGTTCCGTTTCCACTTCCTGCCCCCTGTGTGATTACTGGCCTAAAATCTCCATGAGTCTAGGTCTCTATGAGGCATTTTCACTGCTATATCTACTTTCCCTACTCTAATGTTTATATAATATTTAATAATAATAAGTAGGAGAGAGCTACTACCACATCAAATGTTTAGATCTATTGTGAAGTATGTCACAATTTCAGAAATATTTAAACGGGCATCTTAGCATTGAAAATATCTTAGTAAGCACTCAAAATTACTTCTGGAATAAATGAATGAATTCACCCTTTCTGAGTCCTAGTTTCTTGATCTGTACAATGGTGATATATCACTATTGTTACAATGATAAAATGAAATACATGTGTGTAAAGTGTTCCAGACAATGCTCAGGACATTAGAAATAGTCTTTTCTGCAGTCTCTCTGCCCTATTTGGAAAGACTGAAGAGTTAGAACATGAAATGGTTTGTTGGTTTTAAATGAAAAGATACAATATAAGAAGCTACTATGGGGAGCAGTTAAGTAATACTGAAGGATATCAGAAAGAGAGAGAAAAAATGAGTGGCTTCAAAATTCTAAGCTTCTAAAGGGGGATTGCTGAAATCTCAGGGCAGGACAGGAGAACCAAGAGAAGCACTTCAAAAACTCCTGATCTTACATTAATATAGCTGCTGCTATAGTTGGGAAAGGGACAGCAGAGCCTACTGAAGTCTGAAAGCTGAGAAATTCCTCTAAAAATGTTGGTCTTACACTGAATATGAGGTAGAAGTGGCTGTAAGAGAGACAGGAGAGCTGAGATAGATCCCCATCCCTACCCAGAGGCATAAGTGTGCTGAGAGCAGGGCAGGAGAACAGAGACAAACCCTTCAGGAGCTCAGATCCCTGCTAAAGGAGGGATTCTTTCCAGCCCTCAAATCATTTGATGCTGTGCTGTAATGAATCTAATTAAAGCAACCACAAAGTGCATACTCAGGTCAACTACAGACTGGACTGACTCAACTCCCACCCAACCCCCAGTGATTCCCTTTTCTGAGTTGAAACATTATTTACTTTAGTTTCTACGTTTCTTTTACATGCAGTTTCTGGCATTTAATCATAAATGTCTAGACATGTGAAGAAGCAAGAAAATGTGGCCAATTTCCAAGAAAGGAAATGGTCAACAGAACCAGACCCAGAAACTGCCCAGATGCTGGAATTATCAACACAGACTTTAATATATCTATGCTAAAAATGTTAAAGAATCTAGTGGGAAAAGTCACATGAACAGATGAAGAATTTTAGCAGAGGGGTATAAACTATGAAAATAGTCAAATGGAAATCCTAGAAGTAAACAAAATCCTATCAGAGATAAGGAATCCTTTCAATGTGCTTATCAGCAGGATAAGACTCAGCAGAGGAAAACCAAAATAGGTCCAATGAATATCTAAAGTAAGGCAAAACAAAATAAGCCAATAAATGAAACCAGTTTCCACTGAGGAGACAGCTAACATGGTATGTTTTTAGAATTACCCCAATATCCCAATTCCTTTTACCTGAAATAGGGGCTGTAACGATGCATCTTAGGTGTCCTTCATTGTAACTCATACCCCATGAGAAGAAACCACATCTTGTTGGGAGAAGAAAGAGGAAACAAGGAATATATATGCCTCAAGGAAAAAAATAGAATTTGGGTTGAGCACTCAAAATAGAGATAAGATGGCAGGCTTTTCAGGTAATAAGAACAGGATGAACAAGTAAAGCCAAGACAGGTAAGTACAGGATGAGTTTACAAAATGACAGAAAGGGTTATGAGAGTCATCTTGAGAAAACATGAAGAAATGAGTCTGCCTTATTATAAAAAGGAATAGGACTTTACTATAACCCCCTGATATTTTCTTCTTTATCTAACCATAAAAATTAACACTGTGCAATGTGGAAAATAGTCACTAAATAAATATTTATTAAAGAAGAAATACATGAGTAAGGGAATAAATGATTGAGGAATGAAAGTAGTTGTCAGCACATTTTGAAAAGCAGGTAACAGTGGCATACGAATCTATATACTATTATCCAAAACTCTGGGATATTTTAGATAAAGAGTCCTAGCTCAGGAAGAGAAGTATTAGAAATGAGATAATGAACATTGAAGTTAGAAACCCAAGACGTCACAAAGAGAAAGTTAACCAAGAGGAAAATGGTGTCCCCCTTTCCAAAACTGTGACTCTGCCTCTTGTCAAACACAAGTGACCCTGTCCTAGGCTTTCTGCCAACAACCACCACTCTAGATTCATGAGTCCCTCTGTGTGCCAGGTATGGATCAAGATACCACTGGCTACCCTTGTGAATGAGACAGGCACTGATTCTGTCCTCATGAAGCCCACATGGACTCTAAGATTCAGTGATCCAGACTTCAGAGCTCTCAAGGGCTCTACTAACTGGCCTTGGTCTTTAGAACCTTAACCTATGTCTTCTCTCTCCTCACTGGCAAGTTATAGAGCAGGGCTACCAATAGAAATATAATGTAAGCCACAGATATGAGTTATGCATAATTTAAATTTTCTGATAGTCACATTAAAAAAGTAATATGAAACAGGTTAAAATAATTTTAGTAATATATTTAACCAGTGTATCTAAAATATTACCATTTCTACATGAAATCAATAAAAACATATGAATGAGATATTTTATAATCTTCATTTTCCTGTTTAGTCTTTGAAATACAGTGTATTGTTTACATTTACAGCTCACCTCAGTTCTCACTAGCCATATTCTAATTGTTCAGCAGTCACAGGTGACCACAGCTCTAGAGCCTGTCCTGTTTCATGAGTAGAGATGTACGCCTTATAAAAGAGAGGGCACTGTGGGATAAGCTTTGAAAAGTAGGTATAAGAATGGACAGAGCGGGCTTCCCTGGTGGCGCAGTGGTTGAGAGTCCGCCTGCCGATGCAGTGCACACGGGTTCGTGCCCCGGTCCGGGAAGATCCCACATGTCACGGAGCGGCCGGGCCCGTGAGCCACGGCCGCTGGGCCTGCGCATCCGGAGCCTGTTTTCCGCGGCGGGAGGGGCCACGGCAGTGAGAGGCCCGCGTACCGCAAAAAAAAAAAAGAATAGACAGAAAACAAGCCCTGAAAACATGAAAAACAGTAACTGACAAAGAAGAATCAAAACTATCCAAAATCTGTAAGAAAGAGAAGACTTTGGGAAATTTGAAGCTCCAGCCAATGAACTTACTCAGGACCAAATATGAATGACTAGCATAGGAGTTAGAGTTGGCGATTCTGAGTTGAATTCCTGTCTTATCACCTTCCAGTCAAATGGTTCCAAGCATGTAATTTGCCCCAATTGTGCCTCAACTTTTTCACTTAATAATGAGAATAATAATGTGACCTGAGTTCACACAGATCCTATCAGCCTAATAAATATTGGGGAAAAAAATCACATTACCAGGAACAATGAAAATTTTTCTAGTTCTTAACTCCTCCTCAAATGCAGGACCTGTGGTATTTCTAATCTGGTTTCTTTCATCCCCCACAGTATATCTTTAAGAGCCCCCAAAGTGTGTCTTCACATAAAGAGAGTCTAATCCACCAGGTGCTGGGACTTCCCTGCCAGGCAGCTCCTATCTCCTACAAGATGTTAGCTTACTCAGGCTGAATTTCATGGATTATTAAAATAGGTGCACTTCTTCTTGATGACAAATAGAAGCAAGTCAGATAAAGTGTAGTAAGTTAGCTCTCAAAGCAGTATGAACCAAATTAATGGAGTGTTTTAATTTGTGTATGAAACAAACATAAGAATAATGATACAGCTGCAGTCACCCCAGGAACAAGTTTGCTTTTCTCCATGAAGACCAAATATGACTGAAAACGGGTAAAGCCCTGTTGGGATGAAGTCAGAGGTCAGATAGCCAAATATATTTTCCTGAAACCTACTGAGAAAGGCAGTAGAGCATTCTAACATTCATGTATTTTTGACATTTTTATCTCAAGCTGTGATTTTTCAGGAAGTTATTGGGGTTTATTATTACTTGGATGCTACAAGTCTAAGAATAAATGGTTAAGAAACCAGAATGGACTAAATAAGTCAGTTCAAGGTCCTGCCATAGTTGAAAAATGTAAGGAAGATCCCTCAATGAAAAAGTACTTTATCAGGGGTCACTAATGTCTGAAAACCCATATGAAGAGTCAATCCTTTGGACATAGATGTTTCACTCTGTTGAACTGTAAATATTCTGAGCATGTAACACCAAAATGCTGTCAGATACTTATGCCTAAGGCAGAATAAATATTAAATCTTTTTTTAACTTAGCTTGTGTTTCCTCAAATTCAGAGGCTGAGAAAAAGACTGACATACAGGTGATTTGCTTGGGAAATAATGCCCTGAAGAGGAGAAAAGTTAAGAGGGAATAAAACAGGGAAGGAGGAAAGCCAATATAGCAACTCTAGTTGACCAGAGGGATGGGCATCTGGTATTCAACCCCATGAGCCTTTCTGAAGAATATTACGAAGTGAGTCTCAAAGCTATACACTTTAGATTTGGTAGGAAGACAAATTTATCCATTGTCTCCTCCTCCTTGCCAAGGGTGGCTTCATGGGCAAAAATATTAAGTAGATTTCAACAAGTGTCCCAGATTGTGGCATCAGCAAAACCTTGAGAAAGGAAGCAAGAGGTATTTAGTGTTGGCCCAAGTAAAAATATTATCAGGTTTCACCATGCAAAACTAGTCAAAACCGACATGGAAGATGCTGCTACAGCAGTGGCTGGAATAAGAAATGAGACTGAATGGATTTGAATGGTACACAAAGGTGTTCATACAGTCCACCCTCTATCACTTAGCTCTCTATTAAGTCTAACCTTTTAGTCCTATTTAAGGTAGTGAATAGTCACAGTCTCTGCATGTGCTAAATACAAGAGAGTTAGTGGAACAAACAGCAGGTCTTGAAGTAGTAATTGACATTCATCATCCACCTCCAGCATAACCAATCCTAGATTTTCCTCTCTGTCAGCCAGCACTTCAGTTGATCTAGATTGCTTTCCTGATGGAGTGACCCAGACCTTCATCCTTGAAAGATGTGCCTCCCTATTTGCCTTGCCCGAGTCAAGCAATGATTATGACAGTTACCTCTTCATCATTATCACTGGGCGTGGAAGTACCAAGAGATGTCACAGTGATTCCTTTAGATTCCAGATATGCTCTTCTCTGACCTCTTTGTTTCAACAACTCTAACTCCTCATGATAACTTGAATCAATTATCTCATCTGTATCATCAATCTTTTCTTTGCCTGTTGGTACTCTGGCATGAGGTGCCCAAAATGAGCAGACTGTAATCACAGCTTTAAGTTTAGAGAACTAATATGTCCCCTGGTCGGGCCTCTCCACCACTACCATCATCCCCACTCCAGGAACCAGGAGCTTCTAATTGGGCACAACCAAAGCTATTGAGACAGGAGGCACAAACTCCACAGGTGAGTCATGTGGGGTGATGGTGAGAGAATCCATCCTACTTCCACCCTTTGATTCATAGATTCATGTATTGAGTCTATTGGGGGACTATATTTGTTACCTATGGCTAGTGTGACAAATTACCACCAACTGGATGACTTAAAACAGAAATTTTTTTTTCTCTCACAGTTCTGGAGATTAGAAGTTTGAATTCCCTGAAGACTCTAGGGAAGGATCATTCCTTGCCTCTTCCTAGCTTCTGGTGGTTGCCACCAATCCTTAGTGTTCTTTGGCTTGTAGCTATATCACTCCAATCTTTACCTGCTTCATCCCATGGACTTCTTCCTGTGTCTCTCTGTGAGTCTGTGTTTAAATTTCCCTCTTCTTATGAATACATTGTTTTTAGATTTAGATATCACCCTAATCCAATGGGACCTCATTTTAACTTGAGCATATCTACAAAGACCCTACTTCCAAATAAAGTCACATCTACAGTTGCTAAGTATACAGGAACTGAGGGAGGGGCACTATTCAACACAGTACAAGGGCATATAACATACCAGAGGACAGTACTCCCGCCCCTCAAGGTTGTCCACAAGCTGGTGCCTTAAGCTTTACAAACTGGTTGAAAAGTCATATATTAAGGATGGTAAAACAAAAGGAAGCAAGGAGCCTGGGTCGGTCTCTGATTACAGTGGAACTGCCATGTCATCCCAAAACTACAGCTCCAGATTTCTTTTTCATTAGTAAGTAATAAATCTCTCTCCTGTTTAACTAACTTATTTGGCCTCACTGTTTTATGAAGCAAAGCCTAATTCTAACTGGCACAACATGTAAAACTGAGATCCCATTCTCTAAAATTGATAATCTTACTGAGAACACAGATATGTATATTTTCAAAAAGAAAAAAATAGAGGGAGAAAATGGTTTCATTCTAAACTCTGTGGACCTGATTATGCGAGGAAGAGGATATCAGAGAAGGCAAAAAATCTATGCTGCTCGAAAGGTCAAAGGTTTCCAGCAGAAGATTAACCATGAACTAGGTCTTAGAAGAAGCAGGGGATTTGGACAGTGGACAAGGAGAAATGGAACTCTCAACATGTTAACCAAATAAAGGGTAAAGAAAAGACTCAGAAGAAAAGAAAGAAACAATGAATAAAACAAATTCATGAGTATATACAAGTGCTGTTCCTGTAGAGAGAAAGTAATGTGGGTTTTCAAGTGTAACAAAAGAATCAGCTCTCCAGTTAATGTGATGAAAAGAATAACAAAGAATGAAAGGAAATTTATGGTTCTTTTAAGAAATGTTTAGTCTGGTCAGAGCAGTAGAAATGGTTAATCTTTCTTGTACTCAAATCGCTTATAATTATTAATAACTTGTCATAATGGGAGAAAAACGCTATGGAAAAAACTGTGATGAAATCTCAAAAATATGGGCAAAATAAGCATAAGAGAATAGAATGTAAGCAGAACGGTTTTTATGGACATGTGAAAAACATATTTATATGAAAGGAATTTGTTGCAGTCTTAGGGGTTCTCTTTCCCTTTTCTGTCCTTTTTTTTTTTTTCACCCTTCCAGCATTTTAGCTGCACCTCCAAAAGAAACCAAATCTGGAAAAATGATTATTAGCTGGGACTGACTCGTACAGATGACTTGATTTTAGTTAACTTGCTTTGTAGAATGTCAAACTCACGGAAATTATACGTGCATCGATTAACAGCTTTTTAGTTGTAAGTCATAAAATCCAATTCAAGTTAACTTAAGCAAGAAAGGTGAATTGACTAAATGAATCCATCTCATTCATGCAATTTCAAGGAAGGATGAGAGCAGGGACTCATAGAAGGTACTGGAACAAAGAAGCTAAAAGCAATCAGGATTTCCTCTCTTTGTCTGTCTTGTCTGTGCTCCTTTCTTCACATCTGCTTCTTCTCTTTCTCTTTATAGACAGACTTTCTCTGACTCTCACTCCAGGGCCAAGCAGATTTTCCCTCATCTTCCTGCCCCTACTCCAGCTCTGCAGTTAATATCCCTCCCTCTCGAGACACAATTCCAAGCTGAAATACATTCTGCTATTCTCTGTTCTGAATTTCCAGAAGAGCAAATGTGAGGGCACAAACTGGTCTAACAAGGCCTACAAGACCTTGAATGATGTGGCCCTTCCTGTTGCTCCAACCTTGCATCATGCCCTCCTCTGATTCACTCACTAACCCACTGGCCCTTTGAAGTTCTTAGAAAATGGCAAGCTGTCCCCAGACACTTGCTTTTGCTCTTCCCTTTGACAAGCACATTCTCCCTCCAGATATGGGCATGGCTGGCTTCTTCTCAGTCATTTTTCTCCTTAGATATCATTGCCTCCGACAGGCTTGCCTTGAACATTCTACCTTAAATGGGAATTCCTTGCCCATCCACCCTGTTTATTCTCTATCACAGGACCTTGATTAATGTCCATTTTTTAAAAATCCAATCATTTTCTCTCCTGTTTGCTTATATACTTGGGTAATGCCCATCTTCCCTAATTAAGCATAACGAACAGACCATGAACACCAGTGGCTGCTGACGATCATCCATTTTCCTGGCCTGGCTTACTGAAAATTCCCCAATTTTTTCAGGTACCTAACCATTCCCCAAATTTCCATGTGCCTCAGCAGAAGTAACGTCCCCCCAGGTCCAGAAAGGGGTCTGATTGGTCTAAGAGCAATCTCATGCCCCTGGCCAATGTTTAGCTCTGGAACAGATACGATTCTTTTCTCTTCAATGAGACACGAATGACAGTCTAATGAAGAGACTCTGGGAGAAGAATCCTCACTCCAAAACCAGGGCTAAAAGTCAAAACAAGTTATCTTCCACCTCTGAGCATCACTCAGTCTCACTGTAATGCCTGAAACTGCAGTAACCACCTTGCTTACAGCCTGAAGATGCAGCCAATCTGAGTGAGGATGGCAGAGGAGATGAAAAAAACCTAGACCTTGATGATACCATTGGACCACAGAATTAATAAACCCTGCAGTTAGCCTTATCACAGAATTCCAGTTTTGTGAGATTATATATGTCCCTAGGTCTGAGCTACTTTAGGACAAGATTTCAATTACTTAGCTAGCCAACTAATCTAACTCTAAGGATAGGGACAATGACTGTTGTTTTCCATTGTGTTTCTAGAGACTAGTACAGTGCCTGGTTCAGAATAGAGGCTAGGGATTATTAGCAAAATGAAGGATTTTGTTCTATTGGCTAAAGCCAGAGAGATAAAATCACATAATGCCAGTATGACTACCAGAAGCACCACATAAATTCAATGAAGGAAAGAAAGGCTTTTTAATAAATGGTACTGACCACTGGTAATTCATCAGGGAAAAAATAAACCTCAACTCCTACCTCACTGCATAAACAAAAACTGACTTGAGATGGAACATAAATATAAATGTAAAAGCTAGAACAATAAAATTTCTAGACAGAAATTTATAAAAATATTTTCATGACCATGGGTAAGAAAAGATTTCTTAGATAGGACATAAGAATATTACCATATGAGGAAATGTAGATAAACTAGACTTCATTGAAATTAGAATTTCTGTTCATCAAAATACACCTGTAAGAAAATAAACAGGCAAGCCACAGCCTGGGAGAAAATATTTGCAATACATATATCTGATAAAGAATTTTTTCCAGAATACAGAAAAAACACCTATAAATCAAAAGTCAAAACACCAACAACACTGGAAAACTGGGCAAAATACCTGAACAGACATTTCACCAAAGAAAATATTAAAAAGTATCAATAAGCACATGAGGAGGTGCTAAATTTGAATCATCAGGGATATGCAAAATTTAAAATGTTATACCATTTCACATTCACCAAAATGTCTAAAGTTTAAAAGAAAAACAATACAGGTGTCAGCAAAGATGTTGAAAAGTTGGGACTCACATTTTTGGTGAAGAGTAAAATGATAAAATTACTTTGGGAAATTATTTGGCAGCATCTTATAATCTTAAGCGTACAGCTGCCCTATTAATTAATAATTCAATTCTTAGACATTTACTCATGAGAAATGATCAACTAAAAGATCTGTTTAAGAATTTTCTGGCAATATTAGCCATGAAAACCAAAAACTGTAAACAATCTAAATGTTCTTCAACAGGAGAATTGTTAAACAAAATGTGATATAGTCATAAAATGGATTACTACTCTGAAATACAAAAGAACAAACAGCTAATACTTAGAATAACATGGATGAGTCTCCAAAACAAGTTGTGTAAAGCACAAAAGAAGCTGGAAATGAAAGCGTACATTCTAAATTATTTAATTTACAGGAAGTATAAGAACAGGTAAAAACAAATCTATGGTAATAGAAATCACAAAGTAGTTGAGTCACTGGGGGTGTGGGAAGGATTGATTGGGAAGGGACATAAGGGAATTTTCTGGGAAAATGGAAATATTTTATACTTCATTTTGGCTGGATACAATTGTCAAATCTCACTGAATATAACACGTCTGTGCCTTTGATTATATGTATCTTACTGCTATATTAAAATGTCTGTGTGTGTGTGTGTGTGTGTGTAGAACGACTGCTGACAGGAGTTAAATTTTGTGGGTGAGGAGAGCCATATAAATACAGTCCTTCTGAAAAGTTACATAAAAGAGTACTTATAATAATCAGGAATGTGTTATATTGCTTTTCCCAAGGCCTGGAATTAATAGTACTTGCAAGTTAGATTGCCTTATGCAATGGATCAGAGAATACTTTCTTATGACGTCAGGATGACATGGAGTTGAAATACAGATAACTATATTAAAGAAAGAGAAAAGCAACATACTGGGGATTAAGAGTAGACATTTAGGGGCTTCCCTGGTGGCACAGTGGTTGGGAGTCCGCCTGCCAATGCAGGCGACGTGGGTTCGTGCCCCAGTCCGGGGGGATACCACATGCCGCGGAGCGGCTGGGCCCGTGGGCCATGGCCGCTGAGCCTGCGCGTCCGGAGCCTGTGCTCCGCGGCGGGGGTGGGGGGGCGCAGCGGTGAGGGGCCCGCATACCGCAAAAAAAAAAAAAAAAGTAGACATTTAGGAAATTGCCAGTTATGGTCAATTTTCCAAGTTCTCTTCCACAAAAAACGAATGTGCCTCAAGAAATAAATCTGTGCAAATGAAAAGAGATTACCTGATCAAATTAATATGAGAAATGCTGCATATTGTATCTCCTTCATCTTTCACAGTATGTATAACCGTGTTAGAGACTCTGAAAATGACTAACAGAGGAAACCGGTAAGTTTATTTAACTCAGAGTTTCCCAAAATCACCCCCAGTACAATTTTCAACAAACAGTAGACTTAACTATTTAGTTAAACCGTATCTTTCTAAATCTTACGTTCCTACATTAATTTCTCATAATAGAAAAAGAATTCATTCAAGACTTGACTGCTCCATAAGTCTATTAGATAATTCATCCTGTGATAACATATTTCTAATTGAATAATAGAGCTCAAAATTAAATATAATATCTTTACAGATATCTGCTTTGTAGACATCTTTACTCCAAACAT
Organism: Mesoplodon bidens; assembly: GCF_964165515.1. Taxonomy (NCBI): domain Eukaryota; kingdom Metazoa; phylum Chordata; class Mammalia; order Artiodactyla; family Ziphiidae; genus Mesoplodon; species Mesoplodon bidens. The sequence continues at coordinate 65,420,058 of NC_138177.1, read as the reverse complement.
ATCTATGCTATAAGTGAAAAGTTCCTATATTTTCCCTAGATTGTTGAAACTGCCTCTTAACTGGTCTATTTATTTCCACTTTTGTCCATTACAACTAAGTGACCCATTGCCATAATTTTACACAACTTACTTTACTTTTCAATGTTTTGCTTTCTCTGGCTATAAAATGAGTATGGTTGTTTGTTTCTCTAAACTGAGAGGGGTTTTTTAAGCATGTTTTGTGAAACATTTGAACTATTTAAGGAAAATTACATTAGACTGTCCATTCACTATTTGTAGCTTGATAATACTTCTTTTCTGACATTAATGAGTATTAATGTCTACTGTATACAGTAGAACCTCCTGAATTAATGTGGGCTACCCCAGAAAGAAAGCCCTTCATTTTATATTCTAAAGGACACTTTTGGAGGAATTTCCTGAAGAAGAGAAAGAGGTTAAAAATTAGGCCCATATCTATCCATTCATCCATCTACCCATTCATTCTTTCTTTCTTTTATTTAAACAATGTGAGATTTAGGATATATTTGCTATGTATTTGCTAATGGATAGCTATAATGAGAGAAAAAGATGAAACAAGAATCTCTCCTAGTCTTTAGCCTAAGCAACCACAGAAAATGATGTCATTTACTAAGATGGGAAAACCTGAGCAAAGGGCACAATTTTAGGGTTGAAACTCAAAAATGGTCTTTTGTATATATTAAGTCTAAGATGACTTTTAGACACCCAGAAGTAGAATAGAAGTAAGATAGACAAACCCGTAGCCCAAGGCTGAAGGCATAAACTGGAGAGGCATCAGCATATGGATGATATTTAAAGCCGTGGGAATAAAAAATAAGAGAGAGGACAGAAAACATTTCAGTACAAGTTCTAGGACATATCACAACATCTAGAAGATAGGAGGAGGATGAAGCAACAAAAGCTGATTTGAAGTAGCCAGGTAGTTATGTCAGAAGTAAACCATGAAAATGTGTATTTCAAAAGCCAAGTGTGGAAAGCATTTCTTAAGGTAATTATCAATTGAGGCAAATACTGCTGACACATAAAGATGAGGACCAAAGACACATCACTGGATATGATAAAATGAAGATACCAATGACCCCAACCCGTTGAGATCTGTATCATGTATGAATAGCCTTGTAGACCATTATAAGGACTCTGAATTTTACTTTGAATGACGTGGCCATTGGATGATATTGAGGAAATATGAGATGATCATCATATGAGACGATCTATCATCCACTTTAACAAGGTTTCTCTGGCAGTTGTGAAAAAACTAGATGGTAGATGGACACAAAAAGAAGCAGGAAGGTCAGTCAGGAGATGAATGCAACAATTCAGAGAACAGAATAGGGTGGCTTGAACAGGAAGGTAGCAAGAGGTGGTGAGAAGTCAGGTTTTGGATATATTTTGTAGCTAGAATCACCAGGATTTACAGATGGATTAGATAAAAGGAGTGAAAGAAAGAGAAGAGTCACAAGTGAAGTTGTTGTATTAAGGGCACTCCGAAGTGTTTGAGGAAAAGAGGAGATACAAGTAAAGAGAAGAAATAGTGATCAGAGAGGCTGGAGAAAATCCAAAAGGGCCCAGAAGTAAAGTAGAGAAGAAAGGATTTCTAGAAAGAGGAAGTGAACCACTGTATTAAATGCTGCTGGTAGGTCAGTAAAATGAGGACTGCAAAATAACTACTAGATTTAGTAACACAGAGATCATTGGTAACCACAACAAGAGATCCTTTGGGGCAGACATGGAGTCAAAAGCTTGACTGCAGTGAGTTTAAGAGAGAATGGAAAAAAAAAAAGTGGGACAGCAAGGGTGAGACAAATATATATATATTTTTTTGAGATACACTTGATTTACCATATTGTGTTAGGTTCAGGTATACAGCATAGTGATTCAGTTATATATTTTTTCAGATTATATTCCATTACAGGTTATTACAGTAAATCTGATTACTGATATACAGTAAATCTTTGCTGCTTATCTATTTTATGTATAGTAGTTTGTGTCTGTTAATCCCATACTCTGAATTTGTCCCTTCCTCCATCCCTCTCCCTGCTGGTAAACATAAGTTTGTTTTCTATGTCCCTTCCCCCATCCCTCTCCCTGCTGGTAACTGTAAGTTTGTTTTCTATGTCTATGAGTCTCTTCCTGTTTTGTATATAGATTAATTTGTATTATTTTTTAGATTCCACATGGAAGTGATATCATATGATATTTGTCTTTCTCTGTCTGAGTTACTTTACTCAACATTCTAATCCCTAGGTCCATCCATGTTGCTGCAAATGGCAATATTTCATTCTTTTTTATGGCTGAGTAATATTCCATTATCTATCTATCTATCTATCTATATTACATCTTCTTAAGCCAATTGTCTGTTGATGGGCACTTGTGTTTTTTCCATGTCTTGGCTATTATAAATAGTGCTGCTATGAACACTGAGGTGCATGTATCCTTTTGAATTTTTTTTTCATTTTTTTCCCAGATATATACCCAGAGTAGGATTGCTGAATCATACAGTAACTCTATTTTTAGTTTTTTAAGAAACCTCCATACTGTTTTCCATAGTGGGTGCACCAATTTACATTCCCACCAATAGTGTAGGACGTTTCCCTTTTCTCCACACCCTCTCCAGCATTTATTATTTGTAGACTTTTTGATGATGGCCATTCTGACCAGTGTGAGGTGATACCTCATTGTAGTTTTGATTTGCATTTCAAATATTTTAAATGAAGTTTTCAGTCAAGAAGTGGGGTCCTGGCTGAGGGAGAAGTAAGGTGAAATATGGTTTTTGGTTTTAGATAGGAGAAATTAAAGCATGTGTATGTTGAGAAAGGTCCAACAGAGAGAGAAAATGTGTTAATGCAAGAGAAAGAGGGAAGACTTACTGGGAATCAATGGGGAGGGATGGAAGTTTTTGCCTGAGGAAGAGGTGGCCATAGATGCAGTGAAGAGAGTTCATCCACAAAAGCAAAAAAGATGGTGGCAGCCATAAGCATAAGGTGTCAGTAGATACATAGGTGTGGGAAGGGGGAGCTTGTGGGGGGCTCGTCTGCTGAGTGCCTCAATTTTCCCAACGGAATAGGAAGATGGTCACTAGCTGAGGAGACTGGGGAGGAGCTAATGGAGGTTTGAGAAGAGAGAGGAGGTATGCAGTTGTCATGTAGAAGAGCAAAAGAATGAACTCCTGGTGCTGAGCGGGTCACGTGTCTAAAGTCAGGCAGCAGGACTGTGTGCTGTCCTCCAGTAGGTTCGGCTGTGCAGGCGCAACACAGTAGGTGGAGGGTGGGATTGAGCAGAGGATATGTTTTTGCCCCAGTGAATAATTGTTGCAATTAAACTTTCAGATGCCAGCTGTGCCAAGGGGCATGACAGCTATGGATGAAAAAAGGGTGACATGGCAAAAGGAAAATAACATTTACTGGATTCCTCCTCTATGTTGTAGGAGATTTAAATTTCATATAATTCTCACAACAACCCTGTGAAGTAGATATTTTCCTCAAATTCCATATGAAGAAACAGAGACTAAGAGAAAGTACACAATTTGTTCTAGGACAATACAGCTAGAAAACAGAGGAACATGAAGAAAGGCACAGGTTTTCCTGAGACTCTCAAAGGTTGGACTGGAGGGGAGATTTGGGACTGTCTTCTGGGGACTGCCATTGGCTCAGGGTCCAGGCCGTGACTGAGTCAGCTGGCCAGACACCAGGACACAGCTTCCTGCCATCAAAACCCCAGGTGGCAGACACAGTCACCAGTTTGGCTGGGAATACATGGCGCCACCACTTACAAAACCACTCATTTGCTCCTATAAAACAGTCATCACCTCGCAGGATGCCAAGAAAATCAATCATGACTAAACTCCCAATTTGGTTTGATTCACTGACCACGTGTCGACATGACCATAATGTTTGGTTATCATTCTTCATAATAATCATCCTCAGGTCTGCAGTAACTGTGGATCTGAACAAACCAGTGACGTTCAGATGAATCTTCCTTGAAACAAATTTCAGTCTCACGAATGGATTGTTTAGTTCATGGGTGATCCCTAACTCCAGTGGGGGTTGTCTAGTCTTTTAGAACTAGAAGAGGTTTTAGAAATAATTGTGCCAGCTTCCTGACTTCACAGTCTGAAGAATCCTAATATTATATAAAATATAGGTATGTTATCCTGCCTTGGATAATAACCTAATAATGAGGACACACAGGGGAGAAATATTTCTCAAGTCTAAATAATTTTTGGAAGCAAGTACATCTTATGAACTAATAGTTTCATTTTTTTCCCCTTATATGAACATTGTTCTTTGCAAATAACATGTACTCAATAACTGTTTGCTAAATGTTAAACTGGCTGACCAAAGGGAATGAAGCCATGGCACATAAAAAAAAAACTGCTGGGAGAATTTCACATCCCTGGCAGTCTTTCTCCCAGACAGGGGCTTCATGTCCCTAAAAGGGGATTGTATGGAGGAAAATGAGGACAGGTGGTAGATTTCATGAAAAATAAAAAGCATATCAAGGTCGCTGTAGCTGTGAGACAGTCTCATTGAATCCCCAACCCCAAGTCAGCTGCAGGAGCTGCAGCTCCGATTCTGACCATTAAAAGGCTATTGTTGGATATTAAGTCAGAGACAGGCAGGGGGAAGCGGGTTCTGAGCATCAGGGGATAAGCTCAGGAACAACTTATCTTAATCTGACTAAACATATTAAAACAATCCTCTCAGTAAAGAGGGATAAGGGTATTAAAATGGAACAGCAAGGATAATTTAAGGACACAGAAAAAATTGTATTTCTTTCATTAAAACTTTATCTTACCTGTTTATCATCTATGATTTTCAAGGTTTGTGAGAGGCATAGATTAGGTTGTATTCCTTCTTGGGTTTAGAATCCAGTAGGAGATAGATGAGATTTACACTCATTATCCTTCCACAAAGCAGTGTGTGCTGAATTTCATAGGACTAGTGCAAACCAAAGGGTGAAGGAACTCAGAAGAACTTTTACAGTTAAGCTAATTTTTACAGCGACCCCTCAAAGTGGTAATGTGATCCTTATTATATAGATAAGGAAACTGGAGGTCTAAAAGTTTAAGTGATGTGCCCAATATCCTATGGCTAGAATACCTATTGTGTCTGGAGGTACAGAGAGTGAAGGGCTGGCTAAGCAGTGACAAATCTGTGAAATAGAAGGAAAGAGGGCTATGAAGTGATGGAGGGCTTCCATTGTGAAGACGCTGGTGATGAAAGAATTCTGAGCGATGATAAGCTAGGTCTATACAGTGACCTGCTGGAACATGTTTACAGTAGAGTGGTGATAGCTGCTCTTGGTGATAAGGGGTTCAGGAATTGTGAGGTGTGATTACCAAGTAGGTCTCCAACATGGATAGTAAAACCAACTCAGTCATGAGGTGAACATTTCTGTCATAACGAAAAGTGGAAATGCACTGTGGAGATCAGTAGACAGTAAAAAGAAAGATGTAGAGAAACTTAACTCACCAGGATTATAGCTTGCATTGTAGAGTCTGATTATACCCACAGCACAATAAAATTTAGCCAAGGTGACTATTTATGATTCATTAAAATAACCCCACCAGGCTAATATTACCAGGTTCTCAACACTCTGGCATTTAGGGAACGTACATGATTGGTATATTGAGCCAGACTACTTTGGAGGATCTGATTGCTGTGGATGTTATTGCCATGGTTTAAACTTTCCTGATCTAATCACGTGGGGTCTCGGGCAGTGGTGGTGTCTTCAGTTCTTGGTTTCCTTTCCTTTGCTGTTTATCACATTACTGTTGGCTTAACTGTCTATCTAACCCCTTAGACTATTCCTTTTGTGGCCAGAAACTATGTCTTTTCTTACATATGTTTTCCTCAACATTAGCATAGTCCTTAGCATATGGTTAGTGATCGAGAAATGTTGTTGAATAAATGAAGTTGTATTGAAGCTGGATTGTGAAATATGAACAAGTATTTATCAAGTGGTATGGGAGAGCAGAATACAGAGAGGTGGAACCATTTCACCCAGAGAGTGTGTTGTGGTTAAAAAAAAAAACCTTGGGGGGCTTCCCTGGTGGCACAGTGGTTGAGAGTCCGCCTGCCGACGCAGGGGACACGGGTTCATGCCCCAGTCTGGGAAGATCCCACATGCCGCGGAGCGGCTGGGCCCGTGAGCCATGGCCACTGAGCCTGTGCGTCCGGAGCCTGTGCTCCACAACGGGAGAGGCCACAACAGTGAGAGGCCCGTGTACCGCAAAAAAAAAAAAAAAAAAAAAAAAAAAAAAAAAAAAAACCTTGAAGGACTGACATATTAGAGAGTTCAGGAAGGCCACATAATGTGCTGGATGGGAATACTGGCTTTAGTATCAGAGGCCTGGATTCAAATCACAGTTCTGTTCCTTAACAGCTAATTGATCTCGGGCTACAATCCAGAAGAGACAGAGAGAGAGAGAGAAAAAAAAAAAAAACTACTGGACCTCACCCATATGCTAAGGAAGGGGAAAGAGAAGGAATCAAGAGTTTCTATATTATTCATCTAATATTCTCAATGCCTCCATGACATAGATAAGACTGACATTTTTTGCTTACTAACACATCATTTATTTTCCAAAACATATTTGAGGAATACACTTATCTGGTGTTGGACAGAAACAGATAGGCTTCTAAAATGACCTAACTTCATACCACAAGAATCAATTTTAGATACATCCTTATAAAATTTTAAAAGATTCATAACATAGAATAAAATTCTATCATGAAGCACCAATAAACTCAAATTAAATAATATGATTAAAGGACTGTGTAAACTGTTATCTGCCATACAAAAATCATTTGAGAGACCCAATGGCATGGTGAAAAGCATATGTGGAGTTAGAAGGCTTGAGAAAAATTACCGTCTCTGTCACTTAGTAGCTATGTGGCCTTCAGCAAGTTACATTAACTCTGTGAGCTTCAGTTTTAAGGGTGACAGTAATACCTACCTCATGGGCTTTTGCTGATGATCAACAGAAATAATGAGCAAGATAGTGTTTTGTTATTATGATTATGACAATTTTAATAAATATTTTGTTACAGCGGGACACTTTTTCATTTCCCTGTCAAAAGGGGGAGTGGGAAAATGATAATAGCCTCTGGACAGTGTTGGAAAGGTGATGCAAATTTTTGTGGTTGCGAGTCAGCATGGTGTTGAGACATTTTTATATCTGGATCCTGACTCAGCCAGGTACAAGTTATTGTATGATTTGGGGATAGGTTTTATCACCTCCTTGAGTCTCAGGTCCCCTATCTGCAAAATAGGAATAATAAAGCCCACTTTGCAGGGGTTTTGTGAGAAGAACAAAACTAGTGTAAAGTATCTGGAACAAAAGAGACATTCAGTAAAGATGTTTGCTATTCTCGTCATTATTTTCTCCAGCACCATCATCATCATTTTGTATTTTTTTCCCTTCTGCAAATTTCAGCCATGACAGTGGAGGAAAAAGAGACCTGTTCCCAATCAGCAGCACAGGTGGGGACTTTGAACTTCTACTAAGCTCTTGATCTACTGAGAGGAAGCCCCACTATAGAATATAGCAGGTTTGCCAATTTTTTCATTCTGCTATTGAAATCTAACTAAAGTTTGTAGATTACATTTTTTAGCATTAAAAATGGAAGCCAAGAAGAACCAAAGTTTTGTCAATGCAACAGTGACCTGACTTCAATAAGATAAGCAGAGTGAAATAATCAAGGCAGAAAAGGATTCGGAGATCTCAAGGTCAAAGTTTATTTCTATAAAGTATTCAAACTTTGGTTTACTTATTTGATGTCATTGTGTAGAAAGTGCTAAATAAAGAGGAACTATCATTTTGGCAATCTTAATGACTGCTACTTCAGTGTTTGAATACTGAACAATACTCACAGTAAACAATTTAATAAACTAGCAGTTGCTCATGCAAGGACAATTACTCCCATTTTGGTTTAATTATTAATGTTTTTTTTAATATTCTCAGCTTTAGCAAGCAATCTTGTTGTAATGAAAAAGAAAGTACAAAATGTTACATGGTACAATGATTATAAAATGATCATTTTATAAATATTATGGAGCACCTAGGAATATTCAGCTAATAATATCTCTTGAGGTTTCGAAATTCTGTCTTTATCCATAGGGAATGCCAGAGTTGGAAAAGCCAGTTCTGTACAAGTAGAGTTATAGAGAAACTTAAGGGGCACTGGACAATCTGTGACCACATATATTTCTTTCAGAGACCTAGTATGATTTTCAAAGCCCCATTGTTAAAGGGAATTTGTACAAGAAATAGAATAGTCCTGAACCACTTAATGCTATGTTGGAGAGTGAATCCTGAAGAAACTCTGTCATGGGATACTGGAAACACTAATATCTAGAGGTGAGAGTGTGAAGTGGGATAGAGATAAAAAGGCAAGGGGAAACTTTAAAAACCAGTTCTGCCTCCTTTTAAAAAAAATTTTATTGGAGTATAGTTGATTTACAATGTTGTGTTAGTTTCAGGTGTACAGCAAAGTGAATCAGTTATATATACATATATATATGTATCTCCACTCTTTTTTAGATTCTTTTCCCATATATGTCATTATAGAGTATTGAGTAGAGTTCCTTATGCTATACAGTAAGTTCTTATAAGTTATCAATTTTATATATAGTAGTGTGTATATGTCAATCCCAATCTCCCAGTTTATCCCTCCCCCCCCTTACCCCCTGGTAACCATAAGTTTGTTTTCTATGTCCATGACTCTTAATAAATCATACAAGGCATCCTTTAAAATAGGCTAGAATGTGAAAGGGCATCTTCCCTGGACACCACTATAGCACCAGGGAAGCATTCAGAACCATAGTACCGGAACCAACCTCCTGCCATTACTACGCCATCAAGCCTCCCATTCTTAATGACCTCAGTCATGACTAGAAGCCCAAGCCTCCTAGGTTATTCATCATCCTAACTCCAAATCACATATTCTCTGCATATTTGTTAGTATGACCCAATCCTTTCCTCCTCCAGCTCTCCTAAATCACTACTGCCTTCTGGAGCTGTCATTCTGTAACAAACCAACTCCCTCAAATGACCCAATATCATTTCACATCCTCTTCGGGAAATTGCATTTTACTAAAAAAATTATCCATATCTCAAAGTCCCTACCTCCTCTACAACCTATTCCAATGTAAGCTTATTCATCTTACACTAGCAGGCTGGGAGGTAGGATTAGTTTTTCTTGTTCTTGATAACTAACTTCATTTCTGTTCCTCTTATAAAAATCCCTCTTCCTCTAAGAAATCATCCTACTTTACTTTTTATTGCTATCAATATCCTGTTAATGTGCCCACATTCATCAAAATCTTGAACTCCATGCTCACAGTATTTCTTTCCAACCTAACTCTAGTCAGTGTATGTGGCAATTTCAATATTCATGTGGATAACTCTGTCCTCTCAAAACCTTGACCTTTCAGGTCCTTGAGCTTTTCATCTCCAAAGACCATTTCCTCCACTCCACATCAGCCATTCTATCTTTATTAGTCAGTTCTTCTTAAGTGTCAGTAACAAACAACCCCAACATCTCAGCACCTTATAACAAGAAAAGGTTTATTTTCTTTCTACTCATGTGGAACATCAGCTACTGGTAATCTGCAGCTCTGCTCCATATGTCTGGAATCTAGTCTTAAGGAGCAGTCCCTGTCTGAAACATGCTGGGTTTGTAGGGAGAGAAAAACAGGGAGAGAGAGGCTGAGAATGGCAGAGTCATATCATGGTTCTTAAAATTGCTGCTCAGAGAAGACAAACAGATGGCCAAAAAGCACATGAAAAGATGCTCAACATCGCCAATTATTAGAGAAATGCAAATCAAAACTACAATGAGGTATCATCTTACACTGGTGAGAATGGCCATCATCAAAAAGTCTACAAACAATAAATGCTGGAGAGGGTGTGGAGAAAAGGGAACCCTCCTACACTGCTGGTGAGAATGTAAATTGGTATTACAACCACTATGGAGAACAGTATGGAGGTTCCTTAAAAAACTAAAAATAGAGCTACCATATGATCCTGCAATCCCATTCCTGGGTATATATCCAGAGAAAACTATAATTCGAAAAGATACATGCACCCTAATGTTCAATGCAGCACTATTTACAATAGTCAAGACATGGAAGCAACCTAAATATCCATTGACAGAGGAATGGAAAAAGAAGATGTGGTACATATATACAGTGGAATATTTCTGAGCCATAAAAAAGAATGAAATAGTGCCATTTGCAGCAACATGGATGGACCTAGAGATTCTCATACTAAGTGAAGTTAAGTCAGACAGAGAAAGACAAATATCATATGCTATCACTTACATGTGGAATCTAAAAAAAAATGATACAAATGAACTTATTTACAAAAGAGAAACAGACTCACAGACTCACAAACAAGCTTAGGTTACCAAAGGGGAAAGGCGGCAGGGGGGATAAATTAGGAGTTTGGGATTAACATATATATGCTACAATATATAAAGTAGATAATCAACAAAGACCTACAGTATAGCACAAGGAACTCTACTCAATGTTTTGTAATAACCTATATGGAAAAAGAATTTTAAAAAGAATGGATATATGTGTATGTATAACTGAATCACTTTCCTGAAACTAACACAATATTGTAAATCAACTATACTCCAATATAAAATAAAAATTAAATTTAAAAAAAAACAACAGCTGCTCAACAATGGCCAGTGTCACTTCTGTTCATACTTCATTGACCAAAGCAAGTCACATGGCCAAGCATGGAGGCAAGGAAATATGTCCCTCTCACAGGGAAGCACGTGAGGGAAAGTAAGGCACATGTAAGGGAAAATAATGTAAAATACTGATATGGGGGGGAGGATTTTACATAATTTAAGATAATAGTATAATCTACCACACTATTTCTTTTTCAAAACATAATTTGTCATCAGAAAGTTCTTTATCATTCTTGAAATCTTAAATGCTAACTTCCATCTCTCTGACACCAAATTCTTATCCTACCAACTTTCTTATTCTAGTGTCACTACTATAGTAATTCTACATCATCATGAACTATTTACCATTGTTTCACTACTTTCTCACTTTCTACTTTCTCACTATCCATCAATCTTCTTAATAATTCATTTCCATTCTTGTCCTGCTTAGAAGCCATTGTTCATAATAACAACAACAATAAAATCATAGGGGGAGGAGACATGAACTGAGCACTTACATATCCTGCACTGGCCTAAACATTTTACAGGTAATAATATTTTTGATACTCACAACAACCACAAAGTGTAGGAGCTTTTATTACCTCTACATTCCTGACGAGGAAACTGAGGTGCACATATATTAATACTATGTCCAAGGTCAAATACTATGTCCAAGGTCAAATGTAATAAAAGGAAAGCAAATACCACACTTTTAGCAATGGTACAATATTGTGCAATTACTCCCTTGCATAAACCCTCAACTCCCTTGTCCCAGTGGGAACATCAAGGGGTTGCTTGGGGGAGAACTAAATAATTTTTATTTGCTCACCTCCTAGCTACCCCCAGATAAATATGTTCTCTGTGTGAAAACAGTGGGGCTGATATGTAGATGTAGCACTGAAACAATTCCCATGGTCCCAAGCCACCCCAACATACCCATGTCCCCACTCCCACACTTCCATGTACAACATCACTTCTAAACTCTTCTCATGTAGACATTTTGGAGCGGCCACTACTTGCCCCCATCCCCTGTAATATATCTTATAAAAACAAATAAAACAGAAATCAGTCCTATTTTAGCTCAAATAGCCATCTTCTCTGTGCTGCACATACAGAACTTAACAGTGATGGAGAAAAATCACACAAGTAGGTTAAAAGGTCTTGTATTAAACATAATCTCAAATGTAGTTGTACTCTCTACACTGCCTGGCACATCTACATGTTTCCTGGATCTCCAAGAGGATTATATCTTACCTTCTCCACTTTCCTCTCTCAAGTCATACCTCTCCTTCTCCCCTGCCCCTCATTCTCTGCTGATGACCTCAACACTTACTATACAGTCATTCCTTGGTCATTGCACAGGATTGGTTCCAGGACCCCTGGAGGACACCAAAATCCAAGAATGCTCAAGTCCCTTACATAAAATCATACAGTATTTGCATATAACCTATGTACATCCTCCTCTATATTTTAAATCATTCCTAGATTACTTATAGTATCTAATACAATGTAAATGTTTTACTTTTTGAAGCTTTCTGAAAATTTTTTACTCTGAATATTTTTGATCCATGGTTGGTTGAATCCGCAGATTTGGAACCTGCAGATATGAGAACCAACTAAACTTAGATATTCTAAACAGTCACTCAGAAATCCTTGATGGCCCATCACTGCATCTACAAAAACACCTGCATCTACAACATTTTTCTTTTTTGTCTCTTTCTTCCAATTACAGTGGAATAATTTTCTTTTGCTTTTCAAAGACTCATCATTCCATATGGGTTCTGAATCCCTTCCTTTTTCAGCTTCTCACGGATTCTTCTTTTTCAAGCATCATAAAACTGTTTATTCCTCTTTAGTGGCATAATGCAGCACACAGAAATTCTCTATTTTCTCTCATGCTAAAACAACTCTCCCTTGATGTATATGTTCTCCACTCTTCTTCACAGTCTAAGTGCTCACAGGAATTGTCTATACTCTCCTCCCCTTTCTCACCTTCCATTAACTCTTCAAACCACTTAATCTGGCTTCTGCACCCACCAGACCACAAGAACTGTGACTGCCAAGGTTACCAAGGACAGAAACTGACAGTTACTTATCCTTCCTTATAAAATGCTCTCATGGTTTTGTGTTAATCTCTCTCTTATGGCTTTCCTCCTACAACTACAGTTATTATTCAGTGTCATTTGAAGGTGGCCTCTCCTTTACTTAATCTCTAAAGGACAAAGTTTATGAGCACTAGAACTTAAACCCTTTATTCTTCTCATTTCTTTCTACATGATCTAACTATGCTCCTCCATTCTTATAGTTTTAAAAAGCATCTGTTTGTCAACAATTCCCCCATTTATATTCTCAGCTGATACTGCTCATCTGTTTTCTTGCATTTACCAAATATCTCTGCCTCGAGACCTCCTGGTCACCTAAAACTCAACTATGCCAATTTGAATCCTTCAGTCACCTCCTCCCTCATCTATGTCTATTTCTCTTTCAATAGGTCTCATCTTGTACATAGCAGAACCAAGGATCCAATTACTCAAGAACGAAACTTGGTTTCACCCTTGACTTATCCTTCTCTCTCATCCCAAACTCTACTCAACTATCAAGTCTTGTAGTTTCTCCTTTAAAATATACCTGGAATCTATCCACCTGGGTCAATTTCCACTGCCTTAAATTCCGCTACTGAAATCTCCTCTTAAATTGCAAAATATTTTCTTTATGACTTATGCATTCTACTCTTGTTCCCCTAAATACTATGTCCCACACAGTAGATAAATTGATGAAAATACAACTCACATTTAAATTTTCCAAATAATTCACCAAATTTTTTGCTCCTTTCAAACCCTGCATGATCAGACTCCTACCCAATTCTCCATCCTCATTTGAGGTCACTCTCCCCTCATCCAATATTCTTCCTCCTCTTTGCCTCTTTTTACTTCCTTGAACACATAAAGTTTTCATTCTACCTCAAGGGATATCATACCCTCTGTCTGAAATACTTTTCTCTACTTTTCACATGTGGCTAGCTCATTAGTTTCCTATAGGTCTCTGTTTTCCACCTTTCCCACCTAAGTTCCCACATTTCCTTCATGGCCCCCATCAGTTATTCTATGGCATCTTCATCTCTTTCATGACTCTTATTACAGTGCATACATATATATTTCCACATATGCTTGCTTATTATTAGACTTCCTACCACATCAAAACCCTCAAGACAGGATTCATGCCTATTTGATTCATCAATATATATTAGCTGCCTCCAAAAGCCTGACACATAGTAGATGTTCAGTAAATATAATACTTCTTGAATAAATGTATGAACTTGATTTCATGTTAAGTTATCCAAATGTCAGTTCCCTCATATTTAAAATAGGAGAATTATTACCTAGGATTACGCTAATAATCAATGGTGTAAATAAGATAATTCCTAATAGAGCCATTACAGTGTAAATATAAGGTCCTCTTTCCTGTATTCATATATTACCCTGTAGTGTATATTTTTTAGGTCATAACAAAAACAGAGGGGCCTAAAGTTTAAAATAATGATTTTAATAGATTAAAAAGATAAATTAGAATTCAGAGAGCCTGAAAGAGCTAGAAATTGTGGATACAGCACTTGAGAAGAGGGAGCTACAGAGAGAAAGAGAGAGAGATTCTGGAATCTCCTTAAAAGTCACCTTGAGTCTTCAGCTGAATACTAAGTTGTTTATGCATAGAGTAAAACTCCACAAAATGAGGCAAAATGAGGCAGCCACAGATGAAAAGTTTCCATAATTCACACAAGGTTGGGAGATGTTTGTATTCCAACCAAAGTAGACAGACTTTACTGGATACCTGAAATATTCAGAAGAGCTATATGAAGAATTATGCCTTAGTTTTGGGTCCGAATTCATCCAAAGTAAAAGCTACAACCCTAGACTTACTCAACAAAGAAAAAAAAAAAGCCTCAGAAAGATAAGTCTGAACTGCAAGTAGCTTCACTATCTGGTAACATAAAATCAGTGCACTTTAAATTAAACATCAAAATACCAACACTAAAAATTATAACATAACAATAACCAGAATCCACCCAAAAAAATATACAGGCATACAAAAGAAGCAGAAAATGTAAATTATAATCAAAAGGAAAAACAGTCAATAGGAACAGACACACTAATGACAGACATGGATTTTAAAACACCTACTATAAATATTCTCAAGGATTTGTGGGGAAGCATAAACATAATAAGGAAAGAAATGAAAACTACTACGAAAAATCAAATGGAATTGTAGAACTGAAAAACATAATATCTGACATGTGAAAACCCCAGTATGGGCCTAATACCAAATTAAACGTTGTAGAATGATCAGTGAAACTGAAGCATAGCAATAGAAACTATCCTAATTAAAGCCCAGAAAGACAAAAGACTGCACAAGGATGAAGAGCACCCATATGACTAGTAGAACATAATGAAGCATCTATTACACATGTAATTGGAATCTCAGAAGGAGAGGGGCCCAGGAAAAAATATTTGAAGAAATAATAGCCCAAATTTTTCAAAAGATAAATAATATACCCACAGATACATGAAGCTGAATAAACACCAAGCAAAATAAATACAAATAAAATAACATCAAGACATACCACAACCAAATCACTGAAAAACAGTGATGAAGAGAAAATACTTAAAGCACCTGGAAAAAAAAGACACATATGTACTGGATAATGAAAGTAAGAACTACTACTAACTTCCAATTAGAATAAAAATACAAACAAGAAGACAATAGGATGACATGTTTAAATTACTAAAAGCCAAAAAAAAAAAAGGCCAGTCAACCTAAAATTCTATACCTTGGAAAATATCCTTCAAAAATGAAATGATTTTGCACAGAAAAAGGAACCATAAACAAAATGAAAGGACAACCCTCAGAAAATATTTGCAAACAAAGCAACCAACAAGGGATTAATCTCTAATATATACACACAGCTAATGCAGCTCAATATAAAAAAAAAGAGCATAATCAAAAAATTGGTGGAAGAGCTAAATAGACATTTCTCCAAAGAAGACATACAGATGGCTAAAAAGAACATGAAAAGATGCTAAACATCACTAATTTTTAGAGAAATGCAAACCAAAACTACAATGAGGTATCACCTCACACCAGTCAGAATGGCCATCATCAAAAAATCTACAAATAATAAATGCTGGAAAGGGTGTGGAGAAAAGAGAACCCTCCTACACTGTTGGTGGGAATGTAAATTGGTATAGCCTCTGTGGAGAACAGTATGGAGGTTCCTTAAAAAACTAAAAATAGAGCTACCATATGATCCTGCAATCCTGCTCCTGGGCATATACCTGGAGAAAACCATAATTCTAAAAGATACATGCACCCCAATGTCCACTGCAACACCATTTACAATAGTTAGGACATGGAAGCAACCTAAATGTTCATCAACAGAGGAATGGATAAAGAAAATGTGCTACACATATACAATGGAATATTACTGAGCCATAAACAAAGAATGAAATAGTGCTATTTGTAGCAACATGGGTGGACCTAGAGATTGTCATACTGAGTGAAGTAAGTCAGACAGAGAAAGACAAATATCATATGATATTGCTTATATGTGGAATCTAAAAAATGGGTACAAACAAAATGAACTTATCTACAAAACAGAAATAGAGTTACAGATGTAGAAAACAAACATATGGTTACCAGGGGTAAGGGAGGGAGGGATAAACTGGGAGATTGGGATTGATGTATACACACTACTATATATGAAATAGATAACTAATAAGAACCTGCTGTATAGCACAGGGGATTCTACTCAATACTCTGTAATGGCCTATATGGGAAAATAATCTTAAAAAAGAGTTGATATATGTATATGTATAACACCTGAAACTAGCACAGCATTGTAAATCAACTATACTCCAATACAATTTTTTTAAAGGTGAAAGTAAAGATATTTTCAAACAAATCTGAAAGAATTCCTCACTTCAGATCAGCAATACAAAACTGTTAAGAAAGAATGTTAAACAAAGTTCTGAAATAGTGCATTTGCAGAGATGCTGATGGACCTAGAGATTGTCATACAGAGTGAAGTAAGTCAGAAAAAGAAAAACAAATATTGTATAATATCGCTTATATGTGGAATCTAGAAAAATGGTACAGATGAACTTATTTGCAAAGCAGAAATAGAGTCACAGATGTAGAGAACAAATGTATGGTTACCAAGGGGAGTTGCGGGGGTGGAATGAATGGGGAGATTGTGGTTGACATATATACACTACTATGTATAAAATAGGTAACTAATGAGATCCTAATATATAGCACAGGGAACTCTACTCAGTGCTCTGTGGTGACCTAAATGGGAAGGAAATCTAAAAAGAGTAGATATATGTGCATGTATAACTGATTCACTTTTCTGTACAGCAGGAATTAACACAACATAGTAAAGCAACTATACTCCAATAAAAATTAATTTTAAAAAGAAGAATGTTAAAGTTCCAAAAGAAAATGATACCAGATAGAAACTCTTATCTACTCAAAAGGAAATGAAGAATGCCAGAAATGGTGGGTGTGTGGGTAAATACAAAACACTGAAAAGTGTTCAATTTTTTCAAATAATAATTGATTATTTAAAACAAATATATTTTGGAGTTTATGACATATTCAAAAGTAAGAAGTGTGAAAATAATAAAAATTAGTGGGGGAATAAGGCAATATTGCAAAGTTTTTACATTATATGTTACCTGGTATAATATATTTGAAATTAGAGTATGATAAGCTAAAGATGAGATTGTAAATAATAGAGCAAAAACTAAAAACTAAAACAAGTTTAGTTAATAAGTCAATAAAAGAAATAAAATATCACATAAATATACAATTAGTTTAAACAAAGCAGGAAATAAGTAAAAGAGAAATAAAAAGAGAGGATAAAGAGAAACAAAATAGTAAATGATGCAAAACTCAACTATTTCAACAATTACATTAAATTTAAATTTGTATGTCAAAGGATATAATTAAGAGAAAAGATTGAGCACAGGACTTAAACATTTCTCCAGAAATAAACAAATGGCCAATAAAAACATAAAATGCTTAACACCATTAATCACTAGAGAAATGCAAATCAAACCCACAATGAGATCCACTTCACATCCCCTAGTTTGACTAAACAAACATAGACAATAACACGTGTCTCCCAGAACCTACAGAAATTTTTAGGAACCTTCATACATAGCTGGTAGGATGATTAATGGTGCAGCCACTTTGGAAAACAGTTGGGCTCTTCCTGAAAAGTTTAAATATAGGAGTTACCATATGATCTAGCAAGTACAGTCCTGGTACATAGATAATATGTAATACCTATATATTAGATATATGCCTAAGGGAAACATATGTCCACTAAAAACTTGTATACAAATATTATAGCAGCATTATGCATAATAACTAAAAAATGAAAACAATTCAAATATCCATCAACGGAAGAGTGGATAAACAAAATGTGGTATATCCACAAAATGAAATATTATTTGGCCATTTAAAGTAATGAAGTGCTGAGTCATGGTACAACATGGATGAAACATTACATTAAGTTGAAGAAACCCGTCACCAAAGCACCAAAGACCACATATCATATCATATATGTAGTGATAGGAAATAGATTACATACTGGTGGTCTGGGGGCTGGGAGGTGGGTGAGAAGGGAACGGAAGTGGAGAAGGAAGGATAGTGTGTGACTGCTAATGGACAAGGTTTCTTTTTGGATTGATGAAAATGTTCTGAAATGCAATAGTAGTGATGGTTTCACAACTCTGTGAATATACTAAAAATCACTGAATTATACAATTTAAAAGGATGAATTTTATGGTATGTGAATTATATGTCAATAAAACCATTATTTTTTTAAATATGCGTATGTATAGAGGTCTTTGGCCAGTTATAGCTGAGAACACTTGGCAAAAATGGCTGAAATAAGGAGAGGGAAGTTGCAAAATGACCTCAACTTACTAAGGAAGAATCTGAATTCTAATCCATACTCTAAGGCAGCTTGTTATAGGTGTCCTCTGCTTATACATCTGGTCATGTATAATATAGCCTCTAAAAAAAAAAGAAAAAAGAAAAGCAGCACTGGGAAATGGAGGGGAGGAGAGCTAACAGGATCACAGGAAGAGACTGCTAACAGAGAGTGCCCAGTTATTTTCAAAACAGTGCTTCTTTGATTACTAAGCATGGTGAGAAACATAGGTGCCCTATAGGAAATGAATCTGTTGCAATCTAAGAAAATAAGTTACAGAACAGTGATCCAAAGAAAGGAAAACAGCATAAATTGTTATACTGATATTGGTTGCAATGAGATTTTACTTGTATCATTGTTAGGAAATCAATGTGATGATGAAACATGTAGAAAACTTTGAACAGGGCCACCTAATTCAAGAATTAGGAATAATGTTCAAAATAGAATTGACTGCCATTTAGGAAACCAAACAGAATGTGACCAATACTGGCTTTGTGCTTCAAGGGAGAGAATAGAAGCCGGTTTTAAATTTCAGCAGGAAAAAAAAAATACATAGCTGTCAGATATGAGAAAAGATTTTTGCACCAAAGACAAAAAGAAATCATGTTGAATCCCCTTCCCTAAAAGTCTCTGATTTAGGATCAGTGACTCAATTACACAACATCCAGGTGGAGCTGAGTAGCATCTTGCCCAGAGCCTTGAAGCTGGAGCAGATTCCTAGCCTGCAACCTCATATGTATCAGAGAACTCTAGGGTAGGGAACCAAAGTCTGTGTTCTGGTCATAATTATGCCCCATATAAGTCATGTGATGTTAAGCAAGGCACTGAATCCCATTGAACCTATATCCTCAACTGAAAAAAATCTGATAGCAATCCCTGCCCTGTGTCATAAACCACAAGTGAGATCACGTAGGTGAGGGACTCTGTCGACCATAAACGCCTTCACAGTCACATTCATATTTCATCACTTTTTTGTAATTTAACGAATGTCAGTATATTTTACTTTTTACATATACAATTGCCTTCAATGCTATATCTCATTTTATTTCTCATTTCATTTGAAATAAATGCTTTGCAATGTCCTACTGTATAGCACAGGGAACTATATTCAATATCCTGTGAAAAACCATAATGGAAAAGAATATGAAAAAGAATATATATATGTATAACTGAGTCACTTTGTTGTATAGCAGAAATGAGCACAACACTGTAAATCAACTATTTTAAAAATTTAAATAAATAGTTGATTTACAGTGTTGATTTAAAAAATAAATACTTTGATGTTATTTTACATATGTTTGCTTAGAAAAATCAAGAGATTTTCTTCAAAGATCAAGATTGTACTGACCTCAATCAGAGCACTGTACAGAACAGAGAATTTTTGCCAGTCCTCCAATTGTCAGAGATAATTCAAACGTACTCATAGGTCTATCCATTTTCTAGGGCTATGGATTACCCTGGTCCTCTGTGAACTGCTATCTTATCATTAATATTGGGCACTAAATTGTTTCTGACTCTGCTCTCTAACATTACCTTTTTCCATATTGATGTGTCTTTCTAAATTGAGGAGCTGCAAGTCCCCCTTCTTCATGCTAAATGGCCCTATAAAAGTTGAATTCTCCATGAAAATATTCCAGAGAGTGTGAAATCAGGCAGAATTAAGACTGATACATCACTGCAGGATTTGGTATTAGAAGGAAGGTTATAAAAGGCCAGACAACAGGAGAGAGGATGGTAGGGCCCTCAATCAGCTCTAGTTTAGCATCAGTAGATTCAGTGAACACCATCAAAGGTGTGGATAAGAAATGGTTCTGGTACTGAGATCCATTCCCGATATCTACTTATGCCAAATATCTAGGCTTCTTCATGCCATGTTATGTTGCACTTCTCAATGCATTGGTAAATATTTTAGAATTATAATTCAGATCATTTTTTGGTATCTAGTCATTAAAATCAAGAACTTAAAAGTAGAATCCAACCTCTTCAATAATTTATAAATTTATAATTTATAAAGCAAACATTAATTTAAAGAAGATAAAGTTTTTACTAAAAGATAAAAGATGCAGTATTGGAAGAATGAAAAGTGGAAAAAACACAACAGACTTTCTTTTCACAAGATTTTTCTTATAGAGACACAGCTCCAATTAGACATTGTCAGGTCTTTATGTCAAGATAGGCTTGATTGGTACATCTTTCTCTGCTAAAAAAAAAAAAGAATAAAACAGAACTAAGCTTGAAATTTGAGACAGGCCCACTACATCAGCCACTGTCCCACTGAGTGTGTGCAGTGTCCTCCTATGTCCCTTTTTCTTCATCACAAACCTGAGTAGATGCCCTTTGCAACTCTGGCTTTTCCCATAACCCTTCAATTCTCAATTCACACTTTCTGGCTGTAGAGATCCACCAAAGAAGTGTGGTGATATGGATCTCCTAACATTTCTTTTTCTTCCCCATTTATCTACAAACTAACTCCCTTCTGTATCTTTCAAAATTTGGCCTTAAATGCACATTAAAAGTTTCTACAGTTCTGCCTCGAACTTCTGCATTTTTCAACTGTCTTGATTTTGACATTTCAGGAGAAAAAACAATGCTCCCATTTTTTCTCTCAATCTCTCAGTCTCATTCGCACTTTTGATCTCTCTTCCTTGACTCCTCTCTGTCTCCTCTCAAGTTTCCGAAGAGAGAAAGGGGGGTCTCCTCCACTCTCCACAAGGGAGAAATACTTGAGTGAGCACCTTCATCCTTCCTTTGCTCCCTACCCACCCATCAACACAATTATCAGAGAAATTATTACCAAACTGCTGAGGTTGGGGATAGACTGACAGCCCAAAAGCAAAAAAATAAAATTATAAAGCAAGCTCTACCCTATCTTGCTCTTTATCACTCAAAACCAACCTGGCCTTCAATGAAGCGAGCTTTTTTCTGCTTCCTGACCCTGAGGGATTAGTTCTCAGTGGCTGGATCCTTACCTGAGGGGAAGGCCTCCTCATTTCTAATTTCTCTGCCTGGACTGGGGTGGGTACATTCATTAGGGAGCGAGACACAGAAGGTTTTGTTGTGCTCCCCAATCCAGTCTAAGCAATTAAAAAGCCAATATCACAGCCTCTATTTGGCTTCTCATCTGTTCTTAATTGCTTAGAAGCCAAAACAGAGACTGGCGAGTGATTAACATCCCCCAAACACCAACATTTCCACTTCTTTTTCTGTCTCTTTGCCTCTTGATCTTAATTAATTCTGTGCAGCATAATATGTCCTGAGCTTCTTTGTCTGAAAGAAGCTACTCAAAGCTAAATCATGGACATAATAAAGAATTCAAAATAGCCCTTTAGTAAGAATATTCTGACCCTTTTTCTGTTAATATGTGAAATAAATAGAGAGCATATTGTGGGTCTAGCATGACACCTGGCACATAGTAAGTACAAAATAATTATTTGTTGAAAGAATACCAACTACAGAAATATTTTTTTAACAATATGGCCAAGGATTTACAGAGTGGCATATGAAATAATTTATAGATTTTTCACCCAAGAGTACCATAATTCCTGATTTTTAAAATATAACTCTTAGATATTTTTAAGTATTGACCATATGACTCTTACAGTTGAATTGGAAAAAAAAAAAAAAAACCTATATCTTAACAGTTTGACCATTGATCTTATTGCTGATCAACCCATCATGAAAATGGGGCATATTTAATCAAATTGATTCAATATCACCATGTCAGGGAGAAATTTTCCTAATTCATCCATTCATTCACTAGCTGAATCTTTATTGAATTTCTACTATAAGCAAGACACTGCACTTGGAAATAACAGGAAGAGTGAGACATTTTCTGCCCTCAGGAGCTTACAATCTAATAGAAATAATTCACATATATAAACGGTTTTAATATAAGGAACCATTTCATGACATATAAGATGTACTTTAAGAAAGTAGAAAGATGGAAGCTTTGAGGGGATGGGGAAGCTCATTGACAGCCAGCATAATTAGGTAAATCTGAGCTAGGAATTAAGGTGTTTCAGGGCAGAGCTGAGGGGGTGGGGGCAGGGTGGGAGGGAAGTTCAAGAAAAGGGAAGACCAAAAACAATAACAGAGACAAGAATGCAAACAGAAGCACAATTCACAAAAGGCGAAAACTCCAAATAACCCAAATTTCTGTCATCAGAAGAATGGATATACTGTGGTATATTTATATAATACCATACAGCAATGAAATTCATGAACCAACTCTAAATGCAATACCATGGATGAACCTCACATGTATAGTTTTGAGCAAAAAAACTAGACATAAAAGAGAACATATTATATCCAATTCCATTTATATAACATACCAAGAGGCAACATCCGTGGTGTTAGGATCACAATAGTGGTTGTGATCTCCTTTGGAAGACAGAAGGGGTAGTGACGGGGATGAGGCACCGGAAGAAGCTTCTGGTGTAGTGGGGGACTGGTAGTGTTCTATTTCTTGATCTATGTTGTTGCTCACATGGGGGTATTCACTCAGTGAGAATTCATTCAGCTGGACACTCATGACTTATGCATTTCTGTATGCGTATGTTATCCCACAATAAAAACAAAACAAAAAGCAAGCAGGAAATGAAAAACTCAAGATATAAGGAAACTAATGAGTCCACCTTAACTAGAAGTTTAAAGTAAATGTAGGGGAAGTAATTTGTGGAGACCAAGCATCTTGTTAGTAAAATAGTGGGAGGGAAACAAAGCACCATGCAGTAATTATGCATTCCCTACCTCTTCCCCACCAACAGCTCACCCCAGCTCCTAAATAACCTGTCATGATTCTTTCTAAATTTGTGAATTTAGGAAAAGGTGTTCTGGACATGATGTTTGGGAGAGATAGGTAGTGTTTAATGTTGCTTTATACTTTGTGGTAAAGTAAGAGTTGAAACAGTTTGGTAGTGATACAACTTAACCTCAGTTTAGCAATTCTCTCTTACTCCCAATCTAGAGCAAACTACACCTGATTACTTTGTAGGGAGGGGTCAGAAGTTTCACTGGTGAGTCAGAGGTGGGAGGGCTTTGTTTAATATACCTGAGTTTTGTCGACTGTAAAACAGGGTGAGAGAAATGAAAAGAAAGGGAGTTTACTACAAATGCCTGACATTTGTTAAGTATCTCTGTCAGTATTTTCTCCCTTCAGTGACCACTTCTTGAGCACCTACTGCGTGCCAGGCCCTATGCTGTATTCTGGCAACACAAAGCCAAATAAGACATTGTATGAACTAAATAGATATTCTTCAGATATGTTCAACTCAGCCAGTCTTCCCTAGAAGAGTGTGATCGGTTATAAAGAAAGAAAATACCCTGAGGGTTCTGGGAGCCCAGTGGGGACTGAGAGGGCCCTCCTGCTCAGTCACAAACACTGCTGCTTTGGACTAGAGTCAGCTTGGCATATGAAGCACATGTTTCATAGGACATATGTAATAGAATTTTGCCGGTAATAGTGAAGAAAGGATTTGCCCAGCAAATTACTGCTGGAAACAAGGGAAGTGTTAGCCTAGTTGAGAATGAGGAGTTTTAGAAACAACATTTGCATTCAAACAAAGGATATGCTAATTATAACTGCATCTTACCCACTTGTTAAAACGGTTACAAGAATTTCCAACGCAGATACTTCTGCTCCTTCTTTCCCCACTAACAGGGTTACCATAAGGACCTCAGATTAATAAGCATATCTATATATCTACATATAGTATATATAGATATCTCACATCTCCAGATCTACTTTTGACCTATCTTCTAAAATTCTGGATGTGCTAAACCAAACAGACATTCCACAGGGACATTACAGCTTCCCTGTAGAATCTGCTCCTGCTTTGGAACTGTCTGTACCAGTTGCTGGCCCCTCAGTCCCCCAAATCAGAAGCCTGAGAGACTTCCTAGACTCCTGCTCTTCTCTTAACCCCAAGCAACCCACCAATTGAATCTGTTTTGCTCCATGTCTCATTGAACTTTTCGCATGAATTATATTCCTCTTCTTAGTGTTCTTATATCCTGTCTCTCCTAGCTTCAGCCCACTCTCCTCAAGGCCTCTGCTAAAGATAACTTTCTAAAATGCAAATCTGATCACATCAGCTTCTCTTCAAAGACTACTGCCAGGAGAAGAAGAAAGTTCAAATCAAAATGCTTAACAATAAAAAATGGGCAAAGGATATGAACGGATGTCTCTCGGGAAAGGAAAAAAAGCAAATGTTTCTTACACATTCATAAGAGAAATGCATATTAAAATGATATGGATTCACCTGTCACATTGACAAAACAAATGCAAAACAAACAAACAAAAAAGTTTCATAGCAATTTCTACTGAGGAAGCTGTAAGGAACTGTCACTTTTGCACAGTCCCAGTGGGAATGTAAACTGGAAAAATCCTTGGAAAGCAATGTGGCAATATCCCTCCAAATCATGAACACAGAGACCTGCAACTTCGTTTCAAAAAATGTATCTTCACCTCACACTGGTCAGAATGGCCATCAATAAAAAATCTACAAACAATAAATGCTGGAGAGGGTGTGGAGAAAAGGGAACACTTTTGCACTGTTGGTGGGAAGGTATATTGATACAGCCACTATGGAGAACACTATGGAGGTTCCTTAAAAAACTAAAAATAGAACTACCATATGACCCAGCAATCCCACTACTGGGCATATACCCTGAGAAAACCATAATTCACAAAGAGTCATGTACCAAAATGTTCACTTCAGCTCTATTTACAATAGCCAGGACATGGAATCAACCTAAGTGTCCATTGACAGATGAATGGATAAAGAAGATGTGGCACATATATACAATGGAATATTACTCAGCCATAAAAAGAAACAAAATTGAGTTATTTGTAGTGAGGTGGATGGACCTAAAGTCTGTCATACAGAGTGAAGTAAGTCAGAAAGATAAAAACAAATACCGTATGCTAACATATATATATGGAATCTAAGAAAAAAAAATGGTCATGAAGAACCTAGGGGCAGGACAGGAATAAAGACACAGACCTACTAGAGAATGGACTTGAGGACACGGGGAGGGGGAAGGGTAAGCTGGGACAAAGTCAGAGAGTAGCATGGACATATGGACACTACCAAATGTAAAACCGATAGCTAGTGGGAAGCAGCCGCATAGCACAGGGAGATCAGCTCGGTGCTTTGTGACCAGCTAGAGGGGTGGGATAGGGAGGGTGGGAGGGAGGGAGATGCAAGAGGGAGGGGATATGGAGATATATGCATATGTATAGCTGATCCACTTTGTTATAAAGCAGAAACTAACACACCATTGTAAAGCAAATATACTGCAATAAAGAAGTAAAAGAAAAATGTATCTTATAGGCACACACTCACACTGGAGAAATTATTCATGTACAAAGTTATTGGTTAGAGCACTTTTTTGTAAAAGCAAAAGATTAGAAACATAAATATCCTTTAATAGGAGACTGTTAAATAAATATCATATACCCATATAATAGAACTTTATGTTGCTGTTTAAAAAAAAGAAGAAAGCAAGGGATAAAAAGAAAATATCAGAATAGTTTTGTATATACCTATATGGAAAGATCTTTATCTTGTGTGAAAATAGGCAAAGGGCAGAATAGTACAAAACCTGCTTATATTAAAAAGGGGAAATACACACACATTTGTATTTGTTTACATGTGATAAAATAAACTTTGGAAGATTAAACAAGGAAGAGAGAGGAGTAGTTAACTATTATGTGTGTGTACTTTTTACTATATTTCCTTTTATACATTTTGATTGCTGGACCATATGAATATATTACATATTTAAATAATTAAATAAATTTATCTCTCAAATCATGCATTGGCATGGCACAAAATGCCCTTTCTTAATTTACACCCTACCCACCTCATTATCCTCTGGTCCTGTCATTCCACCCCAACAATTTACCCAAAGCCTATTTGTTATAGCAACAGAAACTCTTATTAGTCTCTGTTCTTCTCTTGTTGAGTATGAGCAGATTTTTCTGTTCAGAATGCCTTCCTACTCTTCTCTCTACCATTCCCCCATCCCATCACGGTCCGCTTGGCCTCTTTAAGGATGCTCTCCCAGTAAAGGGTGAGATCCAGCTGCTTGCATATGCTCAGTGTTCCCAGAATTCGCTCTAGTACCAAACTTCCTATAGGTATTTATCTTGATGAGCCCACCATTAACTTATGACAGTTCAAGCATTGCTTCTAATGATGCTTACCTGCTCTTCCCTAAAGAAGGTTCTTCTCCCTCACACCATAGTATCCCTCAAAGTTGTAGCATTTAATCACATTGTTTTCATGTTTCATTGTCTAATTTCTCCAATAAAATGTGAAGTCTTTAAGGGAAGTTTTTTTCTCTCTTAATAGTAATTATAGCTAATATTTATTTAGCACTTCTATGCTCTATGACAGCACTATACAAATAGAATTTTCTCTGTTAATGGAAATATTCTGTATCTATAAAGATGACACTAACCACGTGTGGCTATTGAGCACTTGAAATGTGGCTAGTGTGACTGAGCAATTGAATGTTTAATTTTATCTCGTTATAATCAATTTATTTAGCCACATTTAGTTAGTAGCTACAGTGTTGGACAGTGGAGCTCTGGGTTCTGTGATAAGCTCTTCACATACATTATCTCATTTAATCCTCACAAGAACCCAGCAAGGTGGGTAATATTACTGTCACCATTTTACAGGTAAGAAAACTGAGCCTTAAAGAGTATAA
Source organism: Mesoplodon bidens (assembly GCF_964165515.1). Classification (NCBI taxonomy): domain Eukaryota; kingdom Metazoa; phylum Chordata; class Mammalia; order Artiodactyla; family Ziphiidae; genus Mesoplodon; species Mesoplodon bidens. The sequence continues at coordinate 65,392,641 of NC_138177.1, read as the reverse complement.
ATGACAGCCCTACAATTACCCAGCTAAAAAATGGTGAATTTGGATTTTAAACTCATGTGTTTTGGTGCCGAAGTCTGTGCTTTTAAAATTTGACATAGAGGTAGACCACAGTGAAGGGTAGCAGGATCAGAAAATGTATTCACATTATGCTCAAGTACACAAATACAGTATAGATTTCTTTTATCATTTAAAAAAACATTTTATATTGAAGCATAATATACATATACTCAAATGTACAGTTCATAAGTTTTATAGTTCAATGAGTTTTGATAAATGTGCAAACTCAAGCCCTCTGCAGCCTATCCAAATAAGAACTTTCCAACACCCCCAGTAAGTTTCCTCTTATTTCTTCCTAATCAATCCCCACAAACCCCTGCCCCCAGAGGCAAACACTCTTCATATCTCTTTCAGCATAGACTATTTTTAACTGTTCTAGAATTTCACATAAGGGGAATCATTCAGCATGCACTCTTTATATCTGGCATCTTCCATTCTCTTAACATTTGTGAACTTCATCCATGTTTTTGTATCAGTAGTCTGTACCTTTTTTTACTGAGCAGTATTCCCCTGGATGAATATATAATAACTTGTTTATCCTTTCTCCTATTGATGGACATTGGGATCACTTCCAATTTGGAGTTATTGTGATTAAAGCTACTAAGATCATGCTTATACAAAGTCTTTTTGTGTTTACATATTCATGTCTTTAGCTAAATGTCTAGAAGTGAAATTTCTGGGTCACAACATGGGCACATGTTTAATTTCATGAAAAATTTTCAACCTGATTGCCATAAAAGTTGTACTATTTTATATTCCAACAACAATGGATTAGAATTTCAGTTGTTCCACATACTGACCATCGTTTGATTTTGTTAGTCTTTGTAGCCATTTTAGTGAGTGTATAATGGTATCTCACTGTGGTTTCAGTTTACATTTCCTTACTAGCTAAACATGTTGAGTACTTTTTGTGTGTTTATTAGTCACTTGTATGTCTTCCTTTGTGTAGTATCGATAACTTTTGCTCATTTTTCATTGAGTTGTCTTTTTTTTAATTGTTTTGCAGGGGTTCTCTGGATAGTCTGAATAAGGGTCACTGACACGTGTATTGAGATTTTCTGCCAGTTTGTGGCTTCTCTATTGCTTTTATTTGTATTATATTGTATTGTACTTATTGACCCATTTGTACAGTGTTTTCTGTTTAGAAGTTTAAATTTTTATGATTTCAAATTTTTAAATTTTCCCTCTATGGTTATGGCTTTTGGGGTCTATTTAAGAAATATTTGCCTACGCTAATGTCACAAAGGTATTCTCCTATTTCTCTCTAAAAGTGCTAAGGTTTTAGTAGTTGACTCTGTATAGAAGGCACATCTTTCAGTTGTACAAAATTGTGTGACCAATAAAGTGTAGAGGTGCGGGAGTATGCCAGATTGTTCCATAGCAATTTGTTCACACTGGGAACCACATATCTCAATAGCCTCTTCTCTGTATGGTTCTGGATGGTAATTGGCCAAAAGTACAGTTTCATGAGTTTGGGGAGGTGGAAGTGAAGCGGCCGTTACTATATAGAGGTCTCCATTGGTTAGAGGTGGTGATAGGCAGATGCAGAGGCACTGACAAGTTCCAATTTTCCCTCTCTTGTCCTCATTTCATGTCTAGCTCTTCTTTATGACAATTTGTCTTTGTGACCACTCCAGCCTCACCAGAAACTTTGCTATGAATTTATAGAGGCAGTAGCCATGGAGGACCAACAACCTTTTAGAGACTTCTATTCCGGGCCCTTTTGTGGTCCTCCTGTGGCAGCAAGATGTGCCTTGCTTCAGATTTCCTTGCAAGCTTTGATTTGTTCAGCTGTACTGGTGCTGGTTACCAACCTCTCTCGGATCTCTTGCTCTCTTTATTTGACCTTTACTTCCCCACTTGCTCCCACATTTGTGTAAAGACTAATTCCTATGACAAATTCTCTGTTTCATTATACTCATAGTAGTTCAGCTTCCCTGACTGAATCCTTACTGAGACAGTGAGGAAGAAGTGGTGGAGGGAATGGAAGGAGGAAGGGAAGAAGGATTACAAAGCTCAGTGTTGCAGAGACTACTGGAAACCACTGGCTGCTTCCTGCAGCTAAAATGCTGTGGTGTCACGATTGCATTCTATTAATATAGAGGAAAACACACCTTGTTTCATTCTCATTTCTGCCATTTGTCATGTCACATTGAATAAGTCTTTTTAACATTCATCTTCAGTTTCATTGTTTTTTTCATATGCTTGCTCTCTCACCTCACAAAATTGCTTTAGTGATACTATGAAATATAGTATTCCACACTCTGTTCACTAAAACATGCACTTCAACTTGTAATTATTACTATCCTTATCATTGCCATCATCATTCTTATAATTATTTGTTTGCTTCTGTATCAGGCAAGATAAGACTGTCACTTTGGTTACCTTTACAAGACCCAGATGAAAGTTTAGAAGAGAAGAAAGGATCAAGAGATGCCAAGCTGCTCTGAAGTTTTGGATTCTCTATTATCTTTCTTACACCAATTCCCCTTGACCACATAGACCAGAGCTGGTTGAACCCCTCTTGCCCATGGGAGAATTAATGCATATTCAGGTTAAGAAATCATGTCTGCCCTTGCAAAGCATCCTCTCCAATAAGCTCTCAGCCACACCACAGGGTCCCCCACTCGAGGTGATTGTATGCTAGACACAAAATCAAGAAAGTACTTCAGATGACAACATTTTAGTCACATGCGTCTGCCCCATTCAAACTAATTGATGTTACAGTCTGCTGTCTTTCCTTTGACTCACTGAAGGGGAGTGGGAGTGTGGGGCATCTGAAACAACCACAGAAATAATAATGAGGTAAAAACATGGTAGAGTTGAAAAAGCATTGTTTATTCGGGGGGCTGAGTTCCAGTCTTGGCTTGGGGAATAAACTTGGGGAACTTCAATAAACTCTGGCTTCATCTGAAAAGCTATAAAGTTGTACTGGCATAGTTGTTACTGGCAAAGAGGTTCTGTGTTGGGGACAGGGCTCTGGTCTGACCAGTGGAGTAGCCAGAGGATGAAATGCAGGGCTGTTCATCTCTTCCTTGCCTATGTCAGTTTTACACCCCTCTGCCTCATACTTGAAAAAGTTCAAAATAATATTTTATTAAACTTAAAATTATTTCACTTAAAGAAAAAAAAATAAAGCTTAAAAATATATCATGCCAGATATTCTCTAAGGTGTTCTGCAGCTCTAAATACTGTGAAATATAAGTTATTTACAGACAATTCTCTATATCTTAGCAGGAGCCATACGTTGGTTTCAATCATGCAAAACATTATTTACTCATTCGTTTGTACTTTAATTAATTAATTTGACAAAAAGTTACTGAATACCATATATAGAATTTGAGGCTAAGGGAAGAAAAATAAATTTAAAACCTCCCTTTACCATAGGCCTAGGGCATCAGGCAGGCAAATGAAAAACTGTAATAAAATGTGATAAATGTTATAATAGAAATTGGTAAAAATTGCTATAGGAATATAAAGGAATCCATTTATTCTGCTAGAGGGCTTTGAAAATGTACCACATGAAAGTTTTCTGTTTTGGCAGTGCATTGACCTGCAGACTTGCATTTTGCTTGGGTTCATATTCAAATGAGTTCTTCATTTTCTGAGCAGGGAGGAATAGTTCTAAAATATGCTGGGTAACAGGGTTAGGCCATCAGAGTTGGAAAATGTGCCACAGATAATTCACAAATGGGAAAATCCACATATGGGCACTTCAGAGACGGCTATATATTGCTTGACTGTCAAGTTGAAGAAAATCTTATGAAGACAGTCCAAATGTATCCTTTCAAGTGCACAATCTGTACATTACTTTAATATGAAAAATAAGTATAATGGGGAAAGAGCTATGTTTTCCAGGTGCCTAAATCATTGCATCATGTTCCTCTCTCACTAGGTTTGCATTTGCTCTCAAGACACATATTTCATTTGGCTTGTTGACAGTTTATGAAGGGCAAGAGGAATTTCTCCCTCTCATGTCTGATCAAATGCACAAAGAGAGGTGCCAGCAATTAACTTAAAACTTTGGCAGCAGCCATGTCCCATGCCTCATTTAACAATAGGTCTACAATTTCTGACCCCATAATGATGTTGTTCCTTAGTAACTCATTCCCTCAGTTACTCCTTGCTCACTTATCATAGGTTTGTAGCCTTGAACCCTTCTTTGCCCCTATAAATTTCTAAAATCACAACCTTTCATACAAGTTCTGAAAAATCTGTGAAAATGTTTAATTCCAAGCATATATATGTACAGAAAGTTTGCTTCCTTGTGTACATTGGACAGTGTGAAAAAAAAGTTATGAAACATGGGGCTTTGAGGGTCTTTTTCCAAACAAGCTTTACATAATTCCAAATCTATACATCTGTAGACACCATTACTTTTCTTATTAATATTGATGGTATCTCTAACAGGACCCACTCAATATAAAAGTATTTGACACAGCTTGAATGTTATTCAAAGTGCTTTATTCATAGCCATTGTGTATTCATTAACAATACCTTGATATTTTTCCAGCTGGGGATAGAATTCTAGTGAAATTAAAAGTGGACAACTCAAATTTATGTAATTCATTACTTTCAGTGCCAATTATTGGATTTCTATGATTATATTTAACTCTGATGCATCCTTTAAGACTCATTTTAAATGCCACTTTCTCTATGAAACCAGTTACCATCTCAACTCACACAGACTCTCTCTTCTATGAAACAAGAGCACTCAGTTTATTTACAACTAATTTACATTCAAAATACACCATGTCTTGGAGTAAAACATTCCTAACATTCTTATGACTGTTTACCTTCTTTCCACAAGTGTCTCCTTTCCGCAAGCACTGTATAATTATCTCATGTTTTGCTTTCCTTTGTGCTGCACACCAGCAACCAGTCATTCATTTATTGAAGCATGCATTCATTTGGTAGATATTCGATGAGCAACTACTATTTGAGAAACTAACTGTACGGGACACCAGGATTACAAACCAGTGTCCCCAACCTCAAGTAACATAGCTTAGTGGGGAAGCACACTGGTATTTCTGTACTTCCCATGTAGAGTGAACAGTGTATTAATAAAAGTAAGCACTGGGGGAAGAAACAATGTAGTGGTAGGGGATTAAGAGGTGCAAACTATTATATATAAAATAAGCTACAGAGATGTATTGTACAACACAGGGAATACAGCCAATACTTTATAATAACTATAAATGGAGTATGACGTTTAAAAATTGTGAATCACTATATTGTACACCTGTAATTTATATAATATTGTACATCAACTATATTTCAATTTTTAAGAAAAGAAAAGTTAATGAGACACAGGGAAAAAAACAAAATAAAAGTAAGCACTGGGGAATATGGAAGCTCATAGGAAAGACCCTTAAACTGGAATAGAGTTCGTGGAAGACATCTCAAGTGGAAAGGTAGGGAATATATTCAAATAAAAGGAGGATCATGAACAAAAAAGCCCAGAGAAGACAAAGCAAGCACAGTACTACGTAGGTAGAGGGTGTCTGAAAATCATTTGGTAGTTGAAATAATAAAATGAGCAGAGGAGGACCAAGATGCGGTGAGCGAGAAGAAAATATAAATAAAATTAAGTTCAGGTTTTCCCCTTTTAACATGAAATATTTAAAAATAAGTGCAATTTTAGTTCTTTTTTAGAAATCTTCTGTGGAAAACAACTGGATAAACAACACAAACTAATTACTGAATATTAGATTCACTTCTAAAGAGAGTGAATAAGATTCTCATTGGAAGAAAGAGATGTTTAGCTACCTGAGGCAGCTTGCCTTACACAGGGAGCTAAATGTCTCTATTTCCAAGGATGAGTGTATTTTACTCACTATGATAAGACTTGATTATACCTTTCCCTTCTAGGATAACAGAGGGCTGGGTAATTCTATGATGGTGCTATTCTTCTTGAACTAAATAACTGTGTATGTGTTAGGAGGACAGGGTAAAAAGGAGTTGTCAAATAAGATACTAAGAATATATTTAATTGAGCCATTTTATTTATTGTGTAGGAGCCAGAGATTCTCAGCAAGAGGATTTTCTAAAATAAACCAACCAAATAAATAGTAAGCGACATTCACTCGCCATAACTCAAATCTATCAGGAGACAATAATAATAATATCTACCAGTTATTAAGAATTTATTTTGTACCTGAATATGTGTTAGAGAATCTATATATTCTTTTATCATCAAAACAACCCTAAAAGCTAGGTATTATTATTTGCACTAGAAAGTAATTTGTAAAAGTTTGTTAAATGAGTGAATAAAAGCTCTGCCTAACAAATTACTCCTGGAAGCAATTCAATTCACTTATCCAACAATAAAAATTGAGGAAATGCCATGTGCCATGTACCTAGAAAATCTCAGTTTCCTGGGAACCTAAACCCAGTTGGCCCTTATAGAAAAAACAAACAGCCTTGCAAATATAACCCACCCAGGGTACTTAACACATACTAGATATTTATTGAATGATTGGACAGATGAATGAATGAATGAATACAAAAAAGGCAAAGGTGCACCGTAGTCAGTACAGTAGTCCCCCGTTATCCATGGTTTCACTTTCCATTGTTACCCCAGGTCATCCACATTCCAATAATATTAAATGGAAACAGAAATAAACAATTCGTAAGTTTTAAACTGTGCAACTTCCAAGTAGCATGATGAAGTCCTGCGCTGTCCAGCTCTGTCCCGCCCAGGATGTGAATCATTCCTTTGTCCAACATATCCTGCTCATTAACCACTTAGTAGTCCTTTCAGTTATCAGATCAACTGTTGCAAGATCGCAGTGCTTGTGTTCATGTAACTCTTATTTTCTTAATAATGGCCGCAAAACCCAGGAGTAGTGATGCTGGCAATTTGGATATGCCAAAGAGAAGCACAAAGTACTTCCTTTAAGTGAAAAGATGAAAGTTCTCAATGTAATAAGGAAAGGAAAAAAATCATGTGCTGGAACTGCTAAGATCTAAGGTAAGAACAAATCTTCTATCTGTAAAATTGTGAAGAAAGAAAAAGAAATTTGTGCTAGTTTTGCTGTCACACCTCAAACTGCAAAAATTACAGCCACAGTGTGTGTTAAGTGCTTAGTTAAGATGTAAAAGGCATTAAATTTGCACAGTAAGATATCTTGAGAGAACGATCACATTCACATAACTTATTGTTATAATTGTTCTATTTTATTATTAGAATATCTTACTGTACCTAATTTATAAATTAAACTTTATCAAGGGTACGTATGTATAGGAAAAAACATAGTATATATAGGGCTAGGTACCACCTGCGGTTTCAGGCATCCATGAGGGCCTGAGGGATCTTGGAACATATCCCCTGGGGATAATGGGGGAGTACTGTATACTGAGGAACCTCTTAAAAGACCAAAGAGAGAAACCACACTGCTTCCCTCTGAAGCAGACAACCAAAATAAGCCTTTTTCCTTCAATGTTGGGGATGGTAACTTTCATTCTCCACTTCTGGCCTTTTCCACACTGCTGCAAATCATCCCAAAGCCAGATGAAGAAAGAATGTAGTAAGGAGAGAGAAACTAAACATCACCAGTCCTTGCCTTCACAATAAAAGAGTTGGGACAAATTCAGTGGATTTGATCAATGCATCTAACAAAATAATTTGAGACTTTATGGCTTATTGATCAAGGAACTATGCCTGAGAGGTGCCCATCCATCACCTTCGAGGCCAGAGAACTCCCAGAGAAAACACTGTTCCTGCTGCAAATCATAGTCACCCTTCTGAATTCAGAAGTTCAGTGGTTCTGTCTACCAGGAAAATCTCAGCAAGGCCGAACAAGGCAGTATTCCTTCTGCAGGAGAGAAGGGGAGGATGAACTCTTAGTAGGCACAATGAACCAGAAACTGACTACATTAGGAATATAATCCTCACCATGACCTTGTCAGGTAGATGATGGAATCCTGATTCCACAGACAAGGAAAGTGAGGCTCACAGCAGTTAAGTGATCCGTCAGACACACAGCTAGTAAGTGCATTTGCTCCAGAACTTTCCACTCCCCTGCCCACTCTTCCTCTCCAGCCAACTCACAGGACTCTACAAGGATATGTTTTCTGTGGGAGTCCTGAGCCAGAATAGTGCTACCCTAAGGAATTATATAATATCCAGGGGAAAAAAATAGTTTATTTCCATCCTTCTAGAATTCATTTTTCAAGGAAAAAAACATCAAGCAGCTCCACGGTGCCAACATTCTTCTAAACACTGGGATACAACAGTGAACAAAGAAGACAAAGGCCTTGCCCTCATGGAGTTTACCTTCTGATGTAAGAGACAGGAAGGATATAATAAATGTGTGTGTGTATATGTGTACATGTATGTGCAACAAGTTTATTTAACAAACTAGATTCCATGGAGTGTGAAGCAAAGATCATCATAAGCTCATTTTAATCATCATAAACTTGTTTTCATATGCTATGCTGAAGCTTTCTTTCTGACCACTGAATGATATCTATGGTACCCAGCATACATTTTCTCTTCATTTCCACATATTATTGAATGAGTCTCATTTTCAAAAATTTTAAAGTACAATCCAACTTAATATCAAAATATCACTCTCATCAATTTTTAGGTTTTTAGTGTATCCTCCATCTTGGGCTAAGAATTGGGCAGCAGGAAAGGGGTGGGGTACTTAGTGAGTTTCCTCTCTGTTTCTTTAGTTCTCTTCACTCCTCATTTTGTTAACTCCTATTCCTTCAGGGTTGGTGGATATTGAGGAGGGAAAAATGGGGACACAGTTAAGGAGCAGGATAGGTCTTATTTCAATGGTACTGTAGCCACCAAACCAGCATCACCAAACCAGCTTTACAAAAAAGCTAAAGGAACTTCTCTAGGTGGAAAAGAAAAGGCCACGGGCTTCCCTGGTGGCACAATGGTTGAGAGTCTGCCTGCCGATGCAGGGGACACGGGTTCGTGTCCCGGTCCAGGAAGATCCCACATGCCGCGGAGCAGCTGGGCCCGTGAGCCATGGCCGCTGAGCCTGCATGTACGGAGCCTGTGCTCTGCAATGGGAGAGGACACAACAGTGAGAGGCCTGTGTACTGCAAAGAAAAAAAAAAGGCCACAACTAGAAACAAGAAAATTATGAAATGGGAAACCTCACTGGTAAAGGCAACCACACAGTAAAGGTAGGAAACCATCCACACACAAATATGATATCTAAACCAGTAATCCTGGGAGGAAGAGAATGCAGGATATTTGCAATGCATTTAAAACTAAGAGATCAGCAACTTAAAAGAATCATGTATATATATAGACTGCTATATCAAAACTTTATGGAAACCACAAACCAAAAATCTATGACAGATATACACACAAAAAAAGAAAAAGGAATCCAAACACAATACTAAAGAAAGTCATCAAATCACAAGAGAAGAGAACAAAAGATGAAAGGAAGAAAAAAGACCTTCAAAAACAAATCCAAAACAATTAAGAAGATGGTAATAGGAATATACATATCAATAATTACCTTAAATGTAAATGGATTAAATGCTCCAACCAAAAGACATAGACTGGCTGAAAGGATATAAAAATAAGAAACATATAATATATGCTGTTTATAAGAGACCTACTTCAGATCTAGCCTGGCTCTTTCTCTTATGGGACTCTTTGTAGTCCCTTTGATGATCTCATCTCTCTGGAGACCTTTAGAAGAATTTCCTCCCAATCAGGTGACCTCCAAACTTATGACCATTATGACCCTATCCACTCACTTACTCTTCTAACCCACAACCCTGCTGTGATGGTCCACACCACACTTCCAGCCTTTCTGCTGGGTGCCTTCCACTGGCAGGAAACCCTCTTGGGAAAAGTCCTCTTCAATAAGATTAAAAGCTGGATATGTGATTCAGGTCTACCTGGTCTGCTGAAAAGTATGCTTATCTTGGTCCTGCCATCAGCAAAGGAGGCTTGCCCTCACTGTGGCCCTTCCTGCTCGCTCTGTTTTCTTTTTTGTGTGTGTGGTATGCGGGCCTCTCACTGTTGTGGCCTCTCCCGTTGCAGAGCACAGACTCCGGACATGCAGGCTCAGCGGCCATGGCTCACGGGCCCAGCCGCTCCGCGGCATGTGGGATCTTCCTGGACCAGGGCATGAACCCCTGTCCCCTGCATCGGCAGGTGGACTCTCAACCACTGCGCCACCAGGGAAGCCCTCGCTCTGCTTTCTGAGTGGCTCCAGCCAGTCACTCTGGATCCAACCCTTGGGTCTCTACAGGCAGGAATCTGGAACTGGTCCCTATGTCCACCAATCTTCTACCCGCACCAAGATCCCAGAACAAAGGTCACATTTGCTGAGCAGTTTTCTTGTAGACCATTTACTTGGCTTATGTTAAAGGGGAAGTTCTTCTTCCCCTGAAGGGAGGGAGTCAATGCCCAGCATAGCCATTGGCAACTCTCTTTAGAGAGATACTTCTTCTCTAGTCTTCCTCTCATCCATCATCTCACATGCCCTTGACATGCATGAATGGCTAAGGGCTGCTGGACAATTGTTAAATTGCCCCCTTACAGATATACACAGAGATCTGGCACTTTTTTAGAATATAACAGCAATTAACATCCCTTGATTTCACCTCGGCAAGCTCAGACAAATCTAAGACAACAGAAACATTTCCTCATACAACCTGTTACATACACAATATAATTTCTCATAGTAATGATTGTTATGAAAAACAGAAAGCAGAGAAATGACAGGGAGTGTCAAAAGGGTAAGTTGTAGGGACAAATCCAGATAGGACTGTAAGAGAAAACCACTCAAAGGAAGAGACATTGAAGCAGATGCCTGAGTGCTAAGGGGTAAGTCATGTAAAGATCAGGGGTAAGGGCATTAAACAGAGGATATAGCAAATGTGAAAGCCCTAAGTGGGAATGAGGTGGTATATCAAGAAGTAAGAAGAAGGCCAATGTAGTTATAGTTAAATGAAGGAAAGAGGTGATGGAAGTTAACATAAGACAGGTGGGTAGAGACCAAATCACATAATCACATAAGGCCTTCTAAAGAATTTGTCTTTGACTCTAAGAGTGATGGACATCACTGGGGAGTTTTGAGCAGGGTGATATTATAAGTCTGGTTTTGTATTTCAAACTTCACTCTGGCTGTTATGTGAGTAATAGACGGTGGAATTATAATCACCCATATGTGCAAACTATGTTGAGGGTCTAGTGAGAGCATCATGCTTGATGTGTATGTTTAACTTAGTTATAAATCAGATACACACAAACCAATGAAGGAGCAAAATAGGATGCTATCTAAAACTCTTCCTGTCCTCCTTTAGGCATTATTCAGTCCAATGTGTCCAATTTGAGGCTAGAGGTTGGAAAGAATGTAGTCAAGATCCCAGCAATAGTTGAATACAATGGAGTAAAGTTAGTAAGTGTGAAATGTATTCAAGAGAAAAGCTTTAAAGTAAGGTTATTTGGACTCTATGGCTACATAACAAATCACTTCAAACTTGGTAGCCTAAGTCAAGGAAAACATCATTTTGTAATACCTAATGGTTTCTGTGGGTCAAGAACTGAGGAAGGGCTCAGCTGGGTGTTTCTGGCTCAGGTCTCTCATGGGGCTATGGTCAGAAGGTAGGTGAAGCTGGAGCAGTGAGGGGGGAGGTACTGGGGGCTGGGTGGATGTTGCTCTATTTTCATTTAGTCTTAGGGTTTCTCCATGTAGTTTCTCAACCTGGGATAGTTTGAGTTTCCTCAGACTATGGTGGCCTCACGGCAATTAGGTTGTTTACATGAAGTCTTAGGGCTCTAGCCCAAGAATTCCAGCTTACCAGGTGGAAGCTCCATCATCTCTTCTGCCACATTCTTTTGGTTACAAATGAATCACAGTCCCTTCCATATTCCAGGGGAAGGGATATAGAACCCCCCACCTCCCAATGGAAAAAGCATCAAGATCACATTGTTGATATGGAATTGGAGTTATTATTGCTACCAAATTTGGGGGAGTTTTTGCATTTTTAAATTGAAGTATAGTTGCTATATAATATTATATGTTACCAGTGTACACTATAGGATTCACAATTTGTAAAGGTTGTACTCTAGTTATAGTTATTATAAAATATTGGTTATATTCCCTGTGTTGTACAATATATTCTTGTAGCTTATTTCATACCTAACAGTTTGTACCTCTGAATACCCTACCCTGATATTGCCCTCCCTTCCCTCTCCCCACTGGTAATCACTGGTTTGTTCTCTATATCTGTGAGTCTGCTTCTTTTTTGTTATAGTCACTAGTTTGTTGTATTTTTTAGATTCCACATATGTGACATCATACAGTACTTGCGTTTCTCTGACTTATTTTACTTAGCATAATGCCCTCCAAGTCAACCTATGTAGCTGCAAAAGGCAAGATTTCATTCTTTTTAGTGGCTGATATTCCATTGTACATATATAGATATACATAAAGATATAGATATACATATAGATATGGATATAGATATACATATACATTCTTTATTCATCCATCTGTCGATGGACACTTAGGTTGCTTTTATATCTTGGTAATTGTAAATAGTGCTGCTATGAACATTGGGGTGCATGTATCTTTTCGAATTAGTTTTTTGTTTTTTTCAGACATATATCCAGGAGTGGAATTATTGCAGCCAACTTTGGAAAATACAATCTGCCCATGACACCTAAAGCATAAGAGAGTATTACAGGAAGTGTTAAGAGAATAGTAAAAATACAGAGAGAAAGACTTTTGGTAATCAGAAGTTAGTGGTAAGTCAAAAAAAAAAACTGGGGGCTTCCCTGGTGGCTCAATGGTTGAGAGTCCGCCTGCCGATGCAGGGCACACGGGTTCGTGCCTCGGTCCGGGAAGATCCCGCATGCTGCGGAGCGGTTAGGCCCGTGAGCCATGGCCGCTGACCCTGCACGTCCAGAGCATGTGCTCCGCAACGGGAAAGGCCACAACAGTGAGAGGCTCGCGTACCGGAAAAAAAAAAAAAAAATGGGAATAAAATCAAGACACTTGTGCACAACACTAGGAACAAAAGTGATATCTGCTTATAATATTAGTTGCCTACACTCACATAGATCCATGCATGCATACACACACACACGTACACACAAAACTATAGCCCCCCAGAACCCTCTAACCCAACACTGTAATGACTTCCACTCTGATCAGTATTTTTTATCCACAGCTATTGTGGCAACTGGTGCCTGTGCTCCACTACCTCTATATACATTTATATATCCTTGGAGAGCTTCCCCTGACATACAGGAGAAGGCTTGCTAATGGTTGTCCTCTCAGCTCAGGGCAAAGTAATTTCTTCAGAATCCTGTTGTCATTCATCCTCCTCACATGAACAGCCTAGAGAAGTGGAGTTGCAAAGTGCATGGCTTGGATGCCAGTGGATTGGCGGGGTTCCAGCTTCTTACTCTCAGCAACCTTGTTCTGCCATTTGATGTTAAATATAGAATGTAAGGGGCAGGGTGAGAACACTAGAGTCCCAGACAAATTCTAATTTTTCCTGTCTCCCCATCTATCACCATCTGCTTATCTCTCTCTTTTATGGTGCTTATCATCACAGTGCTTACTTATTTCCAGTCCCTTTATTCTGCGACAAGCTGATCCATACTTTTACAGTGGGACACTCTGCTTAAAAACATCACAACTACTAAGAATACAATTAACATTTCAACTAACCAGCACTCATCTTGTCAGAATCCCTAGTAAACCAGAAATGAGAGTAAAAACCATCAAATCATAGAAACCAACTTTATATCAAAGAGTTGCCAAGGGGGAGTGGGGGTGGGAGAGGGATAAATTGGGAGTTTGGGATTAGCAGGTGGCAACTAGTATATATAGGATGGATAGACAACAAGATCCTACTGTATAGCACAGGGAAATACATTCAATACCCTGTGATAAACCAAAATCGAAAAGAATAGGAAGAAGAATATTTATGTATAACTGAATCGCTTTGCTGTACAGCAGAAATTAACACAATATTGTAAATCAACTATACTTCAATAAAATTTTTTTAAAGAGTTGTCAAAAAAGGAAACTTCTAGAGTGTGTTCAGAACATGTATACTCTGCCCAATCTGTTCCTTTCATCTCTATAGCTACTCTAAACAATAAAATTTTCAAAAATGTTGACAAATAAATACTATGGTATATTGAGAAGAGCTATATTAAATTTTAGAGGTCCTAGACAAAATGCACCTCTTCTATTATTCTGTTTAGTTCACGGCCCCTGAAGGCCAGCTCTGTAATCTTTGGCCATCACTGTAGGCCTCAGTTTCCTGGTCTGTTAACTGAGAAAATAGAGTGGGTAATTTCTCTGTTTCTTTTTTAGGTTTCTAATTTGAAGATTCAGAACGTTGCATGTGGGGTATCTCAGTTAATAGAATATTCAATTAACTAGAATATTCATTACCCTACATTCTATTTAATTAAGTTTTAATATAGTAGTAACAATAGTTATATCTTTTACCTGTGTATCATTAAATTTCATAAATATTTTGATACCTATTTATGCTCTTACTTTAACTTCAAAATGTCCAGAATGAATAGGCGATCTATATTTCTGTACCCTCTGATATTGAAGGGATGGATGCAATTGTATAACAGGCAGAGAGATTCTATTTGGTATAGTTTGTATTGTTCTTTTTTCTTGAGTTAGAAAAATACTTTAAGGTTATTCAAAAATGAAAGGCAAAACTATGGAAATATAAGTCATTCAAAATTTCCCTTATCAGAGCATTATAATAATCTCTCACAGACACATGGAAGAAATATCTAAGCTCAACTACAGGCTTAAGTCAAAGTTAAGTTTGAATCAACTGTCTAAGAATAATGTCTCATAGCTTTAGAGCACTTTCAAATTTAGCAAACACTTTCAGGCACATTATTTCATCTGAATCCCACAATGACCCGGAGTCATTGTTAACTGAAATGCAATTGTTAATCTCATTTTACTGATGAATCAACTAAGATCAAAGAGGATAAGTGACTTGCCCAAAAACACAAAAGTAATTATAGAAAGAATCAGGACCTATTAGAACCATAGAATTCAAAGTTCATAGGAACCTTAAAGGTCATCTAGTGAAACCTCTCTGCTGAGACATCAGTCCTATGGCAGCGATGGCCAGCTGGCCATTCAAAATTGGGGTTCTCAGATGCATGAGGGAAGGGATGTGGGAACAGATGTATATGTATGACTGATTCACTTTGTTATAAAGCAGAAACTAATAAAAAAAAATTGGGGTTCTCCTTTCCATAGTAGAGATTTATAACTGGGAGGTGGCTTTCCAGCCAGGGACCACATTTCCCAGTATTTCTAGTATCTAGGTGTGATCAATTATCACCCAATATAACATGAGCAGTTCTCATTTTTTCTCCACCCTTTTTTCCCTAGTTCAGAGGACAATGAAGCCCAAGGAGATGGTATACAAACACAGAAGGTGCCCTGAATCACCCTAAGGAAGAAAGTTGTCTGCCAACTGGAACACTTATACATGAACAATAATCTGAAATTGTGTTAAGACAGCAACATTAGAGATTTAATTGTTTTCCATAGTTAGCATTATCCTAACAAATAAAAATCTCCTACAAGCCCCCTGACTCAAATTAAACACAATATCGAGGGCCTCGTTCCTACCATGGACAGATCATTCCATGTTTGAACAGCTTCTGACTATGAAAAAGCTTTACCTGCATTAAGAAGATTTTTTTTCCTGTTAGCTCAGTTTGGTCCTGGTATGCCTTTTGAACTCACACAGAACTGACCTAACACCTCTTTCACATGACTTATGTCTGCCTCTAACCCTTTATCACAGACAACCTTTGTTAAAGAAGAACGAGTCTTTATAGAAGTTATGTTTCCACCACAAGATCCTAAGTTTCTCCTCTCTGGCAATGCTTGATGCAATTCCAGGCAAAGGACAAGGGTTTGATAAATACTGAGTGTCTTATGGAAGCTTGTCCTGATTTTGGAGCTGAGTTGTCACCAGCTTTGGAAGCATTTCTAAATTCACTGAGACCAAGTTAGGTTCTTTTCTCTTGTATGCCTATAGCACCTCACATCTCTTTCTATTATAACCCATCCCACGTGATATTATAATTATAACCTACCTGCCTATCTAGTAAAGTCATCTGAACTAAGACTATCACTGGCAAGAAGCCCGCCTACCATTCTTTCATTATACCTAGAGCCACAGCTTATACAGCTCCAGGGGGTATCCTTCCCATTATAGTCCTTAAGTTTGTGTTATAAGGTGGCCCCAAGATCCTCTTGGAGCCCAGAAGATAATGCTAATATGTTCTTCTTTCTCCTTCTCTCAGGTTACCCCTCAGTCCACTTCATGGGTGCCTGGAGATCTCATATTCCTTTTTCCCTTGCTCACTCTTTTGCTATCACTCCCACTGTGCACACACACACACACACACCAGCTTCATCTCACCCATGCTTCATCCCTTGCCATCAAGCAGAGCAAACATAATGGGTTCAGAATAGAGAAGCAACGAGACAACAAATTTCAAACTTGCTAATATTGATACCTCTCATAGCATAGCTTGAGAAATCATAATGTTAAGACACCTCCTTATGGTAAGGAAAACTGATGTGAGGGGAGAGATTGAGGAGCTGGATGGGGAAGGAAAAAGAGTGAAAGGAGTTGAAATCCCCATCACTGCATGTGACTCTCTTATTTGCCTACATGTCTTCTCTTCTAAATTATTATATATTTATCTACTCATTTACTTCAAACTTCTGTAACATTTACTAGGTGCCAGGCATTGTTCTAAGCATTTTGCAAATGTTAACTCATTTTACCCTCATAATCATTCCATAGGGTAGAGTATCTTGATGTCCCCATTTTACAGATGAGGAAATTGGAGACAGAGGTCTTGTAACTTGCCTAATGTCACCAACCAGTAAAAGTTGTATCAGGATTTGAACCCAGAACCCATGCTATTTAGAGCTAGCTCTGTTGTCACTTAGAGGAGCTCTTTGAAAATAGAGATTGGATCATACTCTGTTTTGTATCCCCACAACCTGGCACTAAGTTTCTGCAATACCGTAGACATTAAAAATATTGCTTGAATCAACGAATGAGTGAGTGAGTGAATGAATGAATGGAATCTTTTCTGATTTACTTAGAGAGGGTGCCTTGAGTGGAAACTGACTCCACCATGAGTTTTCAGCCATCTCTCTCTCTCTTTTTTTAATTTTTATTGGAGTGTAGTTGATTTACAATGTTGTGTTAGTTTCAGGTGTACAGCAAAGTGAATCAATTATACATATACATATATCCTTTTTTTTTTAGATTCTTTTCCCATATAGGCCATTACAGAGTATTGAGTATTGGTACAGCCACTATGGAGTTTGCAGCCATTTCTAATTGCACATTTTCTCCCAGGTTATTGCTTACCCCTGTAGAACACAGGCACATGGTGCTTCTCTCAGATGCCTAATGACAAGCTGAAATCAATCTACTCATTTGCAGTAGAAGCATCATGGAGTACACAGCAATCCTGTCTACTTCGAAATGTATTCTCTGCCTCCCCAGCCCCAGAGAAGATGCCTCAGGAGAAAAGCATTATATCTTCTATTGCAGCGCCTCCTGCCCACAGAAAGATGATACGCACTCAGCAGTATGGGATGACTCAAATCCCATCCTTCTGAGGCAAAGGTGTGGAGACGGAAGAGCAGTCACAGAGCTGCCCATATCCCTGCTCTGGAACTAACCTCATAGGAATTTGCTTGCTCACCTAGGGTGTCACCTCTATCACCTCTTGTGCCTTGTTTTCATCAACAGGTTGGAAAAGATTTCTGGTTTGTCATTTTAGAGATGAGAAAAGTGAAGTTTTGCTCAAAGTGTTTCATTAACATGTCCAAGTACACATGGGTGCCATACTGAACTTTGGATCAGGACTTTGGATTGGAACCTCTGGCTTTTCATTCTTGCAAAGGTTATTTTCGGAAACTTATCTGGAATAAACCTCAAGCAGATGAGGAATAGCTTCAGGATGCTGTGCCTCCATGTGAGTTGAATCTATTACTTGCCCATCCCTTCTGGGAACCATCCTAGACAAAGTGTCTATTGCTTCCTTGGAAAATCCTATCCTGGATCTGAGGCAAGCAATTTCCTTTTGTTCATCCAATTCCCAAGAGTGCGGTGTCAGGAACCCTCAGTGGACTGAAAGGAGGGAGGAAAAGGCAACAGCTCTAACTCTCTCACCAAGCATCTGTGGCTTTAAACGAGTTGTTTGACCTCTCTGGACTCACTTTGTAGACTTTTGCACAGAAAACAAAGGGATTGGATTAAATACATGTTAGGTCCTGTGCGGACCGGCACAGAAGCTGTAGGTCAACTTCATTGCAGGCTAGCACAATGGAAATCACCACAATGAGGTAGAAATTATCCATACCTTAACTGTAGACAAGGGGCTGTGAACTCTCAGTTGTGGTGCAAGAAATGGATTCAAGAATTTATTGCAGACTGCTGAGGACATCAGCCCAATGTGCTGTAGCTGCAAAGGTCAACAAAATGATGAGTATTATCCAAAAGGGTATTATAAAACACAAGCAGACCAATTTAGCATTTATCCGGAAAACAGAATCACTATATTTCCCTCTGAAATGCAATACTCTTCAAATTGCTACACCTCTAGAAAAGTCTGAGGAATTAGAACAAATCTAGAATGAGAACACTTTAATGGCTTAGATCGTGGAAAGTGGTAATCATTGAAGGACAGCCTAAAAAGATTTAAATTACACTACGACTATGAAAAAGCAATTCTCTGCCATTAGTATCCCATATAATATTTAACATTTCTTAATTTAGCTATACATACATATTTAAAGTCTCAGATTAAATAAAGTAAAATGTTATTTAGAAATAAGGTTTCTTCTAACTCTCACATTTCATAAAACAATTATTCTCAAATTCTTCATGTGCACCTTTAGTATGAATAACTCTTTCATTATTAAAGTCACAGTTTGAGTCATCTAGTACAGTTTTATAAAGCACATCCTCCTCACTGCCGTTGAAGTCATTTGAGGTGCAGTACTCTGAATCCATGTGTCTCTTTGCTGGAAATTAGATTCCAAACAGCAAGTACCTATTCACATAGCACTTGGACAATCCATCATTTCATTCACATATTACAATAATAGCACCATAATTTATTGCATACTTTTCCCAAAGCTTAGCCACCTATCTGTTCTGATTTTTTTTAAGTTGTTCACAATGATATCAAACACTTGGAATTGTGAGAGTATACCCTCCAAAATAATGACTAAATTACTAATATATTTGCCTCCTTTTTTTTTTTTTTTTTCCTGGTACACGGGCCTCACACTGTTGTGGCCTCTCCCACTGAGGAGCACAGGCTCCGGATGCGCAGGCTCAGCGGCCATGGCTCACGGGCTTAGCTGCTCCGCGGCATGTGGGATCTTCCCGGACCGGGGCACGAACCCGTGTCCCCTGCATAGGCCGGCGGACTCTCAACCACTGCGCCACCAGGGAAGCCCTATTTGCCTCCTTTTATTTTAATAATTTCATCAGATGATTTCTCTAACCAACATAAACTAGCATTGATTTCTCTAACCAACAAGCTAGCACTGATTGAAATGACTTGAGTACAATTTGTCTTCCTTTAAAAATACTATATTGTTCAGGAAAAAACTATTTCAGAGAGCATGCCATAATATGAGAGATTGTAGGCTCAAAGGCAGCCATTCCTCCTTTTCCAAGAGATAATTAGAAGATAGCTCACACATATAGGAGATGTTAATTATGAATTTAAAAATTATAATAAAGACTAAACTTTCATTATTTCTTTTATATTTTATTACCTAGGGCTCTGATTGTTCAGGGTTGGAAAAGACACCTAACATTCATTGAACACTTACTGTGTGCTGGGGGCTTACATATATGATTTCCCAGAAAAATTAAAACAGCATTCAGGTATAGGTTTAATTACATTGAGCTTACAGGTGGATAAACTGGGACTCAAAAAGTTTTTAAATAGCCTGTTTCCCATAATCCTTAAAGTAGTGAATTAGAACTGAGATGTCTCTGAATCTAAAACCCTTGTTCTTTCTATCATGTCGGAAAGTTCAAAATATTAGAACAAACAGCTATATCTCAAAGGTTTAGAGAGATAAATATAAATTAGAGTATCTTTTACTTCATATAATGTAGGAATTTATGTTTTACAGCCTTTGTAGTTTTGATAGTTTGTTGCATTTATTATCTGATTTTATATCTGTAAAAATTAAATATCTCTTGGGCTTCCCTGGTGGCGCAGTGGTTGAGAGTCCACCTGCCGATGCAGGGGACACAGGTTCGTGTCCCGGTCCGGGAAGATCCCACATGCCGTGGAGTGGCTGGGCCCGTGAGCCATGGCCACTGAGCCTGCACATCCGGCACCTGTGCTCTGCAATGGGAGAGGCCACAACAGTGAGAGGCCCACATACTGCAAAAAAAAAAAAAAAAATTAAATATCTCCCAAAGTATGGTCTAAAAATATGAAGTGACTCATTATCAGTAAGTATCCCTGCACCCTATCAAATATAGTATGTTATCAAAACTTTGGAATTTATCCATCTAAAAGGTGAGAAGTGGTATTTCAATCTCATTTTATTTTGCATTGCTCATTATAATAATATTGAACATATTTTAATATTTTAAGGTCCTATGCCTTTTTTCTCCCTGTGAACTCTGCATTTATAAATTTTGTCCATTTTTCTATAAAGTATTTGTACTTTTTGTTTCTCTGTTTTAGGTTTTTTATATATTGGGGTATTAACCCTTTGTATTGTAATTTGCAAATATTTTTCCAGTTTTTTGTTTATGTTTGTATTTAGCTTATAGTCTTTATTGTCATGACTTGGTGGAGTTTTCTTTTTGTTTGTTTATGTATATAGTCAAATTTACTAATCTTTTTCTTCATTGCTTCTAGAGAGTGAGGCATATCTTGTTTGCTTGTAGGATATGAAGGAATTCCCCTGTGTTTTCATCTAGTATGTCTACGGTTTTATTTTTCACTGCTGTTATTCATTTGGAACTCATCCTGGTACACTGTGTGAGGAATGAATGAACTTTTATCTATCTCTATATGGCATTCCAGTTCATGTTTCTTTTAATTCTTATATTTTTAAACATGCTTTGGTACATCACCAATCATTAACAGTTTAAATGGCTATAGAATTCTTGTTTGGAAATAATTTCCTTGGAATTTTTAGCACCCAGCATCCTCTTACACCCAGTGCTGCTCTTGAGACATTCCATGTCATTTATTTATTTATTGGTATGAAACTTGGTTTTTCTCCTTTTCTCTCTCCTCACCTCCTCTTCTCTCTTCTCTCTCTCCCTCTTTCTCTCTCTCAGGTTTTAAGATCTTCTCTTTACTTCTGTGGCTTTGAAATTTCATACAGAGACATCTTTCTGAGTGTGTTATTTTTACATAGTGCTAAACACTTTATGAGTCTTTTCAGTCTACAACTTTCAGCTTTTGGAAATTTTCTCATGTTATTTCTTTGGCAATACCTAACATCCATTTTCTCTACTTTCTTTCTAGAAATACTGTTAGTCAGCTGTTGTATTAATTCTCTAATTTTCTTACCTGTTTCTCTCTAGTGTTCCATTGCTTTGACTTATTCTACTTTCCAGCAGATCTCCTAAATATTTTTCTCCAACTGCAATATTGAAATTTATATTCCTATTACTTTTTACAAAACTTTTTCCTGAATATTCTATTATAGTAGCATTCTTGTCTTTGTTTCTTGGAAGCAGCATTTTCTCTCATTTCTTTGGGGATTATTATTCTGGAATGTTTATTTTATTTTTCCTACCTGAAATGGCAGTTTCCTCTAGGTTGTTTTTTACTTTTTGTTTTAGTCATCCTTTTTAATTTTGGAAGCTTTCCCCATCTACCTGACAACTTTGGTTTTCATTTTTAAGGGTGAATATGGTTCTGTATGCAAAGGTAGAGCTTCCTCTCAGAGGTTTCTTGAAAAATGATAGGAACTGGATATTAGCATTCAATGGAAGCCACCAAATATCAATGACTGAATGTCCTATCTCCAGAGACAAGTCTTTATTCTACTATGAGGGTGGGGTAGATAGAAGGAAAGAACAGAGCAGATATCCCTGTCTGCTAACATTCTAGAATCTGAGCATGAGAAGGGAGTTGAAGTATCTCATACTACGCTATGTGGATTCTCATTTAATCCCTTTGTTCTTAACCCACATCTCAATCCTGCACTCCACTATAACCACTGCTATCCCAGAGACTGATATATATATACTTTCTCCACAGTATAAACCTCTGTTCTACCAGGAGAGACCGGAGACCACACCTAAATTCCTAGCTTCACAGGCAGCAAAGGATATGTGTACTCCAAAGATTCTGTGTCCACAAGTCTCTTAGATAGCCTCATCCACCAGAGGGCAGACAGCAGAAGCAAGAAGAACTATAATCCTGCAGCCTACAGAACAAAAACCACATTCACAGAAAGATAGACAAGATGAAAACGCAGAGGGCTATGTACCAGATGAATGAACAAGATAAAACCCCAGAAAAACAACCAAATGAAGTGGAGATAGGCAACCTTCCAGAAAAAGAATTCAGAATAATGATAGTGAAGATGATCCAGGACCTCGGGAAAACAATGGATGCAAAGATGGAGAAGATGCAAGAAATGTTTAACAAAGAACTAGAAGATTTAAAGAACAAACAAAAAGAGATGAACAATACAATAACTGAAATGAAAACTACACTAGAAAGAATCAATAGCAGAAAAACTGAGGCAGAAGAACAGATAAGTGACCTGGAAGTCAGAATGGTGGAATTCACTGCTGCGGAACAGAATAAAGAAAAAAGAAATGAAAAGAAATGAAGACGGCCTAAGAGACCTCTGGACAACATTAAACGCAACAACATTCGCATTATAGGAATCCAGAAGGAGAAGACAGTGAGAAAGGGCCAGAGAAAATATCTTGAGATTATAGTCGAAAACTTCCCTAACATGGGAAAGGAAATAGCCACCCAAGTCCAGGAAGCGCAGCGAGTCCCATACAGGATAAACTCAAGGAGAAACACACCGAGACACATACTAATCAAATTGGCAAAAAGACAAAGAAAAATTATTCAAAGCCAAAAGGGAAAAATGACAAATAACATACAAGGGAGCTCCCATAAGGTTAACAGCTGATTTCTCAGCAGAAACTCTACAAGCCAGAAGGGAGTGGCATGATATACTTAAAGTGATGAAAGAGAAGAACCTAAAACCAAGATTATGCTACCAGGTAAGGATCTCATTCAGATTCGCTGGAGAAATCAAAAGCTTTACAGACAAGCAAAAGCTAAGAAAATTCAGCACCACCAAACCAGCTCTACAACAAATGCTAAAGAAATTTCTCTAAGTGGGAAACACAAGAGAAGAAAAGGGCCTACAAAAACAAACCCAAAACAATTAAGAAAATGGTCATAGGAACATACAAACCGATAATTACCTTAAACATGAATGGATTAAACATTCCAACCAAAATACACAGGCTTGCTGAATGGATACAGAAACAAAACCTATATATATGCTGTCTACAAGAGACCCACTTCAGACCTAGGGACACATTCAGACTGAAAGTGCGGGGATGGAAAAAGATACTCCATGCAAATGGAAATCAAAAGAAAGCTGGAGTAGTGATACTCACATCAGATAAAATAGACTTTAAAATAAAGGATGTTACAAGAGACAAGGAAGGACACTACGTAATGATCAAGGGATCAATCCAAGAAGAAGGTATAACAATTATAAATATATATGCACCCAACATAGGAGCACATCAATACATAAGGCAACTGCTAACAGCTATAAAAGAGGAAATTGACAGTAACACAGTAATAGTGGGGGACTTTAACACCTCACTTACACCGATGGACAGATCATCCAAAATGAAAATAAATAAGGAAAAAGAAGCACTAAATGACACAATAGACCAGATAGATTTAATTGATATTTATAGGATATTCCATCCAGAAACAGCAGATTACACTTTCCTCTCAAGTGCGCATGGAACATTCTCCAGGATAGATCACATCTTGGGTCACAAATCAAGCCTCAGTAAATTTAAGAAAATTGAAATCATATCAGACATCTTGTCTGATCACAACACTTTGGAATTAGAAATGAATTACAGGGAAAAAAGTAAAAAACACAAACACATGGAGGCTAAACAATACGTTACTAAATAAACAAGAGATCACTGAAGAAATCAAAGAGGAAATCAAAAAATACCTAGAGACAAATGACAATGAAAACACGATGATCCAAAACCTATGGGATGCAGCAAAAGCAGTTCTAAGAGGGAAGTTTATAGCTATACAAGCCTACCTCAAGAAACAAGAAAAACCTCAAATAAACAATCTAACCTTACACCTAAAGGAACTAGAGAAAGAAGAACAAACAAAACCCAAACTTAGCAGAAGGAAAGAAATCATAAAGATCAGAGCAGAAATAAATGAATTAGAAACAAAGAAAACAATAACAAAGATCAATAAAACTTAAAGCCGGTTCTTTGAGAAGATAAACAAAATTGATAAACCATTAGCCAGACTGATCAAGAAACAGAGGGAGAAGACTCAAATCAATAAAATTAGAAATGAAAAAGGAGAAGTTACAACAGAAATAGACCACAGAAATAGAAAGCATACTAAGAGACTACTACAAGCAACTCTATGCCAATAAAATGGACAATCTGGAAGAAATGAACAAATTCTTAGAGAAGTATAACCTTCCAAGACTGAACCAGGAAGAAATAGAAAATATGAACAGACCAATCACAAGTAATAAAATTGAAACTGTGATTAAAAATCTTCCAACAGGGGGAAAGCAGCAGGGGTGGGGTGGGGATGGTGGTGTGATGAATTGGGGGATTGGGATAGACATGTATACACTGATGTGTATAAAATTAATGAGTAAGAACCTGCTGTATAAAAAATAAATAAGATTAAATTTTAAAAAAATTCCAACAAATGAAACTCCAGGACCAGATGGCTTCACAGGGGAATTCTATCAAACATTTAGAGAAGGGCTAACACCCATCCTTCTCAAACTGTTCCAAAAATTTGTGGAGGAATGAACACTCCCAAACTCATTCTATGCGGCTACCATCACCCCGATACCAAAACCAGACAAAAATACTACCAAAAAAGAAAATTACAAACCAATAACACTGATGAATAGAGATGCAAAAATCTCCAACAAAATACTAGCAAACAGAATCCAACAACACATTAAAAGGATCATACACCATGATCAAGAGGGATTTATCCCAGGGATGCAAGGATTCTTCAATATATGCAAATCAATCAATGTGATACACCATATTAACAAATTGAATGAGAAAAACAATATGATCATCTCAATAGATGCAGAAAAATCTTCTGACAAAATTCAACACCCATTTATGATAAAAACTCTCCAGAAAGTGTCATAGAGGGAACCTACCTGAACGTAATAAAGGCCATATATGACAAACCCACAGCAAACATCATTCTCAATGGTGAAAAACTGAAAGCATTTCCTCTAAGATCAGGAACAAGACAAGGATGTCCATTCTCACCACCCTTATTCCACATAGTTTTGGAAGTCCTAGACACGGCAATGCGAGAAGAAAAAGAAATAAAAGGAATACAAATTGGAAAAGAAGAAGTAAAACTGTCACTATTTGCAGATGACATGATACTATACATAGAGAATTCTAAAGATGCCAGCAGACAACTGCTAGAGCTCATTAATGAATCTGGTAAATTTGCAGGATACAAAATTAATGCATAGGGCTTCCCTGGTGGTGCAGTGGTTGAGTCCACGTGCTGATGCAGGGGACACGGGTTCATGCCCCAGTCCGGGAGGATCCCACATGTCACGGAGCGTCTAGGCCCATGAGCCATGGCCACTGAGACTGTGTGTCTGGAGCCTGTACTCCACAACGGGAGAGGCCACAACAGTGAGAGGCCCGCGCACCGCAAAAATAATTAATTAGTTTATTAATTAATGCGCAGAAACCTCTTGCATTCCTATATACTAATGATGAAAAATCTGAAAGAGAAATTAAGGAAACACTCCCATTTACCATTGCAACAAAAAGAATAAAATACCTAGGAATAAACCTACCTAGGGAGACAAAAGACCTGTATGCAGAAAACTATAAGACACTTATGAAAGAAATTAAAGATGATACCAACAGATGGAAAGATATACCATGTTCTTGGATTGGAAGAATCAATATTGTGAAAATGACTACACTACCCAAAGCAATCTACAGATTCAATGCAATCCCTGTCAAATTACCAATGGCATTTTTTACAGAACTAGAACAAAAAATCTTAAAATTTTTATGGAGACACAAAAGACCCCGAATAGCCAAAGCAGTCTCAAGGGAAAAAAAAACGGAGCTGGAGGAATCAAACTCCCTGACTTCAAACTATACTACAAAGCTACAGTAATCAAGACAGTATGGTACTGGCACAAAAACAGAAATATAGATCAATGGAAAAAGATAGAAAGCACAGAGATAAACCCACATACCTATGGTCAAGTAATCTATGACAAAGGAGGCAAGGATATACAATGGAGAAAAGACAGTCTCTTCAATAAGTGGTGCTGGGAAACCTGGACAGCTACATGTAAAAGAATGAAATTAGAACACTCCCTAACACCATACACAAAAATAAACTCAAAATGGGTTAGAGACCTAAATGTAAGACTGGACACTATAAAACTCTTAGAGGAAAACATAGGAAGAACACTCTTTCACATAAATCACAGGAAGATCTTTTTTGATCCACCTCCTAGAGTAATGGACATAAAAACAAAAATAACCAAATGGGACCTAATGAAACTGCAAAGCTTTTGCATAGCAAAGGAAACCATAAACAAGACAAAAAGACAACCTTCAGAATGGGAGAAAATATTTGCAAATGAATCAACGGACGAAGGATTAATCTCCAAAATATATAAACAGCCCATGCAGCTCAATATTAAAAAAACAAACAACCCAATCCAAAAATGGGCAGAAGACCTAAATAGACATTTCTCCAAAGAAGACATACAGATGGCCAAGAAGCAAATGAAAAGATGTTCAACATCACTAATTATTAGAGAAATGCAAATCAAAACTACAATGAGGTATCACCTCACACCAGTTAGAATGGGCATCATCAGAAAATCTACAAACAGCAAATGCTGGAGAGGGTGTGGAGAAAAGGGAACCCTCTTGCACTGTTGGTGGGAATGTAAATTGATACAGCCACTGAGGAGAACAGTATGGAGGTTACTTAAAGAAGTAAAAATAGAATTACCATATGATCCAGCAATCCCACTACGGCACATGTACCCAGAGAAAACCATAATTCAAAACGACACATGCACTCCAGTGTTCATTGCAGCACTATTTACAATAGCCAGGTCATGGAAGCAACCCAAATGCCCGTCGACAGATGAATGGATAAAGAATATGTGGTACATATATACAATGGAATATTACTCAGCCATAAAAAGGAATGAAACTGTCATTTGTAGAGACGTGGATGGATCTAGAGAGTGTCATACAGAGTGAAGTAAGTCAGAAAGAGAAAAACAAATATCATATATTAACGCATATATGTGGAACCTAGAAAATGGTACAGATGAACCGGTTTGCAGAGCAGAAATTGAGACACAGATGTAGAGAACAAACATATGGACACCAAGGGGGGAAAGTGGCAGGGGTTGGGGGGTGGGGGGTGGGATGAATTGGGCGATTGGGATTGACATGTATACACTGATGTGTATAAAATTGATGACTAATAAGAACCTGCTGTATAAAAAAAAATAAAAAATAAGATTCTGTTTGCAGACTTTCAATTAACCTCATTCAGTCCAGTGTCTCATTCTTGTCTTCCATGTATGCCAAACGCTGAACTTCTCAGGGTTTTGCAGAATGAACTGGTTCATTTCACATCAATGTCTACAACTACAGGCAATTAGTTATAATATAACTTCATCCATGCCACTAACTTCTTTGTCTCTGCTTTTTTTCCAAAATATGTTGAATTCACCCACCTACTATTATCTCCTTTTCTGTTTCCTGTCCTTGAGGATTAATGACATTTTTTAGCCCTTTACTTATTTTTTTAGTAAAGTTTCATTTGTGTGTGTGTGTGTTTACTTGATTTGTTTGTTTGTCTGATTGATTGATTCTAGCCTACTTCAAATCCTTTTTGCCAACAAGTTCTGGTCCAAAGTAAATATTCAAGAACTATATCTTATTTTAGCACCCACAGATAGATGGGCAGATTTATAAAGAAAAAAAAGGAAAGAAGGCGGAAGGAAGGAAGGAAAGGAGACTTAGTTTAGATTTAAGAAAGGGCATGGTGTGCGGAGACTATATGACCCAGACATTTAACGTAGGAAATTTTGCCAAGTTATTATAATCTCTGGCATTTCCACTGAAAAAAAAAAATCCCCATGCCTGGCCCCAAGATTACACCTCCTGGCAGAGAGTGTGAGAGCACTGGCTGCATCTAACTATCATATATTCTCCCCTCTACCAGGCATTTTCCTGGATAAAAAGAAGAATTTTGAGAGTGAAGGGCGGGGAAGGGACAGTGTGGAAGTATCCAGCTCCCCTCTGTGCCCAGCAGGGCATTACTATGCTTTCCAGCCAGCATCGGGAAACCAGCACCCACAGAGAACCTTCAACAGTGTTGCACTGAACACAGAGTTGGACACGGTCCCTAACTTGGTGACCATTTGAAAGTGATGTGCTCCCCAAATGCCAGCAGGCACCGCCAGGCTGGCTGAAAGGACCCTTTGCTGGGTTTCCTAGGTTTCTGCAGACACACTTCAAGAAGGTTATATGTAGTCTGTGCTGAGATGGTAATAAATTAAATTATAGCTCTGGACTAGTTATCTACCATATAATGGTAGATTGTTTCACTGCCTGAAAAAGCAGAGACTCGGTACTTTCTCAGCTGCCTTTGATTTTCCAAGCAGTTGTCCTAGAAAATTTTAAAGAACATGTTCTGTTTTCATCTAAAAATCTGCCATCTTGTAAACACAGCATTTCTAATAGTCGAAAAATGTTTCTACTTTTAGCATGCCATTCACTTTTAAATTAAAGTGTCAGGTGAGAGCAGATAAAACTTCTTTCTTCTCAAGTGTCTTTGTCACTCTCCTAGTTCAGGTTCTCATTACTGCTAGTTTAGTGCAACAGCCTTCTATCTGCCCTCAACTTTAACCTTCTCCTTGATTCAAATCTTGGTCTATCTGACTTCACGTTTATGCTCTTTTCATTACACAATACTTCCTTCCTACTAACCTTTCTAACCTGTTCATCTGATGTAATAAGGGAAGGAATGCACCTCTGAGTAAAACCATTTGCCAACAATTAATTCTCTCTCTCTCTCTCCCTCCCTCCCTCTCTGAATCCCTCTCTCCACTTTTCTGTAGTTCACACTGTCACAGACCCTAGAAGCCCATTTTGTTTATCTTTGTATGCTTAGAATCTACTACAGTGTCTGGTACAAAGTAAATGCTCAATGGATATTTATTAAAGAAATGAACCATTAATTTACAGAAACCATAATATATATCAAGTTGTAATTTTCTTGAATAGCCACCGTACCTGAAGTATAGGAGAAGACAAAGGAAATAACTGGATTGAATGGATTGATCCAGAGTCTGGTTGCACTAGGTGGATGGACTGGAGAGATAAAGAAGCAAGGTAACAAGACAATTGGCTAAAGAGAGTGGGTGAAATGATGTTCTGTGTTATCTAGGGCAGACTTAACAAGAAGTAAAGACTTAAAGTGACTCATCAATTTGAAGAAAATGGAGCAGTTCAAGGAGAGAAGACCTTGAAATTTAAAAGTGAATGTAGGGACTTCCTGGTGTCACAGTGGTTAAGAATCTGCCTGCCAGTGCTGGGGACAGGGTTCAAGCCCTGGCCCAGGAAGATCCCACATGCCACGGAGCAACTAAACCCATGCACCACAACTAGAGCCTGAGCTCTAGAGCCCGCGGGCTACAACTACTGAGCCCGCGTGCCACAACTACTGGAGTCCATACACCTAGAGCCCATGCTCCACAACAAGAGAAGCCAGAGCAGTGAGAAGCCCGCGCACTGCAACGAAGAGTAGCCCCCGCTCACCAGAACTAGAGAAAGCCCACACGTAGCAACGAAGACCCAATGCAGCCAAATTTTAATTAATTAATTAATTTTTAAAAAGTGAATGTAGTATGAGGGAGGTGAGCAACTTGGCTAGAAAAGAGACTGTGGGCCGGGATATTTTGGAGGGTAAGAGGTGGAGAAGTAACAGACTAATGCAAGGAGCAAGAATGGCCACGGATGGAGACTGAGAATTGTAGAAAAGGTCAAGCAACTATAAGGCATCAAAATCATAAGGCAGTATTGCCAGAGTTTAGAAGGACATCCATGCTAGAAGTCACCTGCCAATGCTTTGGTGAAACAGCTGGTAATATTGCCAAATGACACATGCCTTGAACAAAAAGAGGCTTTGATGCAAAGGTGAAGAAGTCATGGTTTATCCCCTTCTTGACAAATGGGAGCCTAAACTGGGTATAAGCAGGCAAGATTTGGGCACACTATAGGACTAGAAAACTCTAAGTGCTGAATGTAGTATAAGTTGCTCCAAAATAGTTGGAAGAGTGCAAAGAAAGATGTATTGAGTACATACTGAGAGCTGTTAGGGACCCTTGTAAGGCAGAGAGTAATAAAGAGCATAAGTGATCTGCTATTTTCTGTTCACTTCTCATTACCTGTTCATTCTGACCGTACATATATACTGGGCTCTTCAGAACAGCCTTACATGTTGGCACAGTCAAGCACATGCCTCAGTAGTCTGATTCTAGGGGTGAAGGAAGGCTCACTATCTCTTGCCAGCCTGAAATGTCTCTAAGGAGTCCAGCTGCGCATTCAGAAAGTCACATGAATGTAATTTCTGCAAAAAATAAGTAAGATTTTTAACCTCTCCCTGCAGAGAAAGGATGCACAGTGGGGGATAAAGGCAGCATGCCGAGAAGGAAAAAAAATTAGGTCGCAGGACATTTATTGGGAGATGAAGACATCAGCTGAGATGTGGAAAAAGAGTACAGAACAGGATACTCTGTGGAAGATCTGTGGAAGATCTCAAAGGCAGTCACCCCTTGCCACTCACTGTCACTAAGGACCTGGGCTTCTTAATCTTGTTCTCAAGGGCTCATGCACCGAGCATGACAGCTCCACTTTCCACTAAAAATGGAAAACTATGTTTTTGACTTGAGTTGATGACTATATATTACTAGAGCCACAGCAAAAAATTAAACAGAAAAACAAAACAGGCTAAATGAGCTACCTAAGGTATTTATTTGCTGCATAGCTTAGAAGATGACTGAACTTCAGAATCCTGTATCAAAGTCAACTGTTAATTTTGATTTTTTCATGTTATCACTTTGCTGGGAAATACAATGAATGAAAAGTACTCTCTCCTGACCCATCCCTTTCTCATTCTTTGTCTCTCTGTTACGTGTCTGTCTGTCTTCTGTCTGTATCTTTTTCTGACTCATCATGATCCTTGCCCTCCCCCATCCTCCTTCCCCTTCTCCTTCTTCTCCTCTTTCTCTTTCTTCTTTTTCTTTTTCTTCTTCTCCCTCCCTCCCCCCTCATCCACCTTCTCCTTCTTCATTTCCCTCTCTCTCTCTCCATCATTTGTTTTTTTTTCTTAATAAATTTATTTATTTGTTTATTTATTGCCGTGTTGGGTCTTCGTTTCTGTGTGAGGGCTTTCTCTAGTTGTGGCAAGCGGGGGCCACTCTTCATCGCGGTGCGCGGGCCTCTCACTGTCACGGCCTCTCCCGCTGCGGAGCACAGGCCCCAGACGCACAGGCTCAGTAGTTGTGGCTCACGGGCCCAGTTGCTCCGCGGCATGTGAGATCCTCCCAGACCAGGGCTCGAACCCGTGTCCCCTGCATTGGCAGGCAGACTCTCAACCACTGCGCCACTGGGAAGCCCCATCATTTGTCTTTAAATTAACTTTATGAAGATATAATTTACATACAAAAAGACACCCGTTTTAAGTACACATTTTGAAGAATATTGACAAATCTATACACTTTGGTAACCAACCTCACAATCAAGATATACAATGTAAGTATCACCCCAGAAGTTCCCTCGTGACCTTTCCCAAGGTAACTACTGATATGCTTTGTCATTATAGATTAAATTGTCTTCTCTAGATTTTCCAATAAATGGAATCATACAGTATGTACCCATTTGTGTCTCCCATCTTATCCTCAGCATAATGAATTTTAGATTCATACATGTTGTTACAGGTATCAGGTTCAATCTTTATTTCCTGAATAGTATTCCATTGTATTAATAATACCTGTGTCATATGATAAATGTATGTTTAACTTTATGGGAGACATTCAGTCTGGTTCAAAATGACTACACCACTTTCCATTCCCTCCTGCAGTGAATGAGAGTTGCATTTGCTTCAGATCCTTGCCAACTCTCCATATTTCCCATCCTTTCAATTTTTGTCATTCTAATGTATGTATGCTGGTATAACATTATGATTTGCATTTTTATTTTCCTGGTAAGTAATTATGCTGCACATATTTCGATGTGATTAGTTTCCATTCATTTTTCTTCTTCTGTGAAGTATCTATTCAAACTATTTACCCATTTTTTGTTAGTTTGTCTTCTTTTAATTGAGTTGTAAGAGTTCTTTATGTATCATGGGTACAAATCTTTTGTCAGATATAGATAGCAGCAGTCAAATATGTGGTTTTAATTAAATTAGCAAGCTTTAAAAATAACATCATTGGTCATAGAATTCTAAAAATATAAAATAAATCTCTCAGTAACACTGGCTTTAAGGAACCTCTGAACTCCCAGCATCAGGACAAAAATCCCCATTTTTTAGCATCAATATTTTTCTCTTACACTCTCTGTTTAATTTTTTTCTACAAATATATGTGGTTGGTTAAACCCTTTACCCTAATGAATTTGACCTTGATATAGTGGGATAGTGAAACTTGACTTCAAATTTTAGTGTATTCTATAGGAAAACCACCTGCAAGAGTCTGTTTGTTTGCTTGTTTGCTTGTAGGAGTTGAAAAACTATCTGTAAAGGACCTGATAGTAAATATTTTGGCATGGAGGGTCAGAAGTTCCCTTTTAAAACTACTACACTCTGCCTTTATATGGCAGAGAATGTATTGTCATAGACAATACTTGAATGAATGCATGTGCCCCTGTTCTAAGGAAAGCTTTTTTACAAAAACAAATGGTAGGCTGGATTTGGCTTCCTGACCCATGCTATAGTATAAGTGTGTGTGCGTGTGCGAGGGCACACATGTACATGCAAATATGCCAGAAATAATGAAAATAAGGAAGAAGGTTAGTTTAGTTTTGCAAATTATGTCCCTAACAGCTATCTCTGTACCACTGCAAAATTGGTCAGATTCTGGCACTATTGAGGTAAATTTTCAGGTTCAACCTCAGTGTCTTTCTGGTAAATTTATAGAGAAACTATTTCTGTTTTAAGGTCACAAACTGTGGTCTTACCTCTGATCAGCTATTACATAAATCTATTTCAGTCATCACAAGGGAAACTGGTGGATCAATTTAAACCTACCACTCCCATCAGAAAAGTAATTCTAAATGCATGTGAGGCTGAAAGAGCAGAAGTAACATTTTATCTGAAGAAACACTCAGAATCTGTAAAACTACCACATCAAAATAATGTGTATAGGGCTTCCCTGGTGGCGCGGTGGTTGAGAGTCTGCCTGCCAATGCAGGGGACATGGGTTCGTGTCCCGGTCTGGGACAATCCCACGGGCCGCGGAGCGGCTGGGACCGTGAGCCATGGCCACTGAGCCTGCGCGTCTGGAGCCTGTGCTCCGCAACGGGAGAGGCCACAGCAGTGAGAGGCCCACGTACCGCAAAAAATAAAAAATAATGATAATAATAATAATGTGTATATTATTTAGGATGAGCCTGTACGTTTGTAAGCAAATTACTCTAAAATGTTCACATTTTTAGGTCCCAGTAATCTCCCTTTGATCCGTCTTTATATGCCATAACACCTAGAGGCATTTAATGGGTGCTCAGTAATCACTATTTGAATATATACGTTCTCTAATATAACTTGTATCCAAAATTCATTGAGCATGAGACCCAACTGGTACAATACTAATTCCATTTTACTACCCCAAACTGGTTCCTCATCTTGAGTCTCTTAATTCTATTAATTCTACCACGATCTTTGCAATCATCTAGCTGAAATCTTAGCTTTGTCCTGGATTGCATGAGAATTAATTGAGGTTAGAGCTTATCTGAGGACAGCCTTGGTGATTCCCTAGTCTGGAGAACCCAAGATCATTGGAAACATTTCATTCCTTGTTAGTGTTTAACCTGCACCTTAGACCCTTAGAAATGCTTATGTTTTCTTCTTATAAGAAGCATGTATAAGATTTATCTCCTTTGATACTTACAACACAAAATCATTAACTATTATTATTCCAATTTTAAATGAGAAAACCAAGGCTCAAAGAGGTTGTGCAACTCACAAATTTACACAGATCATTAGAGCCCAGGTTTTCATTCAGTAAGACAGAGTCCCAAGACTTGAGGAACTTGCAGTCGAGTAGAACAACTCAGGCACCTGCAAAAACTAAGCAATAAAATCAAATATGTGCTATGAAAGAAGTATCTACAGGGAACACCTGAGGTGCAACAGAATAGTGGAGCTTGCAGGCAAGAACAGAATGAACAGTTTTATTATTTTTTCCTTTAAATCAGTATAACTTCTTGGCCAACATTCAGCTTAGCATTTGCCTGGAGGTGTTGTGTATTGAGCACTCAAGCCCATGAATAAGCATCAGAAAGAAAAGTTTAAAAGCAAAATGAGATCAGGGCCTGGAAGCAATGGAGCAAGGGTAATGGGACTGTTGAGGTCAGCACAGGGAGGCAGGGAGGCAGCAAGCTTTTTGTGGTCCTGAAACTGGGCCTCTGATATCATACATAGCCCATGATATCATGTTATTTCTCTCTCTCCCATGAGCTCCTACAGATGCCCATTCTACAGAAAGAATAAAAGTTACTGATGGCCAAAAAGCACATGAAAAGATGCTCAACATCGTTAATTATTAGAGAAATGCAAATCAAAACTACAGTGAGGCATCACCTCACACTGGTCAGAATGGCCATCATCAAAAAATCTACATCAGGAAACGCTAGAGAGGGTGTGGAGAAAAGGGAACCCTCCGACACTCTTGGTGGGAATGTAAATTGGTACAACCAGTATGGAGAACAGTAGGTAGGTCCCTTAAAAAATTTAAAATAGAGCTACCATATGATCCACAATCCCATTCCTGGGTATATAGCCAGAGAAAATCATAATCCAAAAGGATACATGCACCTCAATGTTCATTGAAGCACTATTTACAATAACCAGGACATGGAAGCAACCTAAATGTCCATCAGCAGAGGAATGAATAAAGATGTGGTACATATATACAATGGAATATTACTCAGCCATAAAAAAGAATGAAATAATGCTATTTGCAGCAACATAGGTGGATCTAGAGATTATCATACTAAGTGAGGTAAGTCAGACAGAGAAGGACAAATATCATATAATATCACTCATATGTGGAATCTAATTTTAAGAAAAGACACAAATGAACTTATTTACAAAACAGAAGCAGACTTATAGATACTGAAAACAAATTTATGGTTACCAAAGGGAAAACGTAGGGGGATAAATCAGGAGCTTGAGATGAACACATGCACACTACTATATATCAGATAGATAACCAACAAGGATTTACTGTATAGCACAGGGAACTCTACACAATATTCTGTGATAACCTATAAGAGAAAATAATCTAAAAAGAATGAGTATATGTATATGTATAATTGAATCACTTTGCTATACACCTGAAACTAACACAACAGTGTAAATCAACTATATTCTAATAAAATTAAAATACTTTAAAAAAAGAACATAACACATCAGCTGGTAAAGAATAAGCTCCAAAAATGTGAGTTCCCTTTCCTACCCTAAAACAGCCAAGATAAATAAAAATGGCTCCTCTTTTTTGAAAAACGAAAAAGAATAAAAGTTAAAATTATGTAGTGGGAAGGTCTGCCTATCCAATGTGTCTTAGTTTTAGGTTTATACCAATAGTATTGGCCAAAACTACCTGGAGCCTACCACAAAGGTTGGGCTATTAAAAATGAGGAAGCCTGCGATTCTTCATGACTAGGATGGTAGGTGGGAGTTACCTGCTGACACCCACAGTCTTATGTTAGCCTCTTGCCTCCAGATTCTCTGAGAATCTCCTCAAGAAGCCTCTTCAACCTGCAGTGGCACCTTTCTGTCAAATACTTCACACGTTTGTCACCAAAATGTTTTGGCAGAAGCATCATCTTCAGGTTTTGACATAATCCCGAAGAGAGACTTTTTCAATTACTACTAATGGAACATTACACTCCTCTTTGGGAACTTCTGCATGAATAAAAAGGGTCATTAATGACATCTACTCTCAGCCCGGAAATCATTAGTCAGTGCTTGGTGCAAGGTTTCTTTTTAAGCACCTCATAATTTTCCACCTCACCACCACCTCTCCAACTCAAATAGCAAGTTACTGAGTTGACTATAATAAAGTCAGTGGTATTGATTCCCTGCAGGTGAAGGCTATTTATTCTCCATTGTTTTGTATATCCCATATTATATAATAATATCTCACATTCCTAAAGCACTGTTCCTCCTGAAGTGTTTTGCCAGTTCTGTGATATTTTCTGACACCCAGTAATAGGAACTGCTTTTGGGGGTAGCTCCTATGTCACTTTCATGTGTGAAAGACTAACTCAGGCTATTGAAACGCCATACTGGGAGGGCTTACCTATCTAATGTGTATTGTAGGACAATTGTTAAGCAAAACTTATGCCTACTGAATGGCCAACTCAACATCTAAGAACAGTCAAGAAAAGAGGCAATGGTTTTAAAAGTTTGCTTAAATTATCCACAAGATTATTCCCACCATTGAGCCAATGCCAACATAGACTTCTAAAGATCTAAAAATGTCAAATTAACCATCATACCTCTTACTTCAGCTAACCAACCTGTAACGTAGACAACTATGGTTGATCATTTAGACCAATGATTCTTAACCTCTTTCTCCTAATGTGTTCAAATATGAAAGACAGATAAAATTAGATAGGGGTTAAGTATGTTTCCTAGT
Organism: Mesoplodon bidens; assembly: GCF_964165515.1. Taxonomy (NCBI): domain Eukaryota; kingdom Metazoa; phylum Chordata; class Mammalia; order Artiodactyla; family Ziphiidae; genus Mesoplodon; species Mesoplodon bidens. Next base: position 65,355,313 of record NC_138177.1, on the reverse strand, counting down.
AATTACCACTCAAAGCATTCTTTTCCAACACATGAAAACTTACTGTAACACAAATGAGCAGAATGATTATAATAGGATAAGCCTGAAGCTACTCTGGTTTATATAAAAAGAAAGTCAACCACAAACTTTGGCCCTTTATTAGTAACAATTTGCATTTGATATACCTCATGGCACACCAGTAACAAAACATATTATCAAGAATTTCTGGTTATATTGAAAATGGAGGGCATATTATTTCAGCATCAATGAAATTTATTGATACCTTCTTCCCCTACCATCTCTAATGATAATTTTATACAGGAAAACAAAAAGATTATCTGCATGTATAGCTATAATTTAGTCATACTGAAAGTCTTCTGGGTATTCATATCATTAAAGTTTTTTCTTAACAAATGTTAAAAAGAAACAAGGGATGTTTTTACACCAAGAAGAACTTCCATGAGTAAAAACAGAATCATGTCTAGAAAATACAATACAGTATAGTTGATAAGAGCACAAACTCTGGAGCAGATTGCTAAAGTCCGAATCCTCATGCTACCATTTATTAGCTGTGTGGTTTTGGGCAATGTATTTAACTTTCTGTACCTCCCTTTCCTCATCTGTAATATGAGGATAATAATAGTACATACCTTACAAATTTGTTGTATAGATTACATATAAAGCAATTGGAACACTGCTTCGTACACACATAGTAAGAACTCAATAAATGTGAACTTTCATTATCATCCCATGATTGAAACCAACTATGAAAGAATGAGTGATGCTGATAGGGTGCCAGATTCTTTTAAATTTTACTTGAAAATCTCAAACACATGTAAATAATGACTTCATTTGAATGGAACCACGAAAAAAATGAAAAGCTGGAGATTACATTTATTTCCCTTGTATTCATTCTCCACTTAGTTCAAAGCACAGCTCTGTGGATAAATACAGTTGTTTGAGGTTGCAGAGGCAGGCTGAAAGCAGGAGATTAATCTATATATATAGATATAGAGTTGGTTTGTTTACTAATTTAGCAACATTTCTGGATTCACTTTTATGCACTCTGTAGAGAAGAGTGTCCTGAAAGTTGCAATGTTCAGACCAAATCAGACAAATACAAGATGATATTCACTACAAATATCATATAAGTAGAACTTAATACACCAAAATGTGAAATAGATGATATATCAGTTAGGAATGCCTGTCACCTACTATTAACAGAAATTAGAAATGTGCGGCTTAAACAAGGTAAAAGTTTGTCATCCATCTTTCTATCTATCTATCTATCTATCTATCTATCTATCAGGGTCAATGTATAGGCTCCAGGCTTCAGTGTCATCATCAGAGATCCAGTTTCCTTCTATCTTTCTGGTCTGCCATCCTTAGAATGCAGTTTCAGTTCTCAAAGACATCTCCAGGACCAAAGTGACTCCTGGAGCTACAGCCATTATGCCACATTCAATGCAAGAAACACTGAAAAGATGGAAAGAGCAAAAAGTTTAATCCAGTTGTATATCCCCCTTTTAAGGAGCTTCTCAGAAGATTAACTCAATATCTTCCACTTATACGTCATTGGTCAGAAGTGAGTCATGTGGTCACACCTAGCTACCAGAAAACCTGGGAAATGTAGTTTTTTAGTTGGGTACATTATAATCCCAAGTAAATTTGGATCTAGTGCTAAGGAAAAGAAGAATATAGATTATTGAACATATAATTTGCAGCCACTGCCATATTCAGGTTGCTAAGAAGTTGTCTAGAATATGAATTTTTGTTTATCAAACTTTATGTTTACAATTTCTGGTTTGCAATTTTATATATTCCAGTTATAAATATAGATAGATAGATGATAGATAGATGATAGTTTTTTGGCAAAATGCCTTCAACAAATGTTAATTAAGCACTTAATATATGCACTAAATTATAGTAGACACTAGAAATATAAAGGTAAGTAAATTAGCAATTTCTCTCAATTTGCTTAGAATTTAGATAGGCGTGTGGACAAATTAACTGCTAATTGCAATAAAAATTGTTAAAAAAAAAAAGTTGGGAGTTCCACTTCTGTCAAGATAGCATTAGGAGTTCCATAACTCTGAAACTGGTGAAAATTACTTTTTTATTTAATTAACCATCTGGAGATGGTCCTAAGGGTATATAACAGATGAAGAAACATTTATTCAAGAAAATCTACTATAATTTGATAAGAACAGCAAGACTCTGATATTTAAACCAAGATCTGCTTCCTCCCTTCCTCCTCTCAACTCAATGAAACTGATGAAGCCAAGAACACAGGGCTTCCTCTCTACCCAGATCCCAGTTGGAGGGTTATCGTCCTAAAAATGGCAGGATGTCAGCTGTTCTCATGAAGCTCCTAGCTACTTGTTGCTAAGGCTTTGTTCCAGGTGAGTGCAGCCAAAAGGTGGGGCTCCCTTCTTCCACCTAGATTCAACTTATGAGATGGAGGCTTCATCTTGGAGTGGCATTTTCAAGAATATTGGGGTCCCAATGTCCCTTGCCCTAGCTCACATGGTGAAGGTTTCATGTTAGGAGAGAGAAACTGAGGCTACTGCCCTCTCTTCACCAAGTATTCAAAGTAGCCACAGTAAATATGTTCAAAGAACTAAAGGAAATCATAATTTTAAAAATTAAAGTATGCTGACAAGGTCACATCAAATAAAGATTATCAATAAAGAGATAGAAATTATTTTAAAAAACAACAACAACAAAGGAAATTCTAGAGTTGAAAAGTACAATAACTAAAATTGAATATTCACTAAAAGTGTTCAATAGTAGATTTGAACAGGCAAAAGAATTAGTGAACTGGATGGTAGACTGATAAGAGATTATGCTCTCTGAAGAGCAGAGAAAAAAGAATGAAGAAAAATGAACGGACACTCAGAGAAATGTGGGACACCATGAAGAACACTAATATATGCATAATAGTATTACCAGAAGGAAAGGAAAGGAGCTGAAAAAATATTCAAAGAAATAATGGCTGAAATGTCCCCAAGTTTATGGAAAAACATTTAGTACAAAGGAGGTGCGTGGGAGAAAAACTGTACTGGACTAAGGAAATGACCCCAGACGATAACTCAAATACACAGGAACAAATGAAGAGAACCAGAAATGATAATTAAGAAGGATAATTTAACAAAAGCATAAATTCATATTTACCTTTCTCTCTTCTCTAAATCTACTCTAATAGTCGTAAAATTATATGAAGTAATAATTACAAAAATGTATTATTGAGTCATAACATTTACAGATGTAAAAAATCTAACAATACTACCATGAAAACAAGGACTTTTTCTTAGATAAACTTTGGGGACAAATTTAGCAATTGGGCTGCCATGTTGGCCTGGGACTATCCTTTTCCCACAGACTACTCAGGAAGGGGTCCTCTTTCCGGTTGGACCTGTCCTAAATGAACGGGCCTGTCCTAAACCCCATCTTACTGCCTGTTTTCTTGGAGCAGTCTCAATCCTGCTTTCATCTGTTTGGGTCCTCTAAGAAGTAGATGCCAAAATGAAATGAAATGTATAATATATTTACTGGGGGAAATGCCTAGGAAGGGTAAAGGGGAAGAAAGCACACAGGCATGATGCAAGACTTGTATCTGTGAAAAGGGAGAGAGAAGGAAAAATTGGGTAAAAAGAACTTCAGATGGCAGACAAGTTCTCAGAAAATCTTGGCCCGACCAGTGGGAGTTCCTGACCCAAACTGTCCGTTAGAGAAATCCTGTCTCAGGAAGGAATGGCCTGGTTCTAGTAACACCCTTGCTCAGTCATTGGCTGGGAAGAGCCTGTGAGAAATGTGACTTCAGAATGAATGCCACAGTGGGTCCAAAGGAGCAGCAGCTGGAAGAGGTCCATCAACTATGTTCCTGCAGCAGGTCCTTGTGAAGGAAGATCTGAGCAGGGCATTTCCAAAGCTCCACAAGACTATACTTTTCTTCTTTGTAAATCCACTGCAGCTCCCATTAAAATGCTCATAGAACTGCTACCAATTGTTTTTACTTGAAAGATCACTTTATAAAACATTACACTATTGTCAGTTATATACTAAAATCATGCCTGCATGGCATTTGAAAAGTCAGTGCTGAATTTACATAAAAGAATAAAATGACAGAGTTCACCCAAGTGCCTCTGAGCATTTTGTCAAAGCTCTGGGCTGTTTAGCCAAGCTGGATGGAGCATGGTGCTGAGTCCAGCTGCCAGGATTATATAGACAGTGAGCACTGCATGATTATCCAGACTGTTGTCTCACCAGTGCATCCCCTTGGTCACAAGAGGGAACTGGAAAGCGGTTATTTAAAACACAAACTTGTCGCTTTAATCACAAAGCTTGTTAGTGCCATACCAGGGGCAAAATCTGGGTCTACTAATGACCAACATCAGCAGTTTTCTTCTGCATGGTTCTGCTTCTAAAATGTAAAATCAGATGTAGCAGTCCCGCATCCATGTCTTTTTCTCTCAATAAAAGATTTCACTGGTTTCACTAAAAGAGACCAATAGGCAATCATACCAAGAAGGCTTATTTTTACATTTATCCTGCCTTGACTTAAAATTAATGTCTATTACATCACTGTCCTACATCCCAAGTTCACAAGGTGTCAGCCTGTGTGCAGCAGGTACTCCTATTCTCAAAGAAGAAGGAAAAATTATCCCTTATTCAGTGATGCTATCAGGCAGCCCTGATATGTCACCATGTGTTAATGAGCTCATTAGATTAAAACCTGTTCCAGGAAGCCTAATTTAAAGTGGCTTGCGATTGTCTTCAAAGTCCTTATTATGAAAAACTCTCATGAACCAGCCAGAGTCAGTTTCCCTGAAGGAAGAGTGAGCACACAATGGCAACCCCCATTCTTGACGAACTCCTATGAGGCAACAGATACTCTAGAGATTCTATGTTTAAAATCAGTTATTAAAGTTAATATACTAGCATAGTCACCACAATGGTTTGCATTCCAAGTGACAGAAAACTTAACTTACTCAACTAAATTTTAACTAAAAAAGAGAAGCCCATGACCTTAGCTGTCTTCAGGCATGGCTGAATTGTGGAACTTGGCACTGTCATTTTTCTCTCGCTTTCTCTCTCTCTTTCTCTTTTTCTTCTTCCTCTGAATGGGTTTGATTTTGATTTTGAGGTCCATTTTTTTCCACATGCTGGCAAAGAAGATTTATATGGTACTTGGTGCTCATCATTCTTTTTTTTTTTTTGCTTTATAACAAATTTAATCAGTTATACATATACATATGTTCCCATATCCCCTCCCTTTTGAGTCTCCCTCCCACCCTCCGTATCCCACTCCTCCAGGTGGTCACAAAGCACCGAGCTGATCTCCCTGTGCTATGCGGCTGCTTCCCACTAGCTATCTACCTTACGTTTGGTAGTGTATATATGTCCATGCCGCTCTTTCACTTTGTCACAGCTTACCCTTCCCCCTCCCCATATCCTCAAGTCCATTCTCTAGTAGGTCTGTGTCTTTATTCCTGTCTTACCCCTATGTTCTTCATGACATTTTTTTTTCTTAAATTCCATATATATGTGTCAGCATACAGTATTTGTCTTTCTCTTTCTGACTTACTTCACTCTGTATGACAGGCTCTAGGTCCATCCACCTCATTACAAATAGCTCAATTTCGTTTCTTTTTATGGCTGAGTAATATTCCATTGTATATATGTGTCACATCTTCTTTATCCATTCATCCGATGATGGACACTTAGGTTGTTTCCATCTCCGGGCTATTGTAAATAGGGCTGCTATGAACATTGTGGTACATGTCTCTTTTTGAATTATGGTTTTCTCAGGGTATATGCCTAGTAGTGGGATTGCTGGGTCATATGGTAGTTCTATTTGTAGTTTTTTAAGGAACCTCCATACCGTTCTCCATAGTGGCTGTACCAATTCACATTCCCACCAGCAGTGCAAGAGTGTTCCCTTTTTTCCACACCCTCTCCAGCATTTATTGTTTCTAGATTTTTTGATGATGGCCATTCTGACTGGTGTGAGATGATATCTCATTGTAGTTTTGATTTGCATTTCTCTAACGAGTAAAGATGTTGAGCATCCTTTCATGTGTTTGTTGGCAGTCTGTATATCTTCTGTGGAGAAATGTCTATTTAGGTCTTCTGCCCATTTTTGGATTGGGTTGTTTGTTTTTTTGTTATTGAGCTGCATGAGCTGCTTATAAATTTTGGAGATTAATCCTTTGTCAGTTGCTTCATTTGCAAATATTTTCTCCCATTCTGAGGGTTGTCTTTTGGTCTTGTTTATGGTTTCCTTTGCTGTGCAAAAGCTTTGAAGTTTCATTAGGTTCCATGTGTTTATTTTTGTCTTTATTTCCATTTCTCTAGGAGGTGGGTCAAAAAGGATCTTGCTGTGATTTATGTCATAGAGTGTTCTGCCTATGTTTTCCTCTAAGAGTTTGATAGTGTCTGGCCTTACATTTAGGTCTTTAATCCATTTTGGGTGCTCATCATTCTTGATGCATCATACTTGGTGCAACATTAGTGCACACACAGAGAGCCTGCAATGACGGCTTACCTAGAGAAGAGTCTGACACTCCCATAGCTACATTCTAGATAGAGTAGATAAACAGAAGTCCTTGCTTACAAAGCACAAGCTTTACACCAATGCCCATCACACTGACTCAAGTCATTGGACCAGGGAGGTAGGTGCCTGTTCCAGAGTCAGTCACTTATAAGCTGGTCAGTGTTCGTGAAGTGGCCTAGTATGAGAAATCTGCCATTAGTAGTACTTTATACTATAACTGAATTAGTAAGATCTTCATCTCTCCTAAAGAATTTGCAAAAGAACATACAACTACACAGGGAGCAGGGGAATAGAAACAAACATAAGAGATCACAGACTGAAGTCATGAAGCCATGGAAGACATGAGAAAGCAAAAACCAAATGATTGACCGGAGAGGAGTGAGAGGGAAGAAACTAGTTCAAGGCAGAAGTAGAAATATAAGCAGAGACAGGCAGAAGCCAAGTCTCTGGAATAACAGTGTCAAGAGTCATGAGCGGCAAAGACACAATTATGAGGGGACATTTTGAGTTACTCTTGGATCTTAGAGCTGCTAATTATTCTGTAATGGATGAGCCACACTCAATTCCTTTGACAGTGGTGCTCAGGAAAAGTTTTTCTGTGTTTGTTTATTTATTTATCTGCATATCCTCATAATAAGCTGCTGTCAACAGTGGTTATCTGAATATGTCTCTGTCTCTTGAAACCTGAAAAAGCACTACACACATCTTGATAATCTAAGAGAAAAGTGCCTTTAAACAAATTTGTTCTAGGACATCTTGGGGATTGCTTCAGCTGGAGTAGTGTTAGTGGTGGTGCTGGTAGTGATGGTGGTGATGGTTGTGGTGATAGTGGCACTGATTTAGGTACTGGCTCCAGCTAATTGATGAAAGCTGAGACCCACGTGAGGAAAGGGTTTCCCCAATGCAACATTATGCAGAAGTATAAAGGAATCTTTCTCTCCAGTCTTGCTCTGTTCTCTGTGTCCATTCCTAGCAAAAGAATGTGAAAGAAGGGAGGATCAATGCACCATAGGTGTCCAGTGAATCAATGAAATCAATGTGCTATCTTGCGAAGAGTAAGGGAGAATAGAGGGAAGATATACCTCATTGCAGCACAAAAGGAAGAACATCCATGTCCTAGAACAATATATTATGCTTATTATACTATTTCTAACTTTGGAAATGAAATTTCTAATGACCAAATGTAGCCATATCCTCATTATTAACAAGGCCATTTACTCCATATACCCAGTGCCCAATATAGTGACTTATAGGAAAAATATATTTCATCTTCATCCACAGTTCCTGACTCACAGCTCCCCAAACCCTTAAAATTCCCAAGCAATAAGAACAATGGGATAAGGGCTTCCCTGGTGGTGCAGTGGTTAAGAATCTTCCTGCCAATGCAGGTGACATGGGTTCAAGCCCTTGTCTGGGAAGATCCCACATGCCGCAGAGCAACTAAGCCTGTGCACCTCAACTACTGAGCCCGTGTGCCACAACTATTGAAGCCCGCGCGCCTAGAGCCCATGTTCCACAACAAGAGAAGCCACCGCAATGAGAAGCCATGCACCACAATGAAGAGTAGCCACAACTAGAAAAAGCCTGCATGCAGCAACAAAGACCCAACGCAGCCAAAAATAAAATAAAATTTAAAAAAAAAAGAACAGTGGAATAATACTTTGTCTCTTGTCCTCAGTTTCTGAAAAAGTTTCAAGAAGGTGACTTTTGTTTCCCACCCAAGGGTGAGGACTGGTTGCCAGGAGAATCAACCATTTGATTAGAGGGCTCAAATTTCTAATCCCACTCCCTGATTTCCTGGGAGGGGAGAGGAACTGGAGGTTGAATCAGTTGCCATTGGCCAGTGATTTAGTCAGTCATGACCATGTAAAGAAGCTTCCATAAGAAACAGAAGGACAGCTTATTGCTCCTTTTTTTTCCCAAGAGTTTCCATGTTGGGAAATCAGAATACTTCCATGTGCCAGGTCTCAAACTCCACAAGGCCAGAGGTCCTTTGTTCAGGACCTCGCCCTATCTCTCTCTTCATCTGGTTGTCGATTTGTATCTTTTAATACAAATCCTTTTATAATAATTTGGTAATCTAGTGAGGAAACAAGTTTTCCTGAGTTCTATGAGCGATGTTAGCAAATTAATTGAACCTGAGGAGGGGTCGTGGGACCTTCTCATTTGTAGCTAGTGGGTCAGAAGCACAGGTAACAAACCGGGCTTGCATCTGGCATCTGCAATGGAGGGCAGTCTTGTGGGACTGAGACCTTTACTTGTGGAATCTGATTCTATCTCCAGGTAAATAGTGTCAGAATTGAGTTGAAAACTTGGACACTCGGCTGGTGTCTGAGAATTGCATACTGGAGTGGGGACTCCTCCACACACACACATTTTGGAATTGGGCTTAGCAACCCTTTGCACCCAGGCATGCAAACACACATATGCAATCCACAATAAATCTGATATATTATGCATACATTACTTTAGGATTTAACTAGTCATTTAGAGTTGCTGCAGACATATGGGGTTCACTGTATCCAGGGATCTTCCAGGGCTATTTGGAATCCAGGATTGCCCTTGTGTGGCAACTTTATCCTTCCCTCTTAGTCTTATCTGAATTTAGGTAAAACCAATTAAGTTCCTTCCAAGAGCTGATTTCCAACAGATATTGGGACAGGTAAGACAACACTCTGCCTGGATTTGACACCAAAGGAATGTCATCCATGTGTCAGCTGCAACCTGGTGGCAGGGAAGATCACGGCCCCTAGCATGGCATCAGCATTTCTCTTAATGACCTCAGGTGTTCTGTGGAGAGAAGGATGACAGCCCAGAGCCCTGTGGAACTGAGGGCCTTAAGGGCAAAAGAGCCGTTACTCTTGTCAGGGAGGAATGACTTGAGCCATGTTAAGCCTGAGGCCATATCGTTATCTGCCTTAGTTTGCTATATCTGGCTCACTTAACTGCCTCTGCAATGCACACTTTTATTCCATACACCCTTCGCAGAGAAATATAGATGGCTGCCATCCGTATAAACACTGGGAAGCTTGTAATTGCCCTCTGTTGCTTAGCCAGCATGACTATGGGTAAAAGGAAAGAGAAGTTCAGGAAAACATTAATAAATTTACACTCACACCCCAAACCGACAGTTCTCAACCATCATGTCACAGCGCTCTGGGAAATCATGATGGATTATGAAGTTTACTGAAAGTAGCCTGTTACTAAAAATAAAGCATGGGCATTTGCAAATTGTTTGCTTTTAAAAAATGAAGTGGATGCAAACTTATCCCAATAAAAATATCACTCCCACCTACTTTCATTCTGATATGCAATCTTAAGATGGAGAGAAAAGAGCAGAATTAAGGAGGGAATCTTGAGGTAAAATGCATATAACCTTGACCTGTTCTTACCTGTGTAGCTGCCCTAGTAGGGTAAGCACTTGGGTATGCTTAGGTCATTATCAATGGTCACATTTCTCAGGGAAAAAAAAAAGAGATCAGACACTCAGGTTTATTTAGACATGCAATCCTTAGTTTACACATGGATCATGTTCCAGAAGAATATCTGCAACTCAGGCATTTTCCATAGGCCATTGTTATTCTCGGTGGCTAATTTCTAACACCAGTTAAATATATCCCAAGTTTTCAATTGATAAACAATGGAAATTTACCCTCTTCTGGGGACCAAAATGAAGTACTGGGGGGAAGGGAGATGGAACCAAGAGAGAAAATGCTTCTGACTCCCATTCAAAAGTACAGATCGTTCTGATGTCAATCTCACCAAGCAACTACCTGTCAAAGACATAATGAAGTGAAGAATTTTATCCTCTAGAAGTGTTCTGTGAGAATTCTTCACAAGAAAAGTAGGATAACAGAAAATATGCCTTTTTTTTTTTTCAGACAAGAGCGGACCATAAAGCATGGTACTGACAAAGAATAGAGTGACCTGGGCTCCCCTGGTGGCGCAGTGGTTGAGAGTCCGCCTGCCGATGCAGGGGACACGCGTTTGTGCCCTGGTCCGGGAAGATCCCACATGCCACGGAGCAGCTGGGCCCGTGAGCCATGGCCGCTGAGCCTGCTCGTCCCGAGCCTGTGCTCCGCAATGGGAGAGGCCACAACAATGAGAGGCCCGCGTACTGCAAAAAAATAAAAATAGAAAAAAATAATAGAGTGACCTGTCCAGAGCTGGAGCAGAAGTTGTTATAAGTTTGAGGAGCAACACAGCAGGTTAACAGCAGGAAGTAGGCGAGGGAAGCAGCCCAGCAAGAAAGAAGCTGGATTGATAAATGACAGCAGGAGGGATTTTCAGCGACTCTCCTGAGGATAGAACTTTGGGGGGAAAAAAATAACATCTAGAGAGGCTTTCTGGGAAGCTTTCAGTTCGGCACATTGGATAAAATCTAAGGTTAACCCCTTTCAGGAAAATCTTCTGTGAAAATTGATGTCATTCTTCAAAGATTCTGCAGTTGGTGTGGTGCCTCCACATCATATGTCACATGACTCTGTGAAGAGGCTGAACCACACTAATTCCTGTTCACAAAGAGGTCACATAATGCTTGATTCATGTCTTCAAATTCACAAGATATAGAATATCTTTCCCTTGAAACATTCTCCAAGAATACTCTATTTCTGGATACTGACAATATTGCAAGTTCCATCTTATGAAACTTACCAAGGATCAGAGCTAACTACCAAGCAAAAGTGAATGTAATTATTTTCAGGATCCCAATATACATGAAGTAGCATTGTAAGTTCCACTAGCTTGAAAATGCTGTAATAATACATTTTTTAATAGTTGCATAGTACAATCAAGCTTATAATGAATTCTCCCCCACCCCAAGCCCCTAGGCCCTTACACACCCACACCTGAATCCTTCCAGGCAGAGAAATGTCAATTGCCCTTTCCAATGCAAAATGCATTTCTGGGGAAACCTTAACTTCGAATCTAATGAGAGTGATGGGACCTTGGAAAATGACTCCATCTTCACACCAACACAGGAACCTTCCTGAATGTGTAACACTATTGAATCAGCTCACCCCAACTCATCCCTCAACCATTCACTGGACGTGCTATGCCCACACACCAAGTATAAAGAACAGAAGAACAGGCTTAAAAGTGGAAATCCATGGGAGACCACAGACAACTAATAGGGCCATAGAATTATAGGATTTTATGTTCTTTTATGTAACTGGATCTTTGGAATAAATTTTCGATGATGTGAATTAGAGCACTCTTCCTTAATGCCTCCCTGAAGTTTTCAACCCAGGGTTTGTATGCGGAAAATAAGATGGGCAAGAAACTGTAGTAGATACTGTGATCGGCCTCTCAGAACCTACTCAGGACTGAGGTACTGATTCCCCCAGGCTCAAGAAGAGGTGGCTACTTATGACTGACCGCTGAGCCCCTCTTTGGGAATTGTCTTTAGCCAAAGGGAATCACCTCGCCCAAAGTTATGTCCCTCTGTGGGACGAGCCTTGTATCTAATATCTGAGCAGAGTGGGGATACACAGGCCCAGCCTCCTTGCATTGATTCAGGATTGCTCTGCAGGGCCATCCCAGTGCAGTTCCCTGTAAGGCTGAGGCTTCAGTTGCAAATTCTTGGTAGTTCAACTTCTCCATTTTCCCATTCTTTCCTCCCTCACTCCCTTACAGATGTTGAACTGGACAGCACTTCCTGTTAAGTTTCCTGCATGCAAATCTCCATCCCAGACTCTGCTTCCCAGGGAACCTGACCCAAGACAGAGATGGGGACTGTATCTCTCCCAGGCCTTATGTCTCTGTTGTAATTACTTAACTCTGCCAGTGTTAGGGCAAAAGCAGCCATCTGCACTACATAAACAAATGGCCAAGGCACTATTCCAATAAAACTTTATTTACCTAAAAATAGGTGATGGGCCAGATTTGGACCTCAGGTTATAGTTTGCTAACCCCTCTTCTTCCATTTCCCAGAAATTAATGCTTATTAAATCTACATTGATAGATAATGATCAACTTAATCTTATGGTTTACTCTTCACCCACCTAAAACTTATTTGGCCTAGAATTTGTTTTCCAACTTATTAATAAGGAATCTGAAAAGGATGAGTTCAAAAGCTTTGCAAAAGTTAAGCTAGGTTATATCTATTATGCCTACTTAATTGACCAGCCCTATAAACGTATTAAAAGAATACAAACCTCTGCAATCTAGATTTATATGCCATTGTTTCTCTATAGAAAGCTTGTGTTCCAGAAAGACTGGATACTTGACACTAATTCCACTTGGAACCCCTTTTTCAAAACTCAGGTCAAATGCTACTTGCAATACAAAACTTTCATAAGCTTCGGGAATGCTGAGGTGTTATTTTTTTTCATCTCTCTATCTCCCAATGCCTTGCACACTCTATGGTACTCATGAAATATTCAGTGAAAAGAAAAAAAAAAGTGAATGAATGTTGTTCCACAGAGAATATGGTCCACACAGGTTGTTACTCATTACATTGTTCTGTTCCAAAGACTTTGTAAGTTCTTTTTCATTCATCAAGAATGTTCAGGGCTTCCCTGGTGGCGCAGTGGTTGGGAATCTGCCTGCCAATGCAGGGGACACTGGTTCAAGCCCTGGTCCGGGAAGATCCCACATGCCACGGAGCACCTAAGCCCGTGTGCCATAACTACTGAGCCTGCGCTCTAGAGCCCACAAGCCACAACTACTGAAGCCCGCGTGCCTAGAGCCCAGGCTCTGCAACAAGAGAAGCCACCGCAATGAGAAGCCCCGCGCACCGCAACGAAGAGTAGCCCCCACTCGCCACAACTAGAGAAAGCCCGCACACAGCAACGAAGACCCAACGTAGCCAAAAACAATAAATAAAATAAATTTATTAAAAAAAAAAAAAGAATGTTCAGTGGTACTGAAGCTTACCAAGAAAGTTCTATAATGTCATAGACCTGTCAATGTTTCATTAAAACAGTAATCTTTTTCCAGAGAATTCCATCAATGCAGAATAAACACTGGCTGGAAACTTAGGAGATCTGAGTTCCAGTCTTGGCTAGGTTATTTGGCTAGATGACCTTGGATAAGCTTTTCCCTGCTCTGGGCCTCAGTTTCCTTATATGTAAAATAAATTAATTGGACTAAATGTTCCCTAGGGTACCTTCTGTATGCTTAATAATGCTGCCTAAAAAGGCCAGGCATTCATCTCCAGTCCAGTGGTCTCTACTTGATCACTTGTCTTTGCCTGGAATCCTAGAAGAACATGAACACTGGAGGCTGTACTCTTCTGTCCTCCTCCAGAGTTCTAGAACCCCTTTCCATCTCAAAATTTTCATGTGGGTGGGAAATTCTTTCTGGCCATATCAATATAAACAGCACAAACAGAGAAGTCAGGGGCTCAGAATGTTTGTGGAAATTCTCTGTGATATTGGAGACTTGTTCTAGGAAGTAAGCATCTTCCAGACAAGAGTCTTGGGTAACAAAGTGTCCCTTAGTCCTTTTGGTGTCTCTCTCTGAGATAGATGTGCCACACCTGCAGGGACAGAGGTTAACTGCCTCAGCATCAAAGTAAGAAACTTTGTCAATTCCTCGTGAGTCACAGGGACACCTGAGAAGAGAGTTGTGACAGATGAGCAGAGAAGCTAAAGAGAAAATACCAAAGGAAAAGAGAAACATAGGAAGTACTAACTGGAGAATGCAAAAGACTTAATGGAGCAATGATTTATACCCATGTGCCTGTTTTTAGGAAGGCAGATTGAAATTCCACAGAGCTTCAATTTTCCTCTAAATGCTTGTGATTTCAGAGACTCCCCGGGGCCCACGCTCCCTCTGGAGAACTCTTAGCAGGATGGAAGTTCTGCCACACCTGCTGCGGAGAGAGATGATTTTTGCATGGAGACAGACTAGGACATTGCCACAACAATGGGAAGAAAAATGAAGCCACTCTTTTAAAAGAGGGGGCTTAGCCAGAGAACCATGAACAATCTCAATGAGAGGTTTCTAAGCTTTACATGTTCCAGAGGTTTCACCTTCCATGGCAGTTGTCAAGGCAACAGAGTAAAGTCACAACCAAAGGACAAATGGCATCAGCCTCACTGAGTGTTGCCACTTTTACCTGCCAACTGCAGGTACAAATAGTGCCCTCTTTTGTCTAGCAACAGCATCCCAGATCTACTCCCAGATTCACAGACAACAGGATGCAGGGAGACACAGACATCCTATTGTTTTCCACATATGCAACTTCTTCATAAACTTATAAAAATTTGCAACAGTCTAAGCGTCTCTGAATTATAGCAACCTTTAAAAATATCTGTTAGGGCTTCCCTGGTGGCGCAGTGGTTGAGAGTCCGCCTGCCGATTCAGGGGACACGGGTTCGTGCCCTGGTCCGGGAAGATCCCACATGCCACAGAGTGGCTGGGCCCGTGAGCCATGGCCGCTGAGCCTGCACGTCCAGAGCCTGTGCTCCGCAACGGGGAGAGGCCACAACAGTGAGAGGCCCGCGTACCGCAAAAAAAAAAAAAAAAAAAAAAAATCTGTTTATTTTTAACCATTCTGGCAATTTGCAGTTACACATCATGGGAAGGAAGTCTTCTGTTTTGAAAAATAATCAGCCACGGAACTTCAGAAAATAGAGCCAGTTTTTGTTTTGTTTTGCTTTGTTTTGTTTTTCTGAACAGACCTATGGTTCTAAATGCTTTCCTTATTCGTAATTTCAGAGGACAAAGTGAACATTCAAATTAAAATGGGCCCAATAGCTCCAGGCCATAAAGAAAACAGACGGCCTCAAGGACATTAGACTGTGTACAAAGAAGTAAATATTCAAATTGTGGTGAGCCCCGATGCAGCGAACCCTCAAACGAAGAGACAGCCTCCCTCTCAGCTCCATCCCAGCCGTAAGATGCACCCAATTTGTAATCTTTCTAAGTGGGAAATAGGCTAGGAAAAGTTTACAGTGAATTATATGTTGAAAGCAACTGACTTGCTCTAAATTTACCTGTTTGCTCTAGAAACATAAACTGGAAATGCCATACGATGTATAGTAATTATCCTGGTTCCCATGATAAAGGCCACTTGGTAGCCTACTCAGATGTGCCAACAGACTGGCTTCCTCTGCTGACCCATTATCATTACACTGTGTGCGTCATTTTTTAAAAACACCAACTTACACACTGTCCAAAACTGAGTTATTTTTTTACCTGTCTTATTTCTTCATTAGATGGACCGTTGGCTCCTAAAGGACAGGAACAATGTCTAAATCATCTTTGTAGTCATTTATCACATGGTTTCTTGCATATGGTATTCATTTATTTATTCAACAAAGTTACTCAGTACATATTAGGTCACGTGTTGTACCAAGTAGACAGACCACTTCAGACCCTCACCTCACCTCCTGCAGAGGCAAAAGTTATCCCAGGAATCTCACCCCATGATGAGAGAGCCAACCAGACTATACCCACTCAGGAAGGACTGAACAAAGCATGGCTAGTTCCTTCTTCCAAACTCCATTCAAAGGTTTGGATGAGCTTGAGCAAGCTGTTTTCTCTCTCCTGCCTCAGTTTCTTTCTTTGTCAAAGAAAGGGTTGGATTTAGTGAGTTAGAAAGTTCCTTCTTGTTATGTAATAGCTAACATTAAAACAGAGGGAAATCGTTTACTAGCAAGAAATAGAGCAGTCCATCAAATAGCCACTAGAGTATTTACTGAGTACTGACAGAGGGCAGAGTAGGAAGGCTCTGCAACCCTCTGGTTACTCTAGTGATATAGACACAGAGCCAGAGGTGTTTATAATAAGCTTTCCAGACTCTGTGGAATGAGAGGTTAAGAAAAGGATTTGGGGAAGAAAATAAGTTCCTTTGAAGCTGGACAATAACATTAATTATTGTGCATTAAATTAAACAAACATCAAAAAAAAAAAAGAAGAAAGAAAAGGATTTATGTTCATTGCAGTGCTGTTTACAATAGCCAAGACATGGAAGCAACCCAAATGTCCACAAACAGATGAATGGATAAAGATGTGGTACATATATACAATGGAATATTACTCAGCCATTAAAAAGATGAAATAATGCCATTTGCAGCAACATGGATGGACCTGGAGATTATCATACTAAGTGAAGTATGTCAGACAGAGAAAGACAAATATCATATGATATCACTTATATGTAGAATCTTAAAAAAAGATACAAATGAACTTATTTACAAAACAGAAACAGACTCACAGACTTAGAGAACAAATTTATGGTTACTAGGGGGAGAGTGTGGGGGGAGGGATAGAGTGGGAGTTTAAGATTGACATGTACACACTACTATATTTAAAATAGATAACTAACAAGGACCTACTGTATAGCTCAGGGAACTCTGCTCAGTACTCTGTAATAACCTAAGTGGGAATAGAATTTGAAAAAGAATAGATACATATATATGTATAACTGAATCACTTTGCTGTACACCTGAAACTAACACAACATTGTTAATCAACTCCAATCCAATATAAAATAAAAATGAAAAATAAACACATAAATAAATAAAGATTTAAAAAAAAACAGAAACAAAAGAAAAGGATTTGAACTGCAGTGGGCAACAGGGCCAGGTCATGCATGCACCCTAAAAAGAAAAGTTCCAGGCCAGAACACAGCTCATTAGAACAAATCAGAGAGAAAGGTATGCTGAAATCTCTTTGATTTATGACCTACTATAGGATATGAAGACATTATTTATGATCAATATGTGTGCCCACTGGCATCTCACTGGAGCCACTGGTTGGTCAGCCCAATCCAACAGACATACTCTCTCTACGTCCTACTGGTACAGGCAATGAATCTAGATTTAGTCACTACCTCCATGAAAAAGGACCTGGTTACTCAACACTTGGGGGCCTGAGCCAGGGATAGGAAATTGCAGGGAGAAGGCAAGTTGGTAGGAAGAAGATGGACCATAACAAGCTTCCCTCGTAATTCTCATTTGCAGTTTCTTAGAGCAGCATCCATCCATAATTCACCTTCCTTAAAGAATCATACAGAATATCTTCGGGTCATTTGGACACTCACAATGAAACTTCCTCAACGTATTTCTCCTAATGCTGATACAAATGGAATCCGAATAAAGATAAAAACTAATCTAGATTGTCACATAATCAGTATTATATACCTCATATTATGCTAAATGATATAGGAAATATAAATTAGGAAATATTAAATATTTTGTGTATATAAAGTATAAAATTTTTACGTGAATAAAATATAAAATAGGAGTTCTCTTGTATCAAGGAGCTCCCTCTTGCTGGGGGCAGGGGAAAGAAATTTACAAATCAGTCATATTTCTCTTCTTCCATTCAGTCCATTCAACATGCCATGTACCCTCTCAGCCCCATTATTTTGAACTTGCCTCCCAGGGCCTGCATCACTATCACTACATATACATTCCCTTCCCCTCAAAAAAAAAAAAAGAAAGGAAGAACTCATACCAGGCAGCCCTTGACCTTACTAAGCCCCACCTTTCTTGTAAATCTCAGCTTAAACATTAGTTTTTCCAGGAGACTTTTCCCAAGGCCCTAGACTAGATGAGATTCCCCTAAAATATGTTATCATAGCACCCTGTACCTCCTGCAGGATCATACTCCTCACACTTGACTAGAATTACTTGTTTTATAGTCTATTGTGTCAGCTAGACTGTAAGTCCTATAAGAAAGGAGACCATGTCTGTCTTGGTCATACCAATCCAACAGACTTGCCATCTGAGTCCTCTGGCAGAGCTTATAAATCCAGACATAGCCATAGTCATTTATCTGCCTGAAAACATTCCTGGTTATCCAGCTCTTAGAGGGCTGACCCAGAGTTCTGATTTTGTGGGGAGAAGGCAGGTTGCTAGGAAGAGGATTTTGTGCATTACCAGTGACCAGCAGAGTCCTAAGCAAGTAGAAGGTGTTCAGTATATGTTTACCACAGACAGAATAAATATAATGAAGAATAAACCAAAGAATGAAATGATTATAGAATGATCAGTGCCCATCAGAGAAGTGACTATAAATGCAATAACACTCAGCAAATGAAAAGTGACAATCCAGCCTGATGCCATTCTTGATTTAGCTTAGTTCCATGTTTGGAAACAGAGGAGTTGATCACTTTTTGTGACTTGAATATCCTTCCCTAAGAAAACATCCACCCATTTTTTTTAACTCCTCCTGTTGCTCATAATGGAGACTAATCCATCTCTGAATCTACATCACCTCAACGTCTCCACTGTCTCTCTCTGGAATGTGTAATGCAAGGCAGAAGGTAAAAATCAATTTAATGGTGTATCTGCGTGTGATAAACAGCCCTGGCTCCATAGGTGTCTCTCTAAGGAACAGGCTAAAATGAAAAGAGTGAGTAAAAGACAAAGCCTGAGTAAAAGACAAAGCCTGATCACAACTCTAAATCAGGAGAAGTCAGATGCTTTTCGGTTGGAAGTCTTGTGGTTGCGGTTATGAGGAGGAGACAGTGAGCATTGACCAGGGAATCCAAGCTCCCGTGCAGCTGCTGATTAAATGCCTTTTTTTCTGTGGTGCTGGAGCCTCCATTCCAGCTTGTCACCCTGCTGGTCTGGATTGGCCCTGACCACTGATATGATAACTTCTGGTTGGTTCTCAGAGCTCCCACTTTCAACACACTATTCATTCCACAAATATATGTTGAGTTTCTATTACGTGCTAGATACTAAGGGTTCCATGGTAAACAGAACAAACCATAGCTGTTGTCTTTATGAAATTTACAATCTAGTGAATGGCACAGATCAGATCGTAAAATAATATTGTGGATCATAAACGCAGAATTACAGATTGTGAAGCATGCCAGGAAGAAAAGGTATAATGTGTTACGGGAGATTGTAATGACAAAATGTTTTAAATCAAGGGATGATAGAAAGCTTCTCTAAGGAACCAGGAGCCTAGGGAGTGGATGGATTTAGCCAGTAAAAGACAAGGGACATTCGCTTGGAAGCTAAGGGAAAAGCTTGTGGGAAAGCCCTGAAGTAGGAGAGAGCTTAGCATGTTTGAAGACATGGGCAGAAAACCAATGTGGACAGAATGTCAAGGGAGAGGCTACAAAAAAAGTCTGAGAGGTAAGCAGAGGCCTGATCTCATAAGGCTTTGTAGGTAATGTTAAAGATGTGGGTTTTCTCCATTAAAATATTTTGGCAGTGGACTGAAGTGATCTTAAGACCACTCCAGCTGCTGGAGGAGAACAGATTGGAGGAAGGGTGGGAAAGGATGCAAAGAACTCAGTCTGGTCCCTGCTGCTGTAGATCAGGGGAGACACCTGTCAGTGACTGAACCTAGGGTGATGGCCACAAAGGCAGAAAGAGTGGATAAACTGAAGGTATATTTGGGGATCGAATTGTCAGGACCTCTTTCTCCATTGAACTCTCATAGGTTGCTATAAGAAAAGGGACCATGTCTGTCCCCTCAATGAGAATCAGCTGGGAAGACTGTCAACTAAGCAGCCCAACTCTGCCTCTGCCGCAGTCTGGTTACTTTGGTCACACAGATGTGGCCTTAAAAAAGTCTCATCCTATCTATAGACTCAGTGTCAAATCTAGTTTACGACGCGCTCGATTTTTTCATCTTATTCAGCTCTGTGGGAGAACTTTCTCTCCCCAGGAGCAACATAGAGAGAGAACCTGGCCATAGAGTTATAAAATTGGGGGTGGACAGACATGATACAAGACAGCAGGAGTTTTTAGAACAAGAATTTTATGGACTTCCGGGTAAGATGGCAGAAGAGTAAGACGCGGAGATCACCTTCCTCCCCACGGATACACCAGAAATACAGCTACACGTGGAACAACTCCTACAGAACACCTACTGAATGCTGGCAGAAGACCCCAGACCTCCCAAAAGGCAAGAAACTCCCCACATACCTGGGTAGGGCAAAGCGGAGAGATTCCCGCACAGAGGATTGGTGCCGAGCGGCACTCACCAGCCCGAGAGGCTTGTCTGCTCGCCCACCAGGGCGGGCGGCGCTGGAAGCTGAGGCTCGGGCTTCGGTCAGAGCGCAGGGAGAGGACTGGGGCTGGCGGCGAGAACTCAGCCTGAAGGGGGCTAATGTGCCACAGCTAGCCGGCAGGGAGTCCAGGAAAACTCTGGAGCTGCCGAAGAGACAAGAGACTTTTTCTTCCCTCTTGGTTTCCTGGTGCGCGAGGAGAGGGGATTAAGAGCGCTGCTTAAAGGGGCTCCACAGATGGGCGCGAGTCACGACTGAAAGCGCGGAGCCCAGTGACGGGCGTGGGATGCTGGGGCTGCTGCTGCCGCCGCCAAGAAGCCAGTGTGCGAGCGCAGGTCACTGTCCACACCGCCCTTCCGGGAGCCTGTGCAGCCCGCCACTGCCGGGGTCCCAGGATCCAGGGGCGGCTTCCCTGGGAGAACGCACGGCGCGCCTCGGGCTGGTGCAACGTCACGCCGACCTCTGCCACTGAAGGCTCGCCCCGTACTCCGTGCCCCTCCCTCCCGCCCGGCCTGAGTGAGCCAGAGTCCCCGAAGAGGCTGCTCCTTTAACCTTGTCCTGTCTGAGCGAAGAACAGACGCCCTCCGGCGACCTACACACAGAGGCGGGGCCAAATCCAAAGCTGAGACCCAGGAGCTGTGAGAACAAAGAAGAGAAAGGGAAACCTCTCCCAGCAGCCTCAGAAGCAGCGGATTAAAGCTCCACAATCAACTTGATGTACCCTGCATCTGTGGAATACATGAATAGACAACACATCATCCCAAATTGAGGAGCCAGGAGTCAGTGCTGTGCCTCTGAGGTGGGAGAGCCAACTTCAGGACACTGGTCCACAAGAGACCTCCCAGCTCCATATAATATCAAACGGCGAAAATCTTCCAGAGATCTCCATCTCAACACCAGCACCCAGCTTCACTCAACGACCAGCAAGCTACAGTGCTGGACACCCTCTGCCAAACAACTAGCAAGACAGGAACACAACACCACCCATTAGCAGAGAGGTGGCCTAAAATCATAAAAAGTCCGCAGACACCCCAAAACACACCACCAGACGTGGACCTGCCCACCAGAAAGACAAGATCCAGCCTCATCCACCAGAACACAGGCACTAGTCCCCTCCACCAGGAAGGCTACACAACCCACTAAACCAACCTTAGCCACTGGGGACAGACAACAAAAACAACGGGAACTACGAACCTGCAGCCTGCAAAAAGGAGACCCCAAACACAGTAACATAAGCAAAATGAGAAGACAGAAAAACACACAGCAGGAGAAGGAGCAAGATAAAAACCCACCAGACCTAACAAATGAAGAAGTAATAGGCAGTCTACCTGAAAAAGAATTCAGAATAATGATGGTAAAGATGATCCAAGATTCCATTTCACAGATCCAAAATCTTGGAAATAGAATAGACAAAATGCAAGAAACAGTTAACAAGGACCTAGAAGAACTAAAGATGAATCAAGCATCGATTAAAAACACAATAAATGAAATAAAAAATACTCTAGATGAGATCAATAGCAGAATAACTGAGGCAGAAGAACGGATAAGTGAGGTGGAAGATAAAACAGTGGAAATAACTGCTGCAGAGCAAAATAAAGAAAAAAGAATGAAAAGAACAGAGGACAGTCTCAGAGACCTCTGGGACAACATTAAACGCACCAACATTCGAACTATAGGGGTTCCAGAAGAAGAAGAGAAAAAGAAAGGGACTGAGAAAATATTTGAAGAGATTATAGTTGAAAACTTCCCTAATATGGGAAAGGAAATAGTTAATCAAGTCCAGGAGGCACAGAGAGTCCCATACAGAATAAATCCAAGGAGAAATTCGCCAAGACACATATTAATCAAAGTGTCAAAAATTAAACACAAAGAAATCATATTAAAAGCAGCAAGGCAAAAACAACAAATAACACACAAGGGAACCCCCATCAGGATAACAGCTGATCTCTCAGCAGAAACTCTACAAGCCAGAAGGGAGTGGCAGGACATAATTAAAGTGATGAAAGAGAAAAACCTGCAACCAAGATTACTCTACCCAGCAAGGATCTCATTCAGATTTGATGGAGAAATTAAAACGTTTACAGACAAGCAAAAGCTGAGAGAGTTCAGCACCACCAAACCAGCTTTACAACAAATGCTAAAGGAACTTCTCTAGGCAAGAAACACAACAGAAGGAAAAGACCTACAATAACGAACCCAAAACAATTAAGAAAATGGGAATAGGAACATACATATCGATAATTACCTTAAATGTAAGTGGACTAAATGCTCCCACCAAAAGACACAGATTGGCTGAATGGATACAAAAACAAGACCCATATATATGCTGTCTACAAGAGACCCACTTCAGACCTAGAGACACATACAGACTGAAAGTAAGGGGATGGAAAAAGATATTCCATGCAAATGGAAACCAAAAGAAAGCTGGAGTAGCAATTCTCATATCAGACAAAATAGACTTTAAAATAAAGACTACTAGAAGAGACAAAGGACACTACATAATGATCAAGGGATCGATCCAAGAAGAAGATATAACAATTGTAAATATTTATGCACCCAACATAGGAGCACCTCAATACATAAGGCAAATACTAACAGCCATAAAAGGAGAAATCATAATCATAGTAGGGGACTTTAACACCCCACTTTCACCAATGGACAGATCTTCCAAAATGAAAATAAATTAGGAAACACAAGCTTTAAATGATACATTAAACAAGATGGACTTAATTGATATTTATAGGACATTCCATCCAAAAACAACAGAATACACATTTTTCTCAAGTGCTCATGGAACATTCTCCAGGATAGATCATATCTTGGGTCACAAATCAAGCCTTGGTAAATTTAAGAAAATTGAAATTGTATCAAGTATCTTTTCTGACCACAATGCTATGGGACTAGATATCAATTAGAGGAAAAGAGCTGTAAAAAATACAAACACATGGAGGCTAAACAATATACTACTTAATAACGAAGTGATAACTGAAGAAATCAAAGAGGAAATTAAAAAATACCTAGAAACAAATGACAATGGAGACACGACGACCCAAAACCTATGGGATGCAGCAAAAGCAGTTCTAAGAGGGAAGTTTATAGCAATACAATCCCACCTTAAGAAACAGGAAACATCTCGAATAAACAACCTAACCTTGCACCTAAAGCAATTAGAGAAAGAAGAACAAAAACATCCCAAAGTTAGCAGAAGGAAAGAAATCATAAAAATCAGATCAGAAATAAATGAAAAAGAAATGAAGGAAACGATAGCAAAGATCAACAAAACTAAAAGCTGGTTCTTTGAGAAGATAAACAAAATTGATAAAACATTAGCCAGACTCATCAAGAAAAGAAGGGAGAAGACTCAAATCAATAGAATTAGAAATGAAAAAGGAGAAGTAACAACTGACACTGCAGAAATACAAAAGATCATGAGAGATTACTACAAGCAACTCTATGCCAATAAAATGGACAACCTGGAAGAAATGGACAAATTCTTAGAAATGCACAACCTGCCAAGACTGACTCAGGAAGAAATAGAAAATATGAATAGACCTATCACAAGCACTGAAATTGAAACTGTGATTAAAAATCTTCCAACAAACAAAAGCCCAGGACCGGATGGCTTCACAGGCGAATTCTCTCAAACATTTAGAGAAGAGCTAACACCCATCCTTCTCAAACTCTTCCAAACAATATCAGAGGAAGAAACACTCCCAAACTCATTCTATGAGGCCACCATCACCTTGATACCAAAACCAGACAAGGATGTCACAAAGAAAGAAAACTACAGGCCAATATCACTGATGAACATAGATGCAAAAATCCTCAACAAAATACTAGCAAACAGAATCCAAGAGCACATTAAAAGGATCATACACCATGATCAAGTGGGGTTTATTCCAGGAATGCAAGGATTCTTCAATATACGCAAATCAATCAATGTGATACACCATATTAACAAGTTGAAGGAGAAAAACCATATGATCATCTCAATAGATGCAGAGAAAGCTTTCGACAAAATTCAACACCCATTTATGATAAAAACCCTGCAGAAAGTAGGCATAGAGGGAACTTTCCTCAACATAATAAAGGCCATATATGACAAACCCACAGCCAACATTGTCCTCAATGGTGAAAAACTAAAACCATTTCCACTAAGATCAGGAACAAGACAAGGCTGCGCACTCTCACCACTCTTATTCAACATAGTTTTGGAAGTTTTAGCCACAGCAATCAGAGAAGAAAAGGAAATAAAAGGAATCCAAATTGGAAAAGAAGAAGTAAAGCTGTCACTGTTTGCAGATGACATGATACTATACATAGAGAATCCTAAAGATGCTACCAGAAAACTACTAGAGCTAATCAATGAATTTGGTAAAGTAGCAGGATACAAAATTAATGCACAGAAATCTCTGGCACTCCTGTACACTAATGATGAAAAATCTGAAAATGAAATCCAGAAAACACTCCCATTTAGCATTGCAACAAAAAGAATAAGATATCTAGGAATAAACCTACCTAAGGAGACAAAAGACCTGTATGCAGAAAATTATAAGACACTGAGGAAAGAAATTAAAGATGATACAAATAGATGGAGAGATATACCATGCTCCTGGATTGGAAGAATCAATATTGTGCAAATGACTCTACTACCCAAAGCAATCTACAGATTCAATGCAATCCCTATCAAACTACCACTGGCATTTTTCACAGAACTAGAACAAAAAATTTCAAATTTTGTTTGGAAAAACAAAAGACCCCGAATAGACAAAGCAATCTTGAGAACGAAAAACGGAGCTGGAGGAATCAGGCTCCCTGACTTCAGACTATACTACAAAGCTACAGTAATCAAGACAGTGTGGTACTGGCATAAAAACAGAAAGATAGATCAGTGGATCAGGATAGAAAGCCCAGAGATAAACCCACGCACATATGGCCAACTTATCTTTGATAAAGGAGGCAGGAATGTACAGTGGAGAAAGGACAGCCTCTTCAATAAGTGTTGCTGGGAAAACTGGACAGGGACATGTAAAAGTTTGAGATTAGATCATTCCCTAACACCATACACAAAAATAAGCTCAAAATGGATTAAAGACTTAAATGTAAGGCCAGAAACTATCAAACTCTTAGAGGAAAACATAGGTAGAACACTCTAGGACATAAATCACAGCAAGATCCTTTTGGACCCACCTCCTAGAGAAATGGAAATAAAAACAAAGATAAACAAATGGGACCTAATGAAACTTCAAAGCTTTTGCACAGCAAAGGAAACCATAAACAAGACCAAAAGACAGCCCTCAGAATGGGAGAAAATATTTGCAAATGAAGCAACTGACAAAGGATTAATCTCCAAAATTTATAAACAGCTCATGCAGCTCAATAGCAAAAAAACAAACAACCCAATCCAAAAATGGGCAGAAGACTTCAATAGGCATTTCTCCAAAGAAGATATACAGACTGCCAACAAACACATGAAAGAATGCTCAACATCATTAATCATTAGAGAAATGCAAATCAAAACTACAATGAGATATCATCTCACACCAGTCAGAATGGCCATCATCAAGAAATCTAGAAACAATAAATGCTGGAGAGGGTGTGGAGAAAAGGGAACACTCTTGCACTGCTGGTGGGAATGTGAATTGGTACAGCCACTATGGAGAACAGTATGGAGGTTCCTTAAAAAACTACAAATAGAACTACCATATGACCCAGCAATCCCACTACTAGGCATATACCCTGAGAAAGCCATAATTCCAAAAGAGACATGTACCAAAATGTTCATTGCAGCTCTATTCACAATAGCCCGGAGCTGGAAACAACCTAAGTGTCCATCATCGGATGAATGGATAAAGAAGATGTGGCACATATATACAATGGAATATTACTCAGCCATAAAAAGAAACGAAACTGAGCTATTTGTAATGAGGTGGATAGACCTAGAGTCTGTCATACAGAGTGAAGTAAGTCAGAAAGAGAAAGACAAATACCGTATGCTAACACATATATACGGAATTTAAAAAAAAAAAATGTCATGAAGACCCTAGGGGTAAAACGGGAATAAAGACACAGACCTACTTGAGAATGGACTTGTGGATATGGGGAGGGGGAAGGGTAAGCTGTGACAAAGCGAAAGAGAGGCATGGACATATATACACTACCAAACGTAAGGTAGATAGATAGTGGGAAGCAGCCGCAGAGCACAGGGAGATCAGCTCGGTGCTTTGTGACCGCCTGGAGGGGTGGGATGGGGAGGGTGGGAGGGAGGGAGATGCATGGGGGAAGGGATGTGGGAACAGATGTATATGTATGACTGATTCACTTTGTTATAAAGCAGAAACTAATAAAAAAAATAATATTTACGAAAAAAAAAAAAAAAAAAGGATTTTATGGTGCGGGTTTCCCTGGTGGTGCAGGGGTTGAGAGTCCGCCTGCCAATGCAGGGGACACAGGTTTGTGCCCGGGTCCGGGAAGATCCCACATGCCGCGGAGCGGCTAGGCCCGTGAGCCATGGCCGCTGAGCCTGTGTGTCCAGAGCCTGTGCTCCGCAATGGGAGAGGCCACAACAGTGAGAGGCCCACGTACCGCAAAAAAAAAATAAAAATAAAAATAAAAATAAAAGAATTTTATGGTTCGGATTCTAATTAGTTTGTGGCTCTCTCTTCCCCAACAGAGTGAGTTGGCTGAGATGCTGAAGTTAGCAAATTGCGTGCTTTATGCAGGCACCATGTCCATTTCAGAATGTTTTCTATGGATTTTTCCCACGTCATCTATTAATTACCTAATTACATTGTCTAATTATGGGATTCTTCATGTATTTACACTGATTACGTAATTGGGTGCAATTACACTAATTAGGTTAATGATACAGGATAACGGACTACAAATTGCTTTAAAGGGACACTGGGAAGGCTAGTAGGCCAGAAACACTTTGGAGGTAGGTCAGGATCTGTCTGCTAGGCTCAAAGCTTCCCTGTCCCTCATCCTCATCCTGACCTTCAGATCCATTCTAGAGAACAATTTGGGGAACTAGCAAAATTGTTCCCCAAGACCAGGAGACCTAGGACAAAGCTATGAAGCAGGCATAGTTTGCAGGTCACCCCCAGACCCACCCTTGTGGTAGACAGAATAATATGCCTCCTCACAAAGATGTCTCTCTCCTAGTACTCAGAACCTGTGAGTATATTATCTTATATGGAGAAAGGAACATAGCAGACATGATTAAGGGTAATGACCTTGAGATAGGAAGAGTATCCTGAATTATCCAGGTGGGCCCAATCTAATCATATGCATCCTTAAAAATGGAGGGAACTTTCTTAGCTGGATCAGAGAGATGCAACAATGGAATGCAGAAAAGTCAGTTGGAAGATGGCAACATGAGAAGGATTCAACACCCCGTTTCTGGTTTTGAAAAGTTGAGAAGTTTTGGTCCATGTACAAGGACCAGAGAGAGGCCTCTAGGAGCTAAGGGTAGCCTCAGATGACAGCTACCAAGGAAATGGGAACCTCAGTCCTACAACCCCAAGGATTGAATTCTGCCACCTGAATGAGCATGGAAATGGATTCTACTCTAGAGCCGACAGAAAGAAATGCAGCCCTGCTGAAACTTGATTCTAGCCTGGTGACATCTGTGTTGACCTTCTGACCTATAGAATTATGAGATAATAAATTTGTGTTGTTTAAGTCACTAAATTTATAATAATTTGTTACAGGAGCAATGGAAAACTAACATACCTCATACTCGTCTCCTTCCCTCCCCGCCACTTCCTTTACGGTACTTAATGTCAAGCATATTCTCTCATCTGTGCTATCTCTCTCATCAAAGCCTGTTTTCAAGGAAAGATCTGATAGCAATTTTGTCCCCTAATACAAACACACATCAGTGTTACCGCTCCCAATGACATTTGCATTTTCACTTTTAGCTCTAATTGTGTAATAACAGATTTTGTCCATAAAAGTAGAGTGAAAGTCTCAGGCTTGGGGTCAGATCAATGGTGTTTTAAATCCCAGCTCAGCTACTTACTTGCTCTTTGTCCATGGTGAGTGGGGATGTTGCATAACCCGAGTTTCAATTTCCTTACGGTAAAGCAGGAGTAATAGTGTCTACCTCATAGGGCTGTTACAAACGTATAATGGGATTATGCATGTTAAGTGCCTAGAACAATATTTGACTCAGACAATGTTCATTGGATTTCCTTCCTTTCTCTGAAAAGAAACTGAGCCATCAGTGACCGTCTTGGGGAAGTAATAAGAGAACAGGAGAACTTCCCTATACCTAGGAAGTCATGAGATTCTGTAAGACAAAATAAAATGCTAGTTGGTTTATTTCATATCACCTTGGAACCACCAGCAGGTCTAAAAGATACAGGATAGTCACCCAAAGGAAGCCAGGCAGTGGAAGCCACTCAGAAGTATTTGCTAACCCAGCCTGCCTCTGACTGTGCAAGGAAAGGTTGTGAGTGGAGACAACTAGGTGGGGTAGCCTCCTCCCATTTCAGCCCATTGCTGGCTGGCCTTAGAGACACAAAAGGGAAAGACAGCATAGCATCTGCATTTATATCTATGACTCCTGGCCATTTTTAAAATGTATGTCCCTAAGCAGTCCCTGAGAATATTTGTGCTATATGTTGGCAAAGAGAAGGGTGAAAATTGTGGCGAAAGATAATATTAGTAGCTAACCTTATGTAACATCTATTCTGATGAGAATAAAGTGCTAATCTAGGCATTTTATGTATATTAAAAATTATTTAATCCTCCCAATAACCCTTTGTGGAATGTGAGTGCACTGTTCTCATCTGCATTTACAGTTGAGGGAAGTGGAGTACAAGGAAATAAAGTAATTCTCTCAAGGTTATCAGCTGTTAGGTGGCAGAGGTGGGATCTGCACTTGGAATGGCTGCCTCTACAGGCAAGGCTATTCACAGTATGCCATATCCTGATACTAGAGATTGGGATGCAGCATCGCCAGGAGGAGCTAGCTTCTCCTGGTGACTTTTGGCTGAGCTTTTCCAGTTCACATCAGAGCCATTAGAGCCTTCTTCATAATAAGGTAGTCAGAGTCCCAGTGCAATCTAGTCCCTAGAGTTGATCTTATCAGCTTTCTTTAAATTTGATCCAAATTAGGATGAGAGCAGCATCCTTGGAGTCAGACTGATCTTATTCAGGATCCCGTATCAGTTACATCCTAGCTGTACGGTCTTGGAGAGGTTGCTTAACCTGAGTCCTTACTGTTGAATAATGATTTCTTAAAGGCAAAGAGGAATTCTGATTCTCATGTACCCTTGTAAAAATTTTATTTAAGCCATTAAGTGTTGTTCATGGCCACTGGGCTTTGTGGTATAATTTGAGGGAGGCCAAGCAATCTTCTGTCTCCCACAAAATATTATCTTGTGTTTGATGTCTTATCTGAAGTTCAGGTCTGGGTCAGGATATTAACCCATGTTTAAATTCATAGACTTCCAGAGTAGCTGTACCCCATACACTTGTTAGTTATTGACACCATAATGTGAATTAGCTGATAAACATCATTTTTGATGTAGTAGTACTTCAAATCAGAAAATGAGGATGATAAAAATACTAAGGTCTATCTGTCTCGAAAGGTTATTAATTAAGTGCTATCTAATTTCGATTCCAGCTACTTTATGTGGCACATCCTGTATGTCAAGGACATGGAAACAATTGTTACTAAGCCAAATAGGTACTCTTTTAGGTCTTCTTTTAGGGAATTCATCTAAGAAAAATGGAGATTAAGATCTTAAAATACAGAATGAGCAATAACCCACATACATATCTCCATCATTGGATATGCTCCAATGTTTTAAAATTATCAAGTTCAACTTCATTTCCATCTGACCCACTGAGCTATTTGCTTCTTGAGGGCAAGGCCTATGTCCTGTTTATCTTCCCAGTATATAACGAATTGCTTGGCACAAAATAGGTGCTCGATAACTAGTCACTAGTAAATGAATGAGTAAATGATTGAACAAAACGTCAAATAGAATTTCTCACTAGAAATTTAACTGTAATCTTTATGCTCCTCCCAGCTCCCAGACCCCAGGACTATGTGTAACTCTACCCTAGACTCTGATGCTCTCCTCATATCCAGGGTGGCTGGGCAACCCTCCCCCACACCTGGCTTTATAACTGCATCTGTCTCAGCCAGAAGACACCCTCGTTTCTCCTCTTTGGAAAAGTGGCCCTTTGGGCAGCATTCCTGTGCTTTTTCCTGGCGTCAGAGCTCAGACACTGGTGAAATCACTTACCCACTGCTTCATTAGCTATGGCTGCTACCTGGGATGCTGCACATAGCATCGCCCCACAGTTATTGATCTCCCATTTCAGGACCAAGCAGAACGATTTCACTTTCAACTGACTAATTGTGTAGGGAAAGGGCTTTAAAACAAGAAAGGAAAAATCCATTAAATTCTCTAAGACAAAACCGAGGTCACCCTGCTAAGTACTACACCCATACAGATGTGCTATTAAAACAGATGTTCATGCAGACAAGCCTAAACTGTTAACAAGATTTCCATCTCCCTGAGGATGTCTTGTTTTACAAGTGACTTCCTAGGTTTTTTGGGGGGTGGGCAAGGTGAGGGGAGGGAATCCTGTATCCATATGAGGCAAACAATTCCATTAATTGCCTCCATTCCCGTGGCTGTTGTCACATAGCTGGTGTCCTAAACAGGAAGATTTAAAGACCATCCTGTTACACTCTATGGGACTCATACAAATTTAAGAGTAAATAGATTATCTAAGGCACAACTTTTCAGACTATATTCCTTGGAGTCAGAGTTCTGAGGAGCTGCTTTAAGGGTTTTGGGGGCGGGAGAAGGTGGAAGGGATCAGGGGCAGCGGAGCTGGTGGGCTCCTGGTATTCTATCCATCTTTCACCCACCCCTTCCACCACGATTTATCTGTTATATATGAATCATAAGACTGCATAGGAAAAAAAAAGAATTTCCCTGCTTAAAAATATTTTAAGCTATGGATGTAGGCAGTACACATTCACATTATGGTGTCAATAACTAACAAGTGTATGGGGTACACCTACTTTTTCTCTCCCCTATCTCATCATTTTTTCTTTAACTGAATTACCTCATCAACATGTAAACATCTTTTTAAAAAAAGAAACAAACAGAAATTATCTTTGGGGACTTCCCTGGTGGTCCAGTGGTTAAGACTCTGCGCTCCCAATGCAGGGGGCCTGGTTTCCATCCCTGGTCAGGGAACTGGATCCCTTATGCATGCCGCGACTAGGACCCGGCACAGCCAAATAAATAAATTAAAAAAAAAAAAGAATTATCTTTTGATCACCTACCCACCTCCTGCTACTATCTCTCCTCTCCTCCCCTTTACAACAAAACTCTTCACAAGAATTGTCATCTTACTCTTTCCACTTCATTCCTTATGCCCCCATGATCTCTTGAATCCACTCTGCAAAAAAACTGCTCTTGCCAAAGCCACTGACCTTATGCTTCAAATTTATTGGTCAATTCCCAGTCTACTTTGTTTTACCTATTAGTAGCAACTGACACAGTTCAGCATACGGTGTTTTACAAAAACTTTTAACCACTTGATTTCCACCACACCACATTTCCCTCTTCACTTCTTACCACACAGACTGTTCCTCTCAGTCTCCTTCACTATCTCCCCTTCCTCTTCCTGAGTTCTAATATTTGCACCGCTCCAAGCCTCACTCCTCAGGCATCTTTTTCTTTTCTAGCTACAACCACACCAACGTAATCTCACCCAGTCCTATAGATGTAAATTATCTCTATACTAATACCTCACTAATTTATATCTCTAGCCTCCAAATTCTCCTCTGATCAATAGACTTATATATCTACTCGCCCACTTGACATGCTTACTTGAATATGTAAATCTGCAACTTTATATGTCCCAAACTGAGCTCTTCACTGCCTCCTTCCTCCAAATGTGCTCCTTCCAAAGTTTTCCCCATCACTAGATGGCATCAAGTGGCTCAGGCAAAAAACCCTGAGTCATTCTTGATTTTCTTTTCTCTCTCTCTCTCTCTCTCATGCCCACATTTAATCCAGCAGTAAATCTCATCGGCTTGACCTTCAAAATATATCCTGGAACTAACTACTTCTCACTGTCTCCATTGCTACCCTTTGGTCCAAACTGCTATGTCTTATTATTGCAATAGCTTCCAGACAGATCTCTTTTCCAACTTTGATCCTTCTGTCTTACATCACTCACTTGATCAGAGCCATCCACTGGGTTCCATATCACAGAAGGAACAAGATACAAAGTCTTTATTGTGGCCTACACAGTCCTCCCTGGCTGGAGCTCCAAGTTCATCTCCTCCTAACCCTCTGCAACCCTCGGTGAGGCCCCAGCAAACACGCTCTGCTGCCACGCAGCCCATTAGCTCACCTCCAAAGAAGGCTGACCCTCACTCAGAGGAGGGAAACTCATCGTCAGGATGAGCGAAATAAAAGAATAAATATGTCCCCTCTGGGCCCTGACAGAATGGGGCAGCTTAATCCTCAGCTTGGTAAATGCCACAGCTATAACTGTGACCAGCGCAATCTTGAAGGCAGATCAGGGATGGTTCTGTGCAACCCCCAGCTGGAGGGCCAAGAGGTTGCCTGAAAGAGTGACTTTTCTGGGGAGTTCCCTAGCAGTCCAGCGGTTAGGACTCTGTGCTGCCACTGCAGGGGGTGCACAGGTTCTGGGAACTAAGATCCCACAAGCCGTGCAGCGTGGCCAAAAAAATAAAAATAAAATTTTAATTAAAAAAAAAAAGAAAGTGACTTTTCTGTAGAGTAATTATAAAGATTCTCCTCCTCTTCATCCCATTATCTTGCCTACTCCTCATAGCGACTCTGTGCATTTGACTCCTTCTCTATAGCTGAGGCTTGGGGAAAGAAAGTCTCATGGCTAGAAAAGGTGATCACTAAAGTGTCTTAGGTTTTCTGGCCTGCAGAAGTTACCATCTTGTCTTCCAGCTCACAGTTTGTCTCTTCCCATCTCATCTGGGTCTTTGTGACCTTAAGATAACCGACTTAAGGCGGGGGAGGGATGGATTGGGAGTTTGGAATTAGCAGATGCAAACTATTATATAGAGAAAGGATAAACAACAAGGTCCTACTGTATAGCACAGGGAAATCTACTCAATATCTTGTGATAAACTATAATGGAAAAGAATATGAAAAAGAATGTATGTGTATATATTACAACTGAATCAATTTGTTACACAGTAGAAATTGACACAATATTGTAAGTCAACTATACTTCAATCAAATAAATTTTAAAAAATAAAATTTTAAAATAAGATACCTGACTTGGAGCTAAACCTAAGACCCTTCCCTCTGGACTTACTCCTATAAGCCACCTAGGATTGCACTGGAGTCCTCAGCCTTGCCCCACCAAGGCCCAGCCCCCGTGGTGTGGGAGGTCAGCCATTTATCATACCTAATAACTTTTAAAAATATAAACTGATTATTTTGAAATCATGAAGATATAGACAACTTTCGTGGTGTTATCTGTTGATTGGATGATATATACATCTATGTATTTTCTTGCCAGTTCAGAGTACATGGGTGAGGTTAAGACGTCTGGGGCTAAGAGATACTCTTTGGCCATTAGAACAAATCAAGTTAACTAACTACACTAATGGGAACGGAATTCTCTTAGTGCTTTATAACAAGTGCTGGAACTAGGAGGCCAAATTCAAGCTCAGACCCAAATTCAGTTCCCTTGAAAAATCTAACTCAAATGGGCTCATCCACCTTTGGGGCATATATGCATCTTTACCTCCACATTGCCACTGAAAATCTTTCAGGGAAGAATGCAAGTTTGGCCAATCCATTCAAGTTAATGACTTTGGTATTGAAAGCCAGGAATCTAGTTAGCAGTCATTAAATTAGAAAACAGTAACCAAGAAATATAGCAAGTATCTGGAGGGACTTGTAACTATTGCAATATAAATTGAAAGAAATCTTCACTTCCACCAATCTCAAATTGGCATTTTGAGGATGAAATAATTGAATTTCACAAGCCTAACCTTGACTTGAACATGAATCATCCACCACACTTCTAAGCAGCTGTTAGTTACTATTATTTCTACCACAAAGTGAAAGAAATTGAGGCATCTTACAGAGATAAGGTATCTAACTCACAGCCACATGGTAACTGGGGTAAACTTAGAATCAGCATCCCAGCCAACTAATCTGTGGTTATGGAATCAATCTTCCAAATGATGCAAGACATAATTGAATAAATGCCTATGCAGGTGGCACTGTGCATATAGTAGGTGCTCAATAAATTTTATGAAATGAGTGAAAACAAAACACAGAAAAAATACAAGTTCTACTATGACTCCCAATCAAATGTGCCATACTCTGGCTCTAGAGAAAGAGGGTTTAGAACTGGCACACACAAGAAAAACCTAGAGGGACATGATCTCTATCTAATGTCAGCTCTGTTTCCTTTCCTGAGGACAGGATCACATTGCCCATCAATGCACAGAGATTCCCCTTCCGACTAGCTGTTGAGTGACACACAAGGATACTTACATGAGCTTTCTTCATGGCATGCTAAGGATTGGCTACTTCTATCTCCCGTACTACAGGGAAGTAGGCGAAAGTTCACAGATCAACAGGGAAAGCACTTTTTTTAAACTTAGGTACTATAAACATGCTGGGTCTTTCTTTATAATGATCAGTTTGGTGTTTTGCTACCTCTTAATAGGTGCCTTAAACTATATGGTTTTTAGTATCAGTTATGCAAAGAAGAGGAAGAGGAAGAGGAGGAAGAAGAAGAAGAAGGAGAAGAAGAAAAAGGATAGGAAGAAGAAGAAAAAGTTGTTCCTTGAGGGACAAAAAATAATACATCTTATAAGAATTTCTCCTGAGGGTCTATGGTGCCAGCACATGCCAGATGTTTGGCCACACCATTGAATTTTGACCACTCAATGACATTACTTAAACAAATGTTTTGGATATTGCCTTTTGGACATTTATCTGGAAGTATATGGGAGACCTATATTTTTGTCCTCTTTTCACATAAAGAGCAGTCCTTTGCAACTTCCACACCTAATGGGAAACCATGGTAATTTCTTCAAACAGGTTTGGAGTGGTTAATCAAAAATAATCTCTCCTGAAGAGCAAATTACCTTGCATTGTGATAGGGTGATCATCATAAGTTAAAATAAAAGAAGGTATAGCACTCTGGAAAACTAAAGAAAGGTCAATAAAACCATGGGGAGAAAGGCATTCTGCTTCTTCTTCCCTGACCAGAAACTTTTGAGTCTACCTGCTAATCACCTGTGTTCTGGTGAACATTTTATAATGAAAATCTCTCATTAGCCTAACGTGGGAGCCATGTGATAACAGACAAACAAAAAACCCAACTGAATTTAGTGATTAGCCAGAAGACTTTGTTTTGCTGGGTGCTTTACTGGAGATTTATATCTGTTTTCATAGTTTCATAATCAAACTAATTGCTGTTGATCATTTTGGAGGTATGGGGGGTGAGGGTAAGCATCAGAAAGAAGTAAACGCAGTGTAGGCAGTCTGAGAATGTGAGTGAAGCAGGGAGACTTTTTGCAAAATAAGTGGCATTTTCAATGGTTATTCAGCATTGCGTGCTTTCTCAAATATAGTTTAGTGAAGATTCATTTAGTGGAGATTTACCGGCTCTTCAAGGAAAGCCGTAATAATTTTAGAAATGTGCTGCCTTCCAGGACTCTCCCTGCTGAGTTAGTGCTTCAAGCCTGTTCTTCAGGAGAATGGGCAGCAGAGTAAGGGTTTAGGATCCCTGCTGAAGGACAAAGTGAACCCAGGCACAGATGGCTGAAGTCCACATAGAGAGCCAGCCTATTTTTAATCGGGCAGCTAGGATTTGAGGAGTCTATGACTCTGCTTCTATTTGTGGAAATGAACAGCATCAGAAAAAGGGTGTATGAGACTTTGCTGCCCTGCTCTTGTTACACCCTGACACTAAAGGGGCTGTCTCTGTGTTTGATCCCCAGCTCCATAATTCCCTATTCTGTGATTGCCTTCCCTAACCCTGAGACTTGCTCTCCCCAAGCCTCAGCTATAGAGAAGGGCTCAAATGCACAGAGTCACTGAGGAGTAGGCAAGATAATGTGTATAGCAATGCTTTGAAAAACCACAAAGTAGAAGAAAATGTAAGAGATGATGAAGAGGAAGAGCATCTTGATAATCACTCTCCAGAAGTCACTCTTTCAGGCTACCTCTTGGCCCTCCAGCTCGGGGTTGCACAGAACAATCCCTGAAACTCATTCAATCTGCCTTCAAGATTGAGCTGGTCATGGTTGTAGCTGTGGCATTTACCAAGTTGAGGATTAAGCTGCCTCATTCTGTCAGGGTCCAAAGGGGACATATTTATTTCTTTATTTGGCTTATTGTGATGATGAGTTTCCCTCCTCTGAGTGAGAGTCACCCTTCTTTGGAGGTGAGTTAATGGGTTGTGTGGCAGCAGAGCGTGTTTGCTGGGGCCTCACCGAGGTGCTGTAGAATCAAAGCCATGTCGAATCCCAGGAGGAGAAATGGTTGAGACCCTGACCTACTAGGAAAGCTTCCAGCAAAGCTAATGGCATCGGATCCCTGTGCTTCCCCTGCTATTCCAATTGCAGTTGCCGTCTCTTGGCAGTTCCAACAACCCTGCCTTGTGAAAAACAGCTACAGAGTCCCACTCATGAGGGAGACTCTATTACTCAAAACTACCACGTCAGGCTGCAGGGAAAGTACCTAAGAAAACATTTTAGTTCCATGTTATCCAAGCACATGTATATAGACACAGTATTCACACGTGCTGGTGAACAAGCTCCAGGTCCTTGTTCTCTATTTGTAAATTAAGAAAACTGCCTCTAACATCCTTGAGGAAAGGCCTGATGTAAATACAGAGCATTTTTATTATTGCATCACTGCAAACAGTGTTATCAATTTCTTCTAGTTAATACGTATAACCGCACACACAGAATAAGGATATTTGCTAGATTGGATGCCAGTGTTGGTGACAGGCTAGGGAAAGAAGTGGGGTTGGATGCAGACTGACAGTTTCGTAAATTTGATTTCTAATTTTATGTATTTATTTCTTTTAAAGAAAAGAGGGAGAGAGGGAATACTCAGAGCCATGAAATCATTAAAACCAATTCCCTTTCTCTCTCCCCAGCCCTCCGTCTCCCTGAGTATGTGTGTGAAACAATCTTTGCAGCTACAGAGCCATCCGATGGTATTGATCCAGGTGTGGAAATTGGTATTGACTGCTGCTGCTGCTCCGTGCACTTCCCCAGCTTTAAAGATACAGCGTATAGGTGATTTCACTTTGTACATGACAGAGCTCTGAAGATCTTGGCGGAAACAAACTAAATAATACAAATTAAAAATCAAGTTTTGTATCTTGCTTCTCTGCTTAAACCAAATGGAGCCCAAAGAGCTTCCAAAGAGATGGTAACAAAAATGAAAGTTCAATGCCTCTTTCTAAGGGGAGAAAAGGACAATTTGTGTGCACTTTGATTTCATCCTGACCACTGGTAAATGTCTTAGTATATCCTCAATGTTGTTAAAATCCTTAGAGGATCTAGAAGCTTAAAGGGAAATGTGTTCTGACAGTCAGAGATGCTGTACTAGTTTTCTATCGCTGCCCTGAAAAATTACCACAAACTTAGTGGCATAAAAATACACCAATCTATTATCCTACAGCCATGTAGGTCAGGAGTCCAAGAGGGTCCCACTTGACTAAAATGTCAGCAGTCTTTCTTCCTTTCTGGAGGCTCTAGAGGAAATCCATTTCTTGCTCATTCAGTTTGTTGACAGAATTTAGTTCTTTACGGTTGTAGGACTGAGGTCCCAGCTTTGAGAGGCCATTCACACTCCTTGTCTCATGGACTCTTTCTCCATCTTCAAAGCCAGCAATAACAGGTCAAATCCTTCTCCTGTGGCATCACTCTTTTACCTTCCTCTTCCATTTTTAAGGACTCATGTGATTAGATGAGGCTGACCAAAAAATCCAGAATAATCTCCTTTTATCATAGTCCTCCCACCTTGACTGGGCCCTCAAAGTCCCTTTTGCTGTGTACGGTAACATATTCACAGGTTCTGGGAATTAGGACACAGTCATACTTGGGGAGCCATTACTCTGCATAGCACAGACATCATGGTTCTATGCTAATCTTAGTATCTTTCAGGAGAATCTAACAGAAATTAAAAAGAAAAAAAGCTAGCATTTGACTTTTAATAATGAACAACATTACACCTGCACTGTGTGTGAGTGCTTCCAGGATGGATGCACACTCACACAATATACAGAACTGTGTTTACTGCCATGTTCTAATATCAAACCTTCTTGAAAAGGCTAAACTATTGAAAAAAGAGTTACTATATATACCGGCTAGTGTGCTAGCTAGACTCTTGGAATACCACAATTAATACAGCATAATCTAGAAACTCACAGTTCAGAGGAGAGATTACAATACAAGGTAAACCAGTGCTGCCACTGTGGTCTGTATAAGAGAGCCAGAGCCCAAAGCAACTAGCAGTGCTGACATGTATAATTGCCTCCCAGCACCTCCTACATAGGCAGATACTTCCAGTTCTATTTTATAGATTGCTAAATGAAATTTGGAAACTAAATCATATGTTGTTCAGCCTCATGGTGGCAGATAGGAGCATGCTGCTGTGTGTCAGGAGCCCCAGTTCCAGTCCTGCTCACATGCTGAGTACTGTTTTCCACAGGATGTCATGCACCCTGAGTAGAGATTTTCCACTTGCCCATATTTATTTAGATACCCCCTGAATCTTCCTCTCTGTCTTCTTTAGGGGACTGTGATGATGCAACCTCTGCTCTACTATAATCCCAGCCCAGGGCAAGTCTGTTTCAGTCTTGCTTATGCTCACAAACAAATTCATCATCATGTTTTCAGCCCATTGCAGGGTAAGGGCCCCTTGGCTGAGAGTCTTCTGTCAGCCTGAATGGCTAATTGAGACCTCCCGTGCATGGAGCTGGTGCAGATGGCCGTGAATGCAACACTGTTAGATGAGGAGGGAAGGCCAGGCATCATGAATATTTAATCAGGTAAAAGTAAATATTAATGAAACAATTGTATCTTTAAATGGTTAAATTATTTTCCATGCTCCAGTCCGTTTTTATTTCATCATGGCTTACACGCATGCACACATTCACGCACAAATTATACATTTCATCTGTGCTAGTGATTTCCAATTTGATTTTTTGAGTGTGAGAATCCCCCTTATGTGAAATATAAGCCTTCCTGAATTCATTCCTGAAGTTGAAAAAGCGTGATTCTGCCCTGAAATACATAGTTCGCAACTTGCTGGAATTCCAATGACACGCCTGAGTCTTGTCTACTCTGATTTCATGGCACAAAGCCATGCATGCCATTGGGAGGCAGGAAACCTTAACTTGAGCTCATGTGTGGTAATTGCTTTATTCTGCATGAACTCGTTCTAATTCCCCCCCAAAATAAGAGAGAAGCTTAATTTTGCAATTTAAATGAGCACATTATTTAGCCCTCTCCTATCACCAGGTAAGCTGCCTGAGATCTCTTCAAATATATAGCTTCCTTTGATTATATTCCTCTGTGTTAATTTTCCATAAGACATCAATGAGTTTTTTACTCTTACTTTTTTATCCCCTTTGGCACTGACTTTCCCTTTTGACATTTTGGAGAGTTTATTCAGTCCAGATTGTGTCTCCTTAGACTTTTTTTTTTTTTTTTTTAAGAAGATGTTGGGGGTAGGAGTTTATTAATTAATTTATTTATTTTTGCTGTGTTGGGTCTTAATTTCTGTGCGACGGCTTTCTCTAGTTGTGGCAAGCGGGGGCCACTCTTCATCGTGGTGCATGGGCCTCTCACTATCACGGCCTCTCTTGTTGCGGAGCACAGGCTCCAGACGCGCAGGCTCAGCACTTGTGGCACACGGGCCTAGTTGCTCCGCGGCATGTGGGATCCTCCCAGACCAGGGCTCGAACCCGTGTCCCCTGCATTAGCAGGCAGACTCTCAACCACTGAGCCACCAGGGAAGCCCCCTCCTTAGACTTTTGTCTGTTGTTTGTCTTCTATTTTCCATTGTAGAATCTAGTCTTCCTTCTTTAATGTTCTTTCCGTTTGCCTGAACCTACTCTTTCATTTCATAATTCATCTTTTAATCACTGCATTTCCGATGGGCCCCTT
Source organism: Mesoplodon bidens (assembly GCF_964165515.1). Classification (NCBI taxonomy): domain Eukaryota; kingdom Metazoa; phylum Chordata; class Mammalia; order Artiodactyla; family Ziphiidae; genus Mesoplodon; species Mesoplodon bidens. The sequence continues at coordinate 65,314,666 of NC_138177.1, read as the reverse complement.
TTATACCTCTTTGTTTAGTTCTTCTGTCGAATGGAATAATCTCCCTTTAATGTTACGAAGATGTCCAAGAATCTCTTATCCTGCTTCTGAACTGTAACCTCTATTTTCCCTCTCAATCATTGATTATCACAGGAGTCTTTCCCCACCTTTTAAGTGCATTGCTTTCACCTAAAAATAATTTCCCAATTTTCTTTTCATAATCAAGTGACTTAATGGTCTTCCAACCATTTCTCTGTCCACTCCTGCTAGCTATTTTTCTATTGACCACACCCTGTCCTCCAGCAGTGGTAGAATAATTGAATCATAGAGGCTAAAGAACTCTTTTCCATAAGCAAATCCAACTTATTTCAAGGCCAATGTTAATGAATCTTTGAACCTTCTCTGCAAGCAAAGAATTTTCTCTTAATTCCATAATCACATTTTACAGGCCATCCAAATTTTACATCAATCTTGTTATCAAAATGTCATATATATGTGTCATATATACATATATATGCATGTACGTCTAAGGATATATATACACATACATGTATCCCTATATAATACATATATATTTAATATATATTACATATATAAAAATGTGTGTGTATAATAAAACACTTACTTCAGTTTGAGCCCTTGTGAGCATTCTAGGAAAGAAAAGCCATTGCAGCCATTTATATGTTTACGAGCAGCATTCTAGAAGGAGGGAAGACATGGAGAGAAAGTTCCTAACTTGTTTTCCAGTTTTGCAATGAAAACACAAGCCCTTGTCACAAGGTTCCTCACTTTATCCTTAACCCTGGTCCTCACCTCTACCTGTGCTCCTAGTGGCCATCATGTCCCACATCCTTCACCCAAACTGAATCAATAACAATTGCAACAAAAATAGAAAACGGGGGCTTCCCTGGTGACGCAGTGGTTGAGAGTCTGCCTGCCGATGCAGGGGACGCGGGTTCGTGCCCCGGTCCGGGAAGATCTCACATGCCGCAGAACGGCTGGGCCCGTAAGCCATGGCCTCTGAGCCTATGCGTCCGGAGCCTGTGCTCTGCAATGGGAGAGGCCACTGCAGTGAGAGGCCTGCGTACCGCAAATAAATAAATAAATAAATAAATAAATAAATAAATAAATAAATAAATAAATGGAAAACGAACTGTTTAGCTAACTAGTTGCTAGCACACTAATAGCTGTTTGGTCTCAGATAAGTCACTTGAATTTTCTGGGTCTCATTTTCCTCATCTATAAAAATAAAAGGGCTAGACATAAGTCAGAGATTTTAAAAGCTTTTTGAAGCTAGGAAACTTTCTTCAAACTCATACACAGACACCTCCTTTATAAAACTGATGAAGTGGAAGTTCTACGACAAAGAATGGAGAGCACTCTGTGTCTCAAGGCTGCTTCACCGACACCCCATTGGCTTCCCCAGAGCCACCGCCAGGGGACTCCTGGGTTCCTCTGAGCAAAAACTGCTGGACTAAACAAAACTGAAAGCCAGGTTTGATATTCTGCGTTTCTACAAAAACAACAAAGCTTGGAAATAATGACATACAGACATTTACAGACACACTTCACTTTATAGAATAGAATCTGTGACAAATTATTTCTAAAATAAATCCTATGTTTCCTATTGAATAACATTCCATTACAGAATTGTTTTATCTTAGATTCTGATCTTCCTTTGGTAGCAGCAGCTAATATTTTCACTTTTTGCTGTTGTGTCTCTCCTTTCCTCCCTATAAACATCATTGTCTGACACCCACTCACTGCCACACACCATGCCCTGTGTTTTATGTCATGTAACTTTCTCTCAACTTGTTCATTTGATCTTAAAGGGGAATTACACTTGATTTTCGTTGCAGGAGGAAAACTGCTTGATGAAATGAACCCTGGGTTCCATCGTTTAATAAAGTAAAAAAAATAAATTTAATCTTTTCAGAAGAACAATAAGACTACCTCCGACCTAAACTGCCTCTTTGTTCAGTGTGAATGAAAAGCGCATCAAGTCTGTGCTTTGCAATAGTCTCAATATTTTTTGCATTAGGAGTGAGTTTAAGAAACTCAGTGTCATCCTCACCACTTCTGCCCTTTTACAGCAGGATAAAATCACTCCTTTGAATTGGTTTAGTCATCTATTCCTGGATGAAAAAGAAACTCCCAGGCCCTGAATAAGGTAATGCAAAGGTCAATAAAACATAGTCCCTGACTTCAAGAAGCTCCCAATCCATGGGCAAGACACATAAATATCTAATTATTGTGAAGCATCATGAATACAATAACAGTGGTGGGAACAAACCTGCTGGGAAACAGAGGAGGCAGAAATTCATTTTCTCTTAGAGAGAAAAAGTAGGACCCAGGGAAGTTTCATGGAGGAATGACATTTGAGTCTAGAAAGATGTGTAGTATTTCACCAGCACACTCTTGACAAGGGGAGCAGTCTGCCCGGAGTCACAGAGGCTCAAAAGGACAAGGCATGATTATTGATTAAGACCTGGAGTCAAAGCACAAGGTACATGGTATGTAGCCATGGACCATGAGGAAAAACTGCTATGGGTGGATTGGGAAAATATATCTTAACTTATTCTACTCTACACCCAATAAGGAAGATTTTTAATCAAGGGAATAGCATAATAAGATCTGTATTTTAAATAGTCCTGATATGAGACAATTCAGAGGTAAAATTTAGAGATTTTAGTGATGTATTGGAGCCATGGGGAAGAGAAGGTGGTCAAAGAAAATGCTAGTGTGCCAGCTTGGATGACTAGGTAGATGGTGACACCATTAGAGATTAAAGAATCTGAAAGGGAGAAACAATTTTTATATGTAATTGTGGGGAGGAGAGTGAAGAGAGCCTAGAAAAAATAATGAGTTTGCCTTTTAATGTATCTTTAGAAATTCCTATTAATATATATACAAATTATAATATATATAATTTATAATAGTATATTATATAGATTATAATTTGTATGTGTATTTATACTTTTGTGTGTATATTATAAACATTTCTAAAGGTATATTAAAAGGCAAACTCATTATTCAATTTTATATACTGTATTATAAAATTTTATGGGTTTGTATAAGTTTATATATCATATAATAAAATATATTAATATATATTATATATATAACATAAAAATATGTTCATACTGAGATGTGCAGAAGTCCCTGTTCATACCTTGTTGGATCTGTTTTATTGTAACAGAGTCAAGCAATGCTCAAAGGAAGTGAGATCTAGACTTAGTGGGAAGGAGTCATTCTCAAGTATTAGCGGTAGAGCTGATCGCCATATAAACCACATGTGAATTCAGAGTCTGGCAAACTGGACCAAGGTGCATGAAAGAAATCAAGCTACAGGACTCAGGCACCTTAAAATTCCTCTGCATAAGAACAGGATTAACCAAGGAATCTGGGGCTGCAAATGGAAAGTCAGGTAGAATTAACGTAGGAGAGAGAAGGAGCAGGGCCATGGCAGGGACTGGCAGAGAAAATAAGAAATCATACCTATTTTATGGGATAGTCTTGAGAATTAAATGAGATAAGAAAAGTAAGGAGCTTGGCATCTACACATAAAAAGGACTTAATATTAACCTTTTACTTATGCAGTGTAGACGTCAAAAAAAGACACATTGCAACTACCATCATGTCATTTTTATGAAGTGAGCATTTGTGGTTCCTGTTACATAGAAGTTCATTCTGTATAATTTCACAAAGAAATTATTCCATATGCCACATATTCAACCTAGGAAGCAACCTCCTGATGTGTAACATATTGGAGTCCCAAGTGGCCATCCTGTTTGTACCCACCATCTTATCCTTGGTGCTACCAACCCTCCCTCTCTTGTATGCTATAATATTTGGCATTCTGCCACACATAATTTTTTTTACAGTGGTTGCTCAGAAAGTAAATAATTACTTATCTCCAAAAAATAATGTAGTGGAGCAAGATGATAGTACTGACTCTCCTTAGCAATTCTGTCTGTTGCCTTATTCTCCTCCCTGCTCTTTCCTCACCTGCTTTCAAAAAAGATTTTCTAAGGTGAAGTTGATAGGGTGAATGTGAAACTTCTCACATTTCAATAATGAAAGGGGCATTAAATGTGATTTCCCTGACATCACAGAGGCTCAACTCTGTTCTGTAAATTCTGCTTAATTAAAGCCAGGCTTCTTCATGAACTTTGCAAAAAGACTTCTGATAAAATGGCTTCTTAAGGTTTCAGCACCCAAGTGCATGCTATTCAGCTATCAAAATGTATTAACTCAAAAGAACTCATTATCCAATTATGACACACATTTAACATTACTATACATTTAGAGAGAATCTGTTTATCCATAGGACCTCTGGTTTTATGAGCATTGAAGAAAATAAGGTTTATGGGACACACGTGTGTTTTGTAGAGGAATTTGCAAGAATGCATCTCTCACATTGAGAAATACCTCTATCTTATTCTCAGATATTAGCTCCCTCTCGCTGCATCATTTACTATAAAATTAAATACTTGTTCTTATATTTAACTTAACCGGTTATTTTCACCTAGAATATTTTCTTTTAAAATATCTAAATATCACCACATCATGCCAAAATTCTACCATTTTCAAACTGGTAAGAAAACATGAGAGAGGTTGATTAAGCTTTGATTTTTCACAGGAGAAAGGAAATAAAATTTAGGTGCTGAAAAAGTAAAATAGCCCTCTAAAAGCAATCTAGTTAAACCAAACAAAAAGACAAAAAAACAAATGATTCAAGACCAAGGATCTCATACAATTAGAAATTATTTTATTCCTGGATTGGTATTCTGGCAGATTAAAAAAAAAAGTTCTGCCAGTGAGCATTGCAGATATAGATATAGATATAGATATAGACAGACACAGACCATAGACATAGATATAGATATTTATATATGAATGTATATGTGAATGGCATCACACATATACCTGCATTCACACACACACAAATATAAATAAGGACCTGGACTCAAACATTTCAGCATGCATTTCTAAATGGCTTACTTGTCCAAGATATTGCCGATGTAATTATGCAAGTCAAAAGAAGGATAGAAAAATGTATTTTAGGGCTTCCCTGGTGGTGCAGTGGTTGAGAATCTGCCTGCCAATGCAGGGGACACGGGTTCCAGCCCTGGTCTGGGAAGATCCTACATGCCATGGAGCAACTAAGCCCGTGCGCCACAACTACTGAGCCTGCGCTCTAGAGTCCGTGAGCCACAACTACCGAGCCTGCGCGTCTGGAGCCTGTGCTCCGCAACAAGAGAGGCTGTGATAGTGAGAGGCCCATGCACCGCGATGAAGAGTGGCCCCCGCTTGCCACAACTAGAGAAAGCCCTCGCACAGAAATGAAGACCCAACACAGCCAAACATAAATATTTTTTAATGTATTTTATCCTGAAATATATCATAATATTAGACAATAGCATGATAAAAGTCAACATTTTTCTCACTTTGCAGAATGAGGTCTCATCAAAGCTCACCAAAGAAATATGGCCATGTTATCTATTACTGTTCTCCCCCTTTAGAGGCAGAAACAGACATACAGAAATCATATGACATCTTAAAGATTATATCAGTCTCCAGATGTCTTATCCAATATTTTGTCTGATAACTGGAAGAATAGATGCTTGGAACTACTTTCTTCCCTCTCTCCTCATTTTTTATCCCTTTCTCTCTACTATTGAACAGCAAGCAATGACTTGGGTTTTCCAATACTCTTAACTAGAATCATCTTCTAAAATGATATTATGGTTCATGGAATCGCCAAGTTAATTGGATTTTGACTCCACTTAAATTACTTTTAAGAGACCAATCTCTTGGTCAAAGAGGAAACAAGTAAGTGGGCTCCAGAACTACAACTCAGATATTTAAGTGACATTGTAACATAGAATCAGCAGATTATTCTATGATGACCTATTGATAGCTATTCTTTAATTTATTGATTATAGATTCACTAGCCTTCTGGAAAAGTACAACAGATAAGCCTATAAAATGCATCTAAAAGTCACCAGGTGAATAAAGCAATAAGAAAACAATGGCTGTGTCTACATGATGAAAAAAATACCAGATCCCAAAATGACAACTTTTAGCTAGCTACCTTCACAAAGGAATTGACTGCCAGGTCTATTCAAATTTTTGTGTACAGAAAATGGTCTTTCTAAAAATAAAAAACTGACCTACAAGCAGTTTAATTTCCATATACATCAACCACCCTGACAAAAGAACCAGAATTTTTTATAAGCTTAGCATTTAAGAAAAATGACGCAATGATGTTGTTTATTAGCATGAATAATAAATTTCACAAGAGAAGATGATCAAAGGCTAATATTAAAAAAAGACTATAAGGAATTACCTGGTGGTCCAGTGGTTAAGACTTGGCATTTCCACTGCCATGGGCCTCGGTTCAATCCCTGGTCGGGGAACTAAGATCCCACAAACCATGTGGCGAAGCCAAAACCAAAACAAAACAAAACAAAAAAACAGACTATAACGCAACACTGTAAATCAACTATACTTCAATAAAATATTTTTTTAAAAAAAGAACAGACTATTATTTGAATTAGTCTTAAAAGTAGTATTCGGAAAAAGCATGAGAATAAAAATTAATTGCAAGTTAGGAGAGTTTAATTGGTGATATATAATATACACTAAAGGAAGAAATAACAAGGAAGCAGGGAGCCACTTTAACGGTCCCAGATCTGGTGGGGGCCACTGTAATAGTCCAACAAGCAGTAACAAGAGCTTATAATAAGGTGGTAGCATGGGATAAAGAAATGTCAGGTATGAGAGAGGCTGTGGAGGTAAAGTTGACAAGAATTGGTATCTAATTGAATTTAGAAGGTGAGAGAAAGGAAGATATCAAAGATGATGACCAAGAATTATAAAATTTGAGAAAGGAGATCCTATCTTATATTGTTTTGGACCTAAGAAAGCCCTCAGAGTTCATCTAGTACAATCTACTACTACAAAGATGAAACTTAGGTTCCAGGGAGTTTAGGTAATCAACTCAAGGTCACACAGCCACTAGTGACATAAAATCCCAAACTGCTGGCTTCCAAAGTTCATATAACTTATCAAAGGTTAGGGAAGTTACCTAGAGAAATAATCAGCCTAAGGGAGAGCACATTTAATAACAAAAATAAAGATGAAGATAATAACAACACAATAAAAATGATTTCATTTAGCATATGCTTACAATAAACCAAGCAGTGTACCAACTCTACATCCATAAGCTTATCTCTGTAACTACTCTATGACGCAGGTACTGTTAGCACCCCCATTCACAGATGAGAAAACTGAGACAGAGGTTAAATAACTTCAAAATCATAGAGTTAATAAGGGACAGGGTCTGGGTACAAACCCAGACAGTCTGACTCCAGAGTGTGCATTCTAGCCCACTTTGTGTCTTACTGAAGAAACAGTGAGACATCCCAAGTAGATATCTAACAGGTTGCTATAAAGTTTGTACTATGTTTGGGTGGAATCAAGACTGTAGATGCAGATAAAGGCCAATGATGAAGCCATGGAAACACATGAGCCTGCAAAAGTAATGAATGTAAGAAGAGAAGAGAAGGAAAAGGAAAGGAGCTGACAGCATATTCTTGAAATGGGGTTGCCCTGTGCAGCTAGAGGAGAAAGGAGACTCGGAGGAAAGACAGTCATAAAGATAGGAGAAGATGCAAAGGGTAGAGTAATGGACACCTGCATAGTTTTGGTTTAGGTTTTGGTTTAATCTTCCTTATCAGAGACCTCCAAACGGAACTGAAGACAAGGTAAGCAAAGAATCTTGTCCTGGCACAAAAAAACCTTTCAGCTCAAGATGGCTTATTTGTCTAGAATTTGCATCTCTGCCATGTTCCATGTTTGCTAAATTCTTAGATCACAATTTTTGGCCTAACCCTTGATTCCAATTTTTCTCCAACCTTTAGGGTCGACTTTGCCTTATCTTGCATTGTCTTTCTAGCTACACCTCGTGAGACCCATCATCTCAGAATGATCCATCTAGTCTTAATCATTGATGTCACCTGTCAAGCATTGTTTATTTTCAAGAGAAAGCAACAATCTGAAGAAATCTTAAGTTGAGGGAATGTCCTTTCATTAAGAGGTGTCCCATTACTCAAGGCAAGGAAAAGTAGCCAAGCCACAAAAATGGCTGGTCCTGGGATATGACACAAAGGCTCTCTCGCCTTCTCTTTCTTTCTCTCTCTCTTCATATGGTTCAATCTCTTATCTATGTTGTGAACCTGCTTTAAACTTTCTCTACTGTTATTTGGTCATCAGACCCTCTGTCCATAAAGAGACATCCAAACACCTCCACTCTTACGTTCTTACAATTTTGGGGATCACCATGAACAAACACACTTTTCATGTCTCGCTTCAACTTCCCTCACTAGAGAATCTGATGGATTCAACTTGGTTTAACTGTTCACACCAGTCCTCAGCTGCGACCAATGATGGGCAGTTTTAAAACTTAAAATGTGGCCACCTAGGTCCACACTTTCCACAGGACTGGTAAGAAATTTCAAAGGAAAGAACATGATGATGGCCCCAGACCATTCATATCCTCTCCTGTTCCTCTGATCTACTGAACAAGCAGACTGCTTGCTGCTTACAACTCAGGGTTGAGAAGGGGAGAGGTTAGGATATGATGGAATAATCAAAAAAAACCTCAGAGAGAAGATAAGACATGAATTTCTCTGCTTAAGCTAAGTGAAAGTTCTAGAAACAAAGATATTTTAAGAGAAAGACAAGTAACACAAGGAAAGGCATAGAGATGAGAAGAGCATAGCCTAAAGTGCCCAAGCTAATAAAAGAAGAGGAAATTTTGCACAAAATTAGCCATTTCACATATTGGCAACCTCCCTCTCTCTGCTGAATTCCTGACATCAGCATTTACATGCTCAAATTTCTATCTTATTTAAAATACAAAAGCAAAATCAGAACACCCTGAACCAACTTCCTACCAAAAACCCTCAAGCTGATACTACAGACTATCTCCTATTAGCCTTTCAGAGCCAAGTATCTCAAAAGAGTCTTCTACATTCATTGTCTCCAACTTACAAATGTGTTTTCAGACCATTCTGGTCTGACTTCTGTCCTCATCACCCAATGGAAAGTGGTCTCAAAAGGGTCACTAATGATTTCTGTCACTATATCTAACGGAAAATGTTCAGCCCTCACCTTATTTGACCTATCAGTACCATTTAACTCTGTTCACCAAATCATCTTTCTCAAAACATTTTTGCATGGCTCATGGGAGGATGCAACCTCTGGGAATTACTCTTCCTTCCTGCCTTCTCTCTAACAAACTCTGAGATTTGGGTTTCTCAAGTCTTGGTACTCAGTCATTTCCTCTTTTCACTAAGTATGCTTTCGTGGCAATCTCATCCGTATAGTTTTCTTTTATACACTGATTATTCCAGACTCCAGCCCAGACCAATCCTTTAAGCCCAGGACTTATATACCCAAACACTTTTCAACATTTCTCCCATTGGAAGCATCTCTTCACAGCACCATGGTCAGTGTCACGGTACTGGATGGCTGAAATCCACCATGATGAGAGTATTTACACTATGGAAATTGGCAAATGCTACAAATTCATTTCTTTTCTTCTTTTTGGATAGCTAGCTGTTCATCTTTTACAAAACACCACTGCTAAAGCTTCATAAACTTAATATTTCAGAACTGAAGGCATACTCTTCCCACTTTACCCAACTTGGTTCTATTGTAGTGAACCCTATTTTTGTGAATATTGCCACCAGAAGTCCAGTTCATAGTTAGGCTTATGATCTCCCTCTTCCTTATTTTTACCACCTTTTCAGTTGCACCACCTAAATATTTTTCAGTTGCACCACTAAATATTTTTCTATTCTATCCATATCTATCCATGCCCACTTTGCCATCACCAATTTTCTAAATTCCCTCAAACTAATAGTCTTTTCAGTTGCACCACCTAAATATTTTTCTATTCTATCCATATCTATCCATGCCCACTTTGCCATCACCACTTTTCTAAATTTCCTCAAACTAATAGTCTACTAAACATTTTTCCTATATCCAAACTCTCTCCTCCATGTGGCAGCTTCTTTAAAAACACAGTTCTGATCATGTCACTCTCTTTCATGATTTCCCATTGTTTTTGAATAAAGATGAAGTTCTTTATCATGGCCTTGAGTCCTTACCTGGCTTGGCTTTGCCTTCCTCTCTCCTGTCTCATACCCATCTCCCCTTCTCTCCACACTTCATTAAATGTTCTGTGCTCTTGCTGTGCTCAGAGCCCATGCACATGCTATTCCTTCTGCCTATAATGGTATTTTATCTTTTCTCCTTCATCTAAGAAACTCCTATTCATCCTTCAAATCTCACCTCAATAATACTTCCTCTAGGAACCTTCTTTGACCCCTCAGATTAGGGCTCACATCTTAATGACATGTTCACAGAACAACCCATATCTCCCGTATACTTTTCACAATTGTAATCAAACAAATAAACATAGAATTATTTGTTTAACCTCTGCCTTTCACAGCAGAATGTACCCACGAAAGCAGATACTGGGTCTGTCTTGCTCAACATTGAATTCTCAATAGCAAGTACAGTAACTTATACACATAGTAGGTGCTCAATAAATACTCAATGAATAAATAAGTTTTCAGTGAATGAAGACCATCTTTTTACTCTTATGCTCACTCATAGAGAAAAATCCATCAAGTTCCCTAGGCCAGATTTTGAGGGGAAGATAGGCCACAAAGACAGTTTCAATGTAAATGTTTCCTACATCTAAAAAGAAAAACAAAACAGTATGAAAACTGCAGAAATACAACTACTTCAACCACCTGTGGACCCAGAAGAACAGAACGAAGTGGATTATTCAATTAATGGTAAATTTGACAACCACCAGAAATACCATTGAAGTCCTGGGCCAAAAACATAGTAATAGAAGTGAATAATGATCCAACACCACTGAACCACATCTAAATAACTGGAAATGTTCCTGACTCTTTCTTACAAGACTCTTCAGAAAGAACAAACTCAAAATGGAATGTCAAAGGGCAACTCTAGGAAAAATATTTTAAAACCAGATGCATACTCTTTATAACCACTCTCCTCAGATCATTCTGCAAATATAAAATTCAGAGAGATTCTGGAAGGATTTGACAAAGTGACTCAAAGGTTTAAGCTGTCTCAATACCTGTCATAGGGGCAACACCCCTCCCTGACTATTGATATTTCTCTCCAGAATTTGTTAGATTTCAATCTACTATAATATTGTCAGTGATTTTGGATGTATAAAAGAAATAATACTAATATCAACAATTATAACAATGTCTATTTTTCATAATTATTAGACAGGAACCATTCTAAGTATTTTTATATCCAACCACACATTTCATCCTCACAATATCCTTAGTGACATGTACTACTACTATTTCAATGTTACAGATGAGTTAACATACATAAAGAGGTTCAGTCATTAGCTCAAGGTCACTAAAGTTTTCCCAAGGTTGCACAAACCCAGGTGGAGCTAAAATTTGAATGCAGGCATGTTATCTGTAAAGCCTTCATTTTTGGTCACTATACTATAGGACCTTATCTCTGTTTATTAGAGTTTGGGTTTGGTAGAAACTCTCTAGGATCAAACAGAGGTTTGCTTGGTCAGCCTGTATGTTTATATATGTGAGAAGGAAAGCAATGGTCTTTCAGTCCTACCACTTTTGTGTTGAAGCGTGGCATAAAGGCATCTGCATAGCCTGATGGGTTGAATTCTATCATTCCCAGAAACTTTCCTTTCTCTTTCCTCATGCTCCATTCACCACCATCCTGATATTAGAGTCTCCTACTAAAGTGGATGGAAATCAAATGCTCAGACACATAGAAAAAGATGGATATTCCATCCACTGGAGGCTAAGACTAAAATGGCAGGGGAATGGGAAAAAGGGATGCCAAAGGCAGCCTTGCAGGAACTCCTCTCCTGACACCTCATGGCAGTGAAAGGCAAGTGTATCCAGTGGTTTGCAGCCTCTCCCTTTGCTTAGTTGAATCATTTCAGGAGTGAACGGCATGTATTGTTAAAATCTCCACTGAACGGTGAAAAGAATAGCACAATCTTACAGGAGCTTGAAAGGTCTCTGCTTTTCTCGTGTATTTTAAAGTTGAGCTGTCTTTGGAATAGACTCTTTCGCAGGACACAATGTTTATGTGTTTTGAAGAAAATGATGTGTGTTCTGTTTTGCAGTTTTGCTGAACATTTAAAGGCATACAAGAGAGTATTTTCAAAATGTAACTGCCATTGAAATGCCTGGAGAAGAGAAGCGTTAGAGATGGCTAGCAGAGGCATGCTCCAAAGCTTCGAGCATGATGTTCAGTCTGAAGGAGGATCACAAGAATTACTGGAGTTAACAAAAGCACTGTTTACAGAAGCAGCCAAATGGAAAAAAACGATATCCACACTGGTTGTTAGGTGCAATATTTGCTGACTCTTTTTTCAAATGTGTTTTTGATGATCATTCATGGACTTGGCTAAGGTGGACGTTACTTACAGTTCCGAGTTCATTAGAAAGGCACACATCTGTATGCATCTGTGCCTCATTGGACGTAGGTGTGGACTAGATGCATCAGAAGACCTGCTACATAGACTTGGAATCACATCCATGAGACAGTCCCACATTTTCAGGACTAAGGCCATGGTGCTTTTGCAAATAGATTTATATTAAGAAATAGAGTAAAGGAGCGTGTTTTCTCATTTTCTGATTCAATGACATGAACATGCTCAGCCACTATAGAGTTTTAAGGTAAAACCCAATGGCTTTTAAGACCTAGGCCTCCAGGTCACACAGCTGTTTCCACAATTTTACATTTTTTTAAATTTCGTGCGTTCCTCATTTTTTAAGCAAAATCTCCTTCCCCTGATGTCTCACATCTCCGCTCCCAACAAGAGAGAACACCCTTCCTCTTTGTGTTTGTTATAAGGAAGATGGAGGCAGATAGTATCCCTCCCTCTTTCCTGCCTTGCCTCTGACTACCTCCCATCTCTGCCTTGGGCTTTGTCACTTCCTTTCTCTCTACACTGCATCTCTTTTAGTTTCAAAAATAGATCATTCAATTTAGGAAGAACAATTAACTGGGATGAAAAAACAAATCTGAAGTATGGGAAGGCATTTCAGCTTCTCTATCAGTCATGAAGTAATTGGCAGCACCAGGCAATGTCTTTACTGGAGATTCAGGTTCCTTCTCCAGTGTGAGCGTCAGGAAAATCATGGACGCAGAAAGGTCAGACTCAGTTTCTACAGTTCCCCAGCACCTCCCTTGTCAGCTCCAAACATGTCACAGAGCAATGACACAAAGAAAAGACTCCTGCTGTGATTTCATGAGTGTGTGTACTAGATTTGCTCCATAAAGAGCTCTTGGATGTTTTACATAATTTCTCACCCAGTAGATACTTATCATTTTCTAATGCATTGACCTGTCCCTTGAAAACTAATATATCAGGAGCATTCTGATAATTCCAAGGGCACTATGATTCAAGACTGCTGTCATCCTAGGGCAATGTTTCTTACTTTTAGAAACACCTGCATCAGAATCACCTGGAGTCCTGGTTAAAAAGGCAGATTCCCAGCCTACTTCTCAAACAGAATATCCAAGTGATTGTAATGGACACTCATGTTTGAGAAATGCTAACTTAAGAACTCTTCATGAAGACATGGCCAAGTTTAGAAAGTTAAAGACCCTCTAGATCAGTGGTTCTCACCTGGGGTGATTTTGCCTTCTAGGTGGTCACAGCTGGAGGAATTGGGTGGGTGCTATTGGCATCTAGTAGGTAAAGGCCAGCGATGGTGGTAAATGTCCTACAATGTACAGGATAACCCTCCACAACAAAAAATTAATTCTCCAACCTAAAATGCTGCTGGAAGCACTATTTACAACAGCCAAGACATGGAAACAACCTAAATGTCCATCAATAGATGAATGGATAAAGAAGATGTGGTATATATATATACAATGGAATATTATTCAGCCATAAAAAGAATGAAATAATGCCATCTGCAGCAACATAGATGGACCTAGAGATTATCATACTTAGTGAAGTAAGTCAGAAAGAGAAATACAAATACTATATGATATCACTTGTATGTGGAATTCTAAAACATGAGATAAATGAACATATCTATGAAGAAAAACAGACTCACGGACATAGAGAAGAGATCTGTGGTTGCCAGGAGGGTGGGAAGTGGGGGAAGAAAGGATTGGGACTTTGGGATTAGCAGATGCAAACTATTATATATAGGCTGGATGAACAACAAGGTCCTACTGTATAGCAGAGGGAATTATACTCAATATCCTGTGACAAACCATAATGGAAAAGACTATGAAAAAGAATATATAATATATATATATATATATATAAAACTGAATCACTTTTCTGTGCAGCAGAAGTTAACACAACTTTATAAGTCAATTATACTTCAATAATTTTTTTTAAATGCTGCTGTAGAGGGATGAGTCATTTCTGATCCCAACTTGGAATTCGCAGTCACTATAGAGAAATCCCAAAACTTTTTTTATGATCTAGATGAATGTTTCTCAAACTGTAAATCATTAAATCAGTTTAGTGGTTTATGGACAACATTTTTTAATGGAACGAGTTGGAATAAAAGAGAACAGGAGAAAAGAGAGAATAGGAGAAAAGAGATATATCAGAATATATCACACATGGTAAGGGTAAGTATTAACTCGTGAAATTTTTATTTCAGTTGCATATATGAACTTAATTATTGTGGAATATATAAAAGAGGATATAAAATGTATTTCTCTTTTATACATCTTTTCATTATTAAATATATCACATACCCATAAAGTATACAAACCAGCATTTAGGACAACCTAAATGTCCATCTACAGATGAATGGATAAGATGTGGTATATATGTATGTATATGTACACACACACACACACACAATGGAAGATTACTCAGCCATAAAAAAAAATGAAATAATGCCATTTGCAGAAACATGGACCTAGAGATTATCATATTAAGTGAAGTAAGCCAGACAGAGAAAGACAAATATCATATTATATCACTTATATGTGGAGCCAAAAAAAAAAAGATACAAATGAACTTATTTACAAAACAGAAATAGACCCACAGACATAGAAAACAAACTTATGGTTACCAAAGGGGAAAGTGAGGAAGGAGGGATAAATTAGGAGTTTGGGATTAACATATACATACTACTATTTATAAAATAGGATAACCAACAAAGACCTACTGTATAGTACAGGGAACTATACTCAATATTTTGTAATAACCTATAAGGGAAAGGAGTCTGAAAAAGAAAAAAAATATATATATATATATGTGTATATACATATATATATAACTGAATCACTGAGCTGTGTATCTGAAACTAACATGATGTAAATCAACTATACTTCAATAAAATAAAATAAAATACAAAAAATGTACACAAACCATAAATGTGTGACTTAATGAATTATTATATTTATTATGTTATTATGAAGTAAACATTATGTAACCATCACCCAGGACAATAGAATTAAGTAGCCCTAGAACCCCTATGTACCCCTTATATTAAAATCCCCTTTCTCCCCACTAAAGGTAACAATGATCCCAACTTTTATGGTAATCACATCCTTATTTTTCTTATAATTTTAAGTATCTCCTAAGTAGTTTAGGTGAGTTGTGTAGATTGAACTTGTTATTATATCTGACCTCTTTTATTCAAATTTATCTTTGGAAGATTCACCTCTGTTGTTGTATATAGCAGTAGTGCAGGAATTTTTATGACCATATACTTTTCCAGTGTATGAATATACCAATATATTTATCCATTCTATTGTTTGGAGTTTTGTGTTGTTTTTAATATGAGGCTGTTATGAATAATTCAGACATGAGCATTCTTGTACATCTGCTGGTACACACATGCATGACACTGTTAATATCAATATATACTTAAGAGGGAAATTGTTAGATCATAAGGCGTGTGCATATTTAACTTTAGTAAATGATGTTTTCCAAAGTATGTGTATTAACTTACACTCCCACCAGAAGAGTATGAGAGTTCCAATTTTCCACATCCTCACTGCACTTGGTATTGTGTGTATTTTTAATTTTATACATTCTGGAAGTTATGTAGTAGTATCATATTGCAGTTTTAAGTTTCTATTCCTTGATTATTAATAAGATTGAGTATATTTTCAAATGTTCATTAACCATTTGGATATCCTGTTTGGTGACATGCCTGTTTAAGTTTCTTGACCATTTTTGTATCAGGTAGTCTGCTCTCTTTTTTTTGTAGAAATTTTAAAAATATTTTCTATACAAGCCCTCTGTTAGTTTTATGTGTTATAAATATCTTCTCTCAGTGAATAGCTTGCCTTTTTAATCTCTTAACTATCCGATGCATAGAACTTCTTAATTTGTAGTCAAACTGACCCATCTCCTTTATGATTAGTGCTTGTTTTAATGTGCTTAAAGAATATTTCCCTACTGTAAATCCAGGAAGATTTACTCCTACATTATCTTCCAGTAATTGTGTTGTTTTGTTTATCACATTTAGGTACATAGTCAACCTGGAATGATTATAGTGAGAAGTAGAAGTAAAATTTCATGATTTTCCCATGTCAATAGCTAAGTGCCTCAGCTTACATATTCAAAGGATAATCCTTGTACCAGGGTAGCGGAGTGCCAACTCTGTCATAAATTGAAATTTCACAGGTACACAGACCTGACTCTTGGCTAGGTGTGCTATTTTATCTATTTTTCTATTTGATTGTCCTTAGAACAATACCATATTGTATAAATTAGTTTACATTTATGTCTTGATATAAGGTAAAGTAAATTCTCCTTTTTCTTCTTCAAAATTGTTTTGTCTCATTGGTCCTTTCTATATCCATGTAGATTTTAGAATCAGCTTGTGAATTTCCTCAACATATGCTGTTGGCATTGTATTGACTATATAGATCAATATAGAAATTGGCACCTTTAAATATTAAATCTTCTAACCAGAAAACATGGTAAATACCTCTATTTAGATCTTTCTAAATTTCCATTAATTATGATTTAAATTTTTCTGCATAGGGATTTCATACACATTTAGTTAGATTTAGTGATATATTTTTTGATGATAGTATAAATTATATTTTTAAATTTTAGTTTCTGTTTATTGTTGATTATGGAAATACATTTCATTTTTGTTTGTCAAGCTTGTATCTACCACATTTACTTATCAATTCTAATAATTTATCTAGGAATTCGTTGGGAGTTTTTCTATACACATATCACTCACAAACAATGACAGTTTTATTTCTTACATTCCAATTTTTGCTCTTTTTATTTCTTTTTCTTTTCTCATGCCTCTGGATATGACCTCCAGTAAAAGGCAGCTCTAGTAAAAGGAATATAAGTCTGGATATTGAGTATCCTTGTCTTGTTTCTGGTCTCAAAGGGAAAGTTTTCAACACTTAACCATTAAGAATCATGTTTACTGTAGGTTTTTCACTGACAATCTTTATCAGATTAAGAATCCCCCCTTGTGTTCCAAGTTTATAAAAGGTTTTTCTCATGAATGGATGTTGGATTCTATTACATGCTTTTAATACCTCTATTCAAGTAAGATTATTATCTTTCTCCTTTACTCTGTTAACATGTAAAATTATACTGATATTTTAATGTTATACCAACACTGTAATAATGAAATAAACTCAGTCAGTCACAATGTATACCCTTTTTACATATTGAAGGATTTGGCTTGTAAATAGTACATTTTTTAGGATTTCTGCATCTATGTTCATAAGAGAGGTAGGCCTATCATTTTTCTTTCTCACAACATCTTTGTAGATTATTGATATTGAGGTTATGGTGGCTATAAAGTATTTCATTTTTTTTCCACTTCTCTGGAAGAGTTTGTATAAGACTTTGTCCTTTAAATGTGATGCTGAATTACAACAGTGAGCATTCTGAGCTTGGAACTCCTTTTGTAGAAAAGTTTTAATTACAGATTCAATTTCTTGAACACTTATAGGATTATGCACATTTTCAATTCTTTCTGTGGTCATTTTAGTAAATTCAATTCATTATAATTTTTTACTTCATTATTGACATATTTATTCACAACATCCTCTTATTATCTTTTTAGTTGCTACAGAATCTATATTTATAACTCTTTTAAAATTCCTAACAGGGATTATTTGTGCCTTCTTCCTTTTTCTCTTGATCAGTCTTGCTATGAATTTATCCATTTTATTAGGTTTTTTAAATATCTGACCCATCAGTTATTGAGAGAAGTGTATTAAAGATTACATATGCCCAAGATTAGCAAAGGGTATAAGCAGTTCAATGTAAAAGAAACACAAATGGCTTAAATCTATAATATAATACTCAGCCCAATCATGATATAAAAAATACAAATTAAGTTTAACTACAATATAATTTTTTCATGCATCAGTTTGGCAAAGATCATAAATATTGTTATGTTATTGATTTGGTAAAAGGGGGGAAAAACAAAAACTCTCAAACGTTAGTTGTAGAATTAAAACTTGATATAACCTCCATGGAGGGCAATATAATATGGCAATATCTATCTAAATAAAAAAATACCTTTTGACTCAGTAATTCCAAGTTTAGGAATTTATCCTACAAATACATGTGGACATGTGCAGAATGATATGTATAAAAACTATTCATTTCAACCATTGTTTGTTATTAAAAAAAAATTTAGCACAACTCAAATTTCTACTAATAGGTGACTGGTTGAAATAATTATGGTTTACCCTGAAAATGGAATATTATGTAGTCATAAAAGAATGAGTCAATACTGTGTACTGATATAAAATAATCTTAAATATAATACATATAGTTAAGTAAAATCAGCAAAGTGCAAAACAGTGTGTATGCTGTGCTATTATTGTGTAAAAAGAAATAAAGAATATACATATTTTACTAGTATTTTAAAAGTAAGGTATATGATGGAATGTACACACAAGAACCTTAAAACACTAGTTTCTACTCAGGGCAGGCCAGAGGTGCGTTAGTGGCAAGAGAATAGGGGTGGGGAGGAAGATTTTTCACTACATATTATTTTCTACCTTTAAAATATTTAACCATGTAAATTATTTCCTATTCATAAATAAATGAAAAAATCACTGGTCTAAAACAGTTGCTCTCAAAATTTTTAGTCAGGTTCACCTACTTTACCCTTTCTCATTTTCTGTTGGGAAAAAGAATTTGGTGATACCAAGGAAGGTTCAATACAGAAGAAAAGTTGAGGAATGTTATGTATTCATCTTTCTTAGCAATGAAGGTTTGGGTGATTCATAATTGCATTTGCAATGTTCCATGTCCTAAAGTCTAATTAGTAGAAAAATACAGTCCAAAAATACTCTTGATACAAATAAGAATTTTTATATACTGTAAAGTTAATTAAACCAGTGGCTTTCAAACCTTTTTGGACATGATTAACAGAAAGAAATGCATTCTGTATCTTGACTCAGTATATATATACATATATATACACAGTTTATATATATATATATATATACACACCCATATACACACGTTTCATTTTTTAGAATTTAAACACTTTCTAGTCAATTTTATAATTTTTTATTTCCAAAAAATGGTGTTTATAATCCACTTAGTTGCCTTTACAACCCACTAATGAACACTATCCAGAAATTTGAAAATATTAAAATAGCAATAGTGGGAGTAGTTTGGGGAATTCTTTATCTCCACTGTAATTTCCATCAGCACATGCTTTCCAGTCACCCCAAATGAACAAACATCTTATTTAGAAACCTATGTGTGCTATGCAAACTCACTTTAAGACAAACTCCCAAGCTTCCTTGGAATTTCAAGGATTTCCTCAAGATTTACCCCTTACCCCAACATATGTAGAAATTCTGGAGCCACCACTGAATTCAACTGATAATGAGGCTCAATCAAGGAGTAAGTTATTTAAATAAAAGGATAAAAGCAATTGGAAAACTGCAGTCTGGTTTTCACGTGGTTCTCTTCAAAAATCATACTAGGGGCTTCCCTGGTGGTGCAGTGGTTAAGAACCCGCCTACCAGCGCTGGGGACATGGGTTCGAGCCCTGGTCTGAGAAGATCCCACATGCCCCGGAGCAGCTAAGCCCGTGAGCCACAACTACTGAGCCTGTGCTCTGGAGCCCGCGAGCCACAACTACTGAAACCCACGTGCCTAGAGTCCGTGCTCCACAACAAAAGAAGCCACCAGAATGAGAAGCCCACACACTGCAGCGAAGAGTAGCCCCCGCTCGCCACAACTAGAGAAAGCCTGTGCATGGCAATGAAGACCCAACACAGCCAAAAAAAATTAAATAAATAAAACAAATAAATTTTTTTAAAAAGTTTCTAAAAAAAAACCATACTAATATTACTCTAAGGGGATTGTGGGAGGAAAGGATATGAACAAATAATAACAAAAAGAATTGGGAAAAAGACAATAGCAAATGAGACAAGTCAACAGATGGAGGATGAAAGATACCTGAATCAATGCAATCTTACCTAGGCTTCTGGTTTATCTAAACTGCTGCATGTGCTTAGACGTTGAGGAGAATGATCAATGCAAGCCAACAAAAGGCAAGCTGATTTTCAGTTCGGGTGCCATAAAAGGCTCAGGAATGAAAGGTACAAGTTACTTCTGAAGGTAAGGTTGAAGGGTCAGGTTGAAAGTATGTTTAAAATTCTTCAGAAGTGGGCTTCCCTGGTGGCACAGTGGTTGAGAGTCCGCCTGCCAATGCAGGCACAGGTTCGTGCCCCGGTCCAGGAAGATCCCACGTGGCCACAACAGTGAGAGGTCTGTATACTGCAAAAAAAGAAAAAAAAGAAAATTCTTCAGAAGTTTTTTGTTTTCTTGGCCACACCGGAAGCATGTGGGATCTTAGTTCCCCCAACTAGGGATCAAATCTGTACCCCCTGCAGTGGAAGCAGGGAATCTTAACCACTGGACCGCCAAGGAAGTCTCTTTAGAAGAAGTTAAAGCCTGTGCTGTTCAATATAGTTGTCACTAGCCACATGTGGCTACTTAAATTTAAATTAATGAAATGTAATTAATTAATTAAGATATAAAACAGTTTTGCTAGCCACATATCAAACACTAATAGCTGGTTTATGGAGCAGCACAGAATACTTCCATCATCACAGAAAGTTATTTAGGAGAGTGCTGTGTCCAGAGCCATCCCCCAGACAATGAACCCAGATGACAGGAAAAAAAAAAAAAACTTGAACTGTACTCTGGCAAAATGGATTAGCTCTTAGCTTTGGAGGAAAATCAGTTTTTGAGAGTTCCCAAACAAAAGGGCCATGACAGGTTTGATCATCATATGAAACCCACCAGTCAGTGAGCCAGCTCCACAAAGTTTTCAGTCAACCTCTTAAGGTCTCACCTATAACTGCAAACAGAGACAAGGGTCCTAGACATTAGAGAAAAGACTAGCACATACAATGGGACCAAAGCAAACAAATATAAAAGGGAAACTTAGAGAAAAAGACAAGTCATATAACATTAAAAGAAACCTTAAAAACAAATATTATACTTTTCACAGTGATAAGAGAAGTTATTTTACAGGTGAGAAAAATAAGAAAAAATAAGAGAATAAGAAAGAATTCTTAGAAATTAAAAATATAATAACATTTTTAAATGTCTATTAAAATATAGTAGACAAAAACTAAATATTAAACATAAAAATAGAAGGCTTGGAAAAGTAAGTTAAAGAAATCTCCCATAACAGTCAAACAAACAAACAAACAAAAAACAAGGAAGGAAAGAAAATTAATCTGCAGGAAAATGAGGGGAAAAATTTAGAGGCTCAACCAGGAGGTATAATACTGAACAAACAAAAGTTCCATAAAGAGAGAAAAGATGGAAAGAAATTATCAAAGAAGTTGAACAGGAAAAAGTCTATTTTTTTTCTCTCTACATTTCTTAGTACTTCTGGCCACCAAAATGGGGATGAGAAAAGGGGAGTTTCCACACCATCCAATTCTCCAACTCTCCACACACCCACGATGTTCTACAATTCAATTTAATTCAATTCTGATACTATCTACCTG
Organism: Mesoplodon bidens; assembly: GCF_964165515.1. Lineage (NCBI taxonomy): Eukaryota > Metazoa > Chordata > Mammalia > Artiodactyla > Ziphiidae > Mesoplodon > Mesoplodon bidens. Next base: position 65,292,598 of record NC_138177.1, on the reverse strand, counting down.
TAATTAACATTAGATCTCCCAAGTTAAGGGCTCAGTCCTACAAACTGCCACCCCACTTCAGACACCAATCCCAAGTCCCAGGTGCTTCTGACTGACTGGCTATAAACTGGGATTTATAAACTGGCTATAAACATGCGTTCCCATGATGCCCTCCTTGAATTTGATACTTTGCTAGAATACCTCATGGAACTCAGGAAAACAGTTTACTTACTAGAACACTGGTTTATTATAAAAGGCTACAACTCAGGAATAGCCAGATGGAAGAGATGCATAGGACAAGATATGGGGTAAGTCGGGGAAGGGGTGCAGAGTTTCGATGCCGTCTCCAGGTGTGCCACCTTCCAAGCACTCCAAGTGTTCACCAACCTGGAAGCTCTCCAAACCCTTAGGTTAGGGTTTTTATGGAGGCTTTATTAACAGTATGTAGTTATGACTGTTTAAATTATTGCAATTGGTGATTAAGTCAATCTCCTGCTCCTCTCCCCTTCCTGGAGGTAAGAGATGGGGCTGAAAATTCAAACCCTCTCATCCAGGGTTAGTTTCTCTGGCAACCAGCCCCCTTCCATCATTAGGGGCTTTCCAAGAGTTACCTCATTAATGTAAATTTAGGTGTGGTTGAAATAGGCTTGTTATGAATAACAAAAGACTCTCTTTCCGCCTTTTTTCCACTTTCACTTTTATCACTCTTATCACTTGGAAAAATCCAAAGGTTTTAGGAGTTCTGTGTCAGGAAAGGGACAATGACCAAGTATGTATTTCTTATTACAAATCACAATTTCACAGAAATAGTATAGGAAAATTCCCACTGAAGGATATAAGATTCTAGATTGGAAGGGCCTAGTAAATGCCCAGGACAATGAATGAATAACGGTATGATAGAAAATTAATACATAAAATCTTGATTAAAAAAAAAACACAGTAGCTTAAATCTAAGTATGTTATTTAGTAATATGGAAGTATTAAAAAAATGCCAGAAGGAACAACTAACGTTGCTTATTATTGTCACTTCTGGGAAGTACAATTCTGGTAAAAAGAGAAAGGATTATTGCTCTTGGTTAAAAGCCTTAAAGTACAATTTGACATTTAAAAGTATATATTACTTTGATTTTTAAAAAATGAAGAAGAATTAAGTGTAAAAAACACAACTCAGTAAAGACATGATACCCTTATTTCAAGGAGTCCTTCCAGAAATTTGTTAGAATTCCAAATACATGCTTGTGTCCAAATGCAATAATTACATTGCCAATCTTTGGGTGGCAGTCTTTTAAATAGCCTCAGTGAACTCTAGAAATAACTCTAGATTTATTAAAACTCTAGTTTTAATAACCTTCATAAGTTGCATAGCACATTCCTAATAAGTTTTCCTTAACTTTTTACAGAAAATGCACCCTTTATGGAACTGTATATTATTCACCTGGAAGAACTAAGGATGTGTCCTGCCTTTTTGGATCACTCCTTGGTCAATCAGAAAGACTCTTGGAGCCCAATCTTGCACCACGATTCATTATTTAAGTATGAGGTGCCTCCTCCTAATTATCTCAGTTTTTTCAGGGATTCTAAGAATTTACCTATCCATTCATTAAACATGTATTGAAGTATATTGTAAGGCAGATACTTTGCTACATGTTGAAGGTAGTAGAGATTGGAATCTAATAATATGGCCAATGTCCCAGGGATTCTAGACTTGCATTAATTTCTCCAGGTTGACACAGACATCTGAGATATTTCCAAGCTGTGGTTCAAAACATTGTTTGTCATAGGAAACTGGGCATGTTTGAAGTGTCCCACCATTTGGAACTTTAAAAGTACAGAGTCCTTTGGCAGAAGGGACCTGCGATGTATCCTGTTTGTTATTTCTCCATATCTACTGGCACCACTCACTTTTTCCTTTTTAAGAGAACCCTGACTTTGTGGTCACAATGGACCAGTGCCAGGAGATGGATGATAATTTGATTAGCCAATGTGACAATTGTGTTTCAGACTTTTGAAACCTCCCTTGCCACTAGGGATGGTCACATGACTAGTTCTGACCAATGATATTAAGCTGAAATTTGTTGGAATGTATGGGAAAACCTCTATCATACCCATAAAGGCAGGCAGAAATGACTGATAACTGTTTCTTACCCCCCTTTCTGCCTTAACATGGATGTTAGGACTGGAGCTGTCTTATAATGAGAGACAGAATGCAAGGGCTAGTTGAGCAGAAATGCAGAAGGATCTCAGTGTCAAAGGGCATCAATGAGCATCTGACTTAAAGGCAGTAACTGTCTTTCTTTGATCTTGTTTTTACATAAGTACTAAGATCTGTTTCTACCCACAGAACACTTCTGACACCAATGCGTGAGGGTTTTTTCCCTCACCAGCCAATTCCCTGACACCAGCTGGGTGTCCTACAATTTAATTCATCTGCAACTATCTGCCTGGAGTTAGCATCAGATCCCACAAGTTAATGTCTCGGATCCACAAGACTACTCCCACTTCAGACACCAATTGTCACCCCAGGCCTCCCATACTCCTGACCGACCAGCTGTAAACCACAAGTTCCCACATCCCCTCCTTGGGTTAATAATTTGCTAGAATGGCTGACAAAACTCAAAACACTTGACTTACTAGTACTGGTGTATTATAAAGGATACAACGTCAGGAACAGCCAAATGGAAGCGGTGGATGAGGCAAAGTATTAGGGGAAGGAGTGATCAGAGCTTCCATGCCCTCTCTGAGTGTACCATCCTCCCAGGGCCAATATGTGTTCACTGATCTGGAAATTCTCTGAACCCCATCATTTAGGGTTTTAATGGAGGTTCCATTATGTAGGCATGATTGATTAAATCATTGACCACTGGTGATTAACTCAATCTCCAGTCCCTCTCCCCTCTCTAGATGTCAGGGATGGGGCTAATATTTCAATTAATGTTTTATATTTCTGGCAACCTGCTCCCATCCTGAAGCTATCTAGGGGCACCAACACCACCAGTCATCTTGTTAGCATACAGAAAGACCCTCATCACTCTAGAGATTCTAAGAATCTTAGAAGATTTTGTGTCACCAGGTACGATTGGGGGAGGGCAGTAAGACCAAATATTATAACAAAAGATGCTCCTATCACCTCTATCATTCAGGAAACTACAAGGATGTTAGGAGCTCTGTGCCAGGAAATGGAGCCAAAGACCAAATATATATTTCTTATTATATCACAGCATCACAATAAAAAAGATAAAATTCCTATTTATTTAAGCCACTCTTAGGTGGATTTTCTCTCTCTTGCCTTCTAACTGAAAGAGGATCTGAATCTCTTGTTTTATAAATGGGGAAATCCAGGCAATGATAAATTAAGCAATGTAACAATGTACCTAATGTCAGCACATCTTGCTGATGGCAGAAATAGGAATGGAAAAAACATAGGAATGTGCCAAACTGTAATTAAGAAAAAATGGGCTGAAAATTTTTATTCAAATGTCTCTTCGGTCTTTATGTTTTCCTAGTGTTCCATTTGCTATTAGACTATTAAATATTATAGTCTCTTGAAAAGAAATGAAGTTTCCTCATTCAGATAAACTTATCAGAATGTAGAGTTAGTAGTATCTTTCAATCATTCCACCCCTTCCTGACTCTATCAATATGTATTGATGTGTCATTCTTCTATGTATCACTTTGTTTTTAAAATTTGCCTTGAGAATTTATTACCCATTTATCAAGTCTTAGGTGTTATAGATTATTGCTTGTAACAATGCTTCAAGATTGGCATTGTAATATTTATCTTATGGAAGTTGAAACTGAGGTTCAGGGGTATAGTGTACTGAATTCTGTCCCCAAAAAGATATGTTGAAATCCTTACCCCTATTACCTATAAATGTGACTTTATTTGTAAATAGGGTCTTTGCATATATAATCATGTTAAGAAGAGGTCATACTTGATTAGGGTGGACCTAAATTCGGGGTCTGATGTTCTAAATCCAATGACTGGAGAGGGAGATGTGAAGATACAGGGATGTACCCAGCATGACTGTGGCCATGTGAAAAGGGAGGCAGAATTTGGAGCGATGTAGCTATAATGCCAAAGATTGCCAGCAACCTCCAAAAACTGGGAAGAGTCCAAGCAGTTTCTTCCCTGGATCCTTCAGAAGGAGGATAGCCTCACCAACACCTTGATTTTGAACTTCTAGCCTCCAGAACTAAGAGAATAAATTTCTGCTCTTTTAAGCCACCTGGTTTGTAGTAATTTGGTATGGAAATTAATGCAAGGGATTAAATAATTTTCTCTATATAACACAACTGGGAAGTAGTGGGGCCCACATGAAAATATTTCATTTAACTTGTGCACTGGAGCAACAATTTAACCCAGGTACAGTGAGTTGAACAGCTAGTGAAAGGCCCAGCTGCTCCAAATTCTTCATTTGTTCTACAAGTCTTTTAAGTACGAATATACTCCTAAAGATACAAAGAAGAGCTTTCATGGAGCTAACAATCTGTTTTGTGGCTCCTGAAAAGCAGCATAAGATATCTTTATCCCTTACTCTATTTGCCTTGATATCCCTAGAAAAGATTTTTTTTTTCTAGTTAATAGATATCTACTTTAGCTCTTATTTTCTTTCAGTGGTTTACAATGATCACTCCCATCTTTTGGCTTAAAATGTTTCTACTAAGAAGTTAGCTGTCAGTCTTATTGTTGAAAGTAATGTATGAAGGAGTTCCCTGGCAGTCCAATGGTTAGGACTCCAGGCTTTCACTGCTGAGGGCCAGGGTTCAATCCCTTGTTGAGGAACTAAGATCCCACAAGCCATGTGGCATGGCCAATAAAAAAAGGAAAAAGGCAATATTAAAAAAAAAGTAATGTATGTATTTTCTCTGTTTTTGAGTTTTTTCATTGGTTTTCAGCAGTTATATATACTATCATGTGCCTCAGTGTGGTTTTCTTTTCATTTATCTTGCTTAGAGTCCATAAGTATTCTTGAATTTTTGGCTAAATGTCTTCTATCAACTTTAGCCCCCTTTTTTTTTTTTTTTTGATAGGTAAGGAGTGGATTTATTTAGAGAGGGACACGTTCCATAGACAGAATGTGGTCCATGTCAAAAGGCAAGAACAGCCTTGGGAGAAACACACTCCACAGACAGAGTGTAGGCCATCTCAGAAGGTGAGAGGCCCTGAAATATGCAGTAGTTAGTTTTTACGGGCTGGGTAATTTCATAGGCTAATGAGTGGGAGAATTATTCCAACTATTTTGGGGAAGGGGAGGAGATTTCCAGCAATTGGGCCACCACCCACTTTTTGACCTTTTATTGTTGGCCTCAGAACTGTCATGGTGCTGGTGGATGTGTCATTTAGCTTATACTAATGTATTACAATGAGTGTATAATGAAGCCCATTTCTTTTCAAATATTGATTTTGACCTAATATATCTCTCATCTCCTTTTACGACTCCAATTACTTGTATATTAGGCCTGTCATTGTGTTCCATTTATCTCATAGGATTTTTCCTATAATATCTATCTTTTTTCTTTCCATGCTTCAGTCTACTGACTTATCTCCTGGATTATAATCCTCTCTTCAGCAACATCTACTTTGCTGGTAAACTTATGAATTGCATTCTTAATTTTAGTTATTAGATTGCTCAATTCTAAGATTTCTTTTTGTTTAGAGATTACAACTCTCTACTAAATTTCTCCATATCTTTTCTATTTTTCTCGAACATATAAATCACACATTTTAAAGTCTACCTGCAATCATTCTAATATCTGAACCTCCTCTATGGGTCTGATGAGCGTCTACTTTTTCTCTTAACTTTTGCTCATTTGGCCTTGTTTATCAGTATGCCTATTTTTTTTTTTTGTGGTACGCGGGCCTCTCACTGTTGTGGCCTCTCCCGTTGCAGAGCGCAGGCTCAGCGGCCATGGATCACGGGCCCAGCCACTCCACGGCATGTGGGATCTTCCCAGACTGGGGCATGAACCCATGTCCCCTACATCGGCAGGCGGACTCTCAACCACTGCGCCATCAGGGAAGCCTGCCTATTTATTTAATAATGATGAATATTGTATATGAAAAATTTCAGAGATAATTTGAGATTCAGACTGATGTCAGATACTTCTGGAAAGGTTGTACTTTCACTTCTGAGAGGCAGATAGGTAGAGTCAAATCAATTTATCCCAGTCTGTAATTGTGCTAATTAGAATATGGATTTTAGGTTTTGTGAGGGCTGTTCTAGTTTTTGGATCACCTCTATTCCTAATGTAGCACAGAGACATACACAAAAATCTCTCTCTCTTAGGGGGTCTGAACTATAATTTTTTAATCTCCCTAACACTGTGAAACTATTTATTCAGTTTCTCAGCCTCTTAGTAGCCACTTGAAAATCAGCAAATGACTCCAAAGGAAAAACAAAGCTGAGAGCTAGGCTTACCTCTCTGAACCTCCCTTGTCTCCTGGACTGTAGGGCCCTAGGTCTTTGCTCAGTAATTCTCAAATGCCTTCAGACAGATTTTTTCATTTAACCCTTTCTAGTTGTCATTGTCAGGAGTATTTGTCAGATACAAGCTAGTCTGCCGTAGCCAGAAATGGAAATCCAAAACTGCTTGCTTTCTGTAGTCTTGAAGAATTGAACTTGACAGGCCTTGTTCTATAGTGAAAAGAAGAAACAAATTTCAGTTCTTCTGTTCATAAATAAACCTCCATTATAGAGAGTGAGCTTCTATTTGTTTGCATAGGATCTTAGAGGTATCACCTTTGCCTGCAAGGCAGCAAGGTATTATGGTTACAGGTATTACAGCTCTCATCGATACTTCACTCCTGATTTGTCCAGACAAGAGGACTAGATCTAGCAGAAGCATGAATTAGTGTTCCCGCTCCATTCTCTGTCCTATTTGATAAGTAATATCTTGTTTTCAGTTACCTCACAATTTGGGAAACTGTCAGATAAAAACAATCCTTTAATCCCAACTAACGTTAAGTAGTTAATATTGATCTAAGAAAGATAGTTGCTATTAACTTATATATTTAATATTGACTTTACAAAATGTGATGCAATGAAGAGAAACATAAAAGTTTCCATCATTTTATATCATTACTTAGTCTACTGAACTATTTTATGCTGCCTTGAAATTTGTTGAAATCCAAAGTGCTAATTCAGGAATGTAAAGGTCATTAATTTCAATTTACTTTTATCTACATATAAATATAAATTAAAGGGAATATTTCAGACAATTAGTTGTATAACTGAATTCTACTAACATTTGATTTTAAAATATTCTGATGCAACGATTTCAAGGAAGAGAACTTTGCACAGAATTTTGGAGCTAGAAAGGACCTTAGGTGTCTTTGTAGTCCTACTCCTTTCTGAAACATGAATCCCTTCCTGCAAACATAATTGTCTGAAAACATTTTACGTTGTATATGAAGACACAGATTCAACTTAACACTAATTAGAAGAAATAAGACGAACAAAAGAAAAAAATCTGTAATTGAACTCTCCCCTTCCTTTCCTCTTTCCTAGATCTACTGAGATGTTTCCAAGTGCCAGCCACCCAGGCACTGAACTGCCCCTCAAGGCACTCACAGTCCACTAGAAGATACTTACCTATAAACAAAGCGTTATGAGAACACCATGCAGGGGGCCCAGAAGAATTAATAATTAATTTTGCCTGGAGAAGTCAGAAAGGAATTTGAGCTGGGTTTAGCCAATGAAAAGAGACAGAAAAGTAGTTTAGGGAGAGCACCTACTGTTTTATAGATTATTTATGGCACACTTGGGAAGCAGAAGTTCAGGCAATAATAGGGAATAGGGCTAGAGATATAACATGGGGATAGATTTTGAAAGTCCTAATATGTCATGCAAAGGAATCTGAACATTATCCAAACACAAAACTTCTAAATATCCTAAAGCAAAAGAGCAACATAATAAATTTTGGTGTTTAGGAACACGATATTGCCAGAATTTTAGATTGGAGACATGGGGACATACTGGTGGATAGGGAATTGATGCATTTGTCCAGATGAGAGACAAAGATGTCTTGAGCAGTGATTTACAGTTATATTTATACATCTGTCTTCCTCATTCACATACGCAGAAAGGTCTGAGTTAAAGACATACGCTCAAGAGGATTTGGTAGTTGAGTGGCTGTGGAACTGAAGAAGAAAATCTTTTGGACTAAGAAGAATGGGTAGATGGTGCCCTTAACTTGGATAAGAAACATATAAGGAGGAACTACAAGAGGGGAATGTTGAGTTTGGTCAGCTTACAGTTGACTTTTCAGTGTGACATTCTGAGGAAAGTTTGATATGATGGACTCTATAGAATGGCTTATCAATACTTTCTTTCTCTTGAGATCTCCTTCCTCATCCACATACTGCAAGATTTTCCTTGCCTTTACATGATTTCCATACCTTACCCACCCACAATGTCCACCCAGAGTTGTTGATACAGAGAGAAGCAAGACTCTTAATGATATTTTTGTTCTTGGGAGAAAATTGCTTCTTTATTTATTCTCTGTCACTTATATTGTTAGCATCAATTTATACTTTTGTGACCAATTTCAGTAGCTGTATTGGCTAAAATAGTGTTAGGCTACACGTATCAGAAATCCAGAGGTAGGCAGTCAAGGACCAGTATGGTTTTCAAGGAAATCATTAAGGATCTAGGCCATTTCTAGATTCCTCTTCTACCATCTGTAGCAACACCTTTCATTCTCATAGTCTAAAGACAGCGATTTTATCTCCAGGTATTACATCTATGTCCAGGCAATAAATAAGAAAGGGCAAAAGGCTTGAGTATGCTAAGTTGTCCATTTCTAGCACTAAAAAGTAGCTTTCCCAGAAGTTCAACCCAAGAAATTTCTTATATCTAGTTGCCCAGAATTATGACACTTGAACTCGCCTAAATGCAAGGAGGCCTGGGAGATTTAGTTATTTGCTGGGTATGTTGCTATCAAAAATAAATTGTGACCTGTGAGTAAGAAAGAATATATGTTGAGACATACAACTAGCTGAGTCTGCCAGCCACATTTTCCTTTTTTTTTTAATTTTATTGAAGTATAGTTGATTTACAATGTTGTGTTAATTTCTGCTGTACAGCAAAGTAACTCTGTTATACATATATATTCTTTTTCATACTCTTTCCCATTATGGTTTATCACAGGATGTTGAATATAGTTCCCTGTGCTATACTGTAAGACCTTGTTGTTTACCCACACCTTTTCCTCTTAAGTATAAAAAGTAGAAGGTTTTCTTACAGATCATAGTTTCTACTGATATTTTTGATATAGTGTCTTCCCTTGGTATCTACAAGGGATTGGTTCCAGGACCCTTGCAGATACCAAAATCCACAGACGTTCAAGTCCCTTATATAAAATGGCATAGTATTTACATATAACCTACTTACATCCTCCTGTATACCTTATATCATCTCTAGATTATGAATAATACCTAATACAATGTAAACAGTTGTAAAAAAATACAATGTAAATAGTTGCTGGCATGCAACAAATTCAAGTTTTGCTTTTTGAAACTCTGGATTTTTTTTATTTTTTTTTATTTTTGATGTGTCATTGTTTGAACCCATGGATGCAGAGCCTGTGAATACACAGGGCTGGCCATACCAGCACACTAAAGATAGAGGGAAAAAAGGCAGGGGGATCCTAATGGGGGAGGGTCACCTGAGAATAAGAGTCTAACTTTTCTCCAGGTGCAAGCAAATTTCTAATATGTTCTTTTTTCCCCTTCTAGCTTCTCCCTTTCATAGAGTAAAAGAAGTGCTTATGGTTCCAAGATAATACTGATCCAGAAAGGCTAGACTTGAGGAGAATAGAGCAGCCTGGATTAGTATTACTGGGGCAAACAAAAGTAGGCTAGGGACTTCCCTGGTGGTCCAGCGGTTAAGACTCCATGCTCCCAATGCAGGGGTCCCGGGTTTGATCCCTGGTCAGGGAACTAGATCCTGTGTGCAACAACTAAGACCTGGTGAAGCCAAATAAATAAATAAATATTTTTAAGAAAGAAAAAGAAGTAGGCTAAATTTTACCTATTAACTCATTAGAGAAAAAATGGAGGATACTTGAAGTTAGCAAGGACAATCAAACTGTCCCAGGCCAACAATCCATTTTGATTCTTAATTCCAAAAATGTTCCCAATTCTTCACCAATCCCTTTGCAATATGACTTTGCAGCTACTACCATCAAGAGATGTGTCGGTCATGCCAATTTCCCTATTCTGGAATATGGGCCGGACTTGGGACTTGCTTCAGTTAAGGGAATACTGTAGCTGTGTGTCAGTCCCAAGCTCAGGTCTCAAAAGACTTGGTGCACTTTCAGTCTCTCTCTTTGAACCCTGGAGACCATGTAATCAAGTCTGAGCTAGATTGATGGATGACAAAAAATGCAAGACCCAATCACTGTTGTTATCCCAGACCATAACAAATTAACCATCAGATATCTGAGAGAAGCCATCATAGACAAGGCAGGCCCCAATTAACCATCCAACTGTCTTAATAAGTCCAGTTACTTTCAGCCAAGCTTGACCCAATTCAGATCTGTACAGTTGTGAGCAATAAAATAATGGCTATGGTTTGAAGCCACTAAACCTTTTAGGATGGTTTTGTACACAACAATAAATAATTGATATATTGACAACTGGGATTCCCTAAGCTGAATAGTCTTCCAGGGGTTTACACTTATATATTATTTATATTGTAAGTAAATTGTTTTAGTCATATCTTAATGGGACTAGTCTCAAGTGAATGAAAATTTAATTTGGAGGATAGAAAAGAGGAAATATTCAAGCAGGTCACTAAGTCACTTTCTGGAAGAACTGTGAGATTTAGGAAGTACGGAGGAAAGCATGATATTATTAGTGGCCTCCAGGCAGGGCAGGGCTGAAGGAAAATGAGATGGCTCTGGGAGAAACTACCCAAGAGTCATAGTAAGAATTAGAAAATTAGTCTTCTGTTGAGCACCTATTCTCCGTCAGGCACTATACTAAATGCTTAACACTCATTGTGATTTGATTTCAACCTAACCACAATCTTTAAAGTTGTGAAAATGAGGCCGTAGATAAGTTATCTTACTTGGCCAAGGTCGTGAAGCGGGGGTTTCCAGAGCCAGAGTCTGTTCGGCTCTGCCTTTTATCTTGTTTTTGTGCCTAGGATTCTGGTAGTAGTTGCCGGGCAATTGAAGGTCTTGTTTGCACTCTGACCATAGATGATAAATATTTGAGCTGCTATGTCAGGACTTTTTGCTACACTGTCAACCTCAGTTTGCAAGAGTACATCCTAGTATCCCCAGCACAGGCTGCCTTAAGTCCAGGTCTTAATTCCTCCACTACCCCTCACTTTGATAGATGAAGAAGATAAAGGAAGGGAAAAAAAAAATAAGAGAGTTGTTTCTGACACTGTTCTCAACAAGATTATTAGCATAACACACAGAGGTACCCGTAGACACACACACACACACACACACACACACACACATTCTATACATACACTGTGAGACCACTTGCCTTGATTGTGCCGCGTATGTTCTTTATCCAAAATAATCAAGCAAATTTTGGTAATCTTCACTCCTGGTAAAGATGCTATGGTGGGAGAGAGGGGAAAAATGGCGGAAGAGTAAGACGCGGAGATCACCTTCCTCCCCACAGATACATCAGAAATACAGCTACACGTGGAACAACTCCTATAGAGCACCTACTGAATGCTGGCAGAAGACCTCAGACCTCCCAAAAGGCAAGAAACTCCCCACGTACCTCGGAGAGGGGATTAAGAGCGCTGCTTAAAGGAGCTCTAGAGACAGGCGCGAGCCGCGGCTAAAAGCGCGGACCCCAGAGACGGGCTTGAGACGCTAAGGCTGCTGCTGCCGCCACCAAGAAGCCTGTGTGCGAGCACAGGTCACTCTCCACACCTCTCCTCCTGGAAGCCTGTGCAGCCCGCCACTGCCAGGGTCCCGTGATCCAGAGACGACTTCCCCGGGAGAACGCACGGCGCGTCTCAGGCTGGTGCAACGTCACGCCGGCCTCTGACGCTGCAGGCTCGCCCCGCACTCCGTGCCCCTCCCTCCGCCCGGCCTGAGGGAGCCAGAGCCCCCCAAGCAGCTGCTTCTTTAACCCCGTCCTGTCTGAGCGGGAACAGATGCCCTCAGGCGACCTACACGCAGAGGCGGGGCCAAATCCAAAGCTGAGCCCCGGGAGCTGTGCGAACAAAGAAGAGAAAGGGAAATTTCTCCCAGCAGACGCAGAAGCAGCGGATTAAAGCTCCACAATCAACTTGACGTACCCTGCATCTGTGGAATACCTGAATAGACAACAAATCATCCCAAATTGAGGAGGAGGACTTTGAGAACAAGATTTATTATTGTTTTCCCCTTTTCCTCTTTTTGTGTGTATGTGTATGCTCCTGTGTGAGATTTTGTCTGTATAGCTTTGCTTTCACCATTTGTCCTGGGGCACTATCCGTCCTTTTTGGTTGTGTTTTTTTTTTTTACTTAAAAAAATTTTTTTTTCTTAATAATTATTTTTTATTTTAATAACTTTATTTTATTTCATCTTACTTTGTTTTATTTTCTTTTATCCTCTTTCTTTCTTTCTACATTTTTTCCCTTTTATTCTGAGCCGGGTGGATGAAAGGCGCTTGGTGCTGCAGCCAGGAGTCAGTGCTGTGCCTCTGAGGTGGGAGAGCCAACTTCAGGACACTGGTCCACAAGAGACCTCCCAGCTCCATATAATATCAAACGGCGAAAATCTTCCAGAGATCTCCATCTCAACACCAGCACCCAGCTTCACTCAACGACCAGCAAGCTACAGTGCTGGACACCCTCTGCCAAACAACTAGCAAGACAGGAACACAACGCCACCCATTAGCAGAGAGGTGGCCTAAAATCATAAAAAGTCCGCAGACACCCCAAAACACACCACCAGACGTGGACCTGCCCACCAGAAAGACAAGATCCAGCCTCATCCACCAGAACACAGGCACTAGTCCCCTCCACCAGGAAGGCTACACAACCCACTAAACCAACCTTAGCCACTGGGGACAGACAACAAAAACAACGGGAACTACGAACCTGCAGCCTGCAAAAAGGAGACCCCAAACACAGTAACATAAGCAAAATGAGAAGACAGAAAAACACACAGCAGGAGAAGGAGCAAGATAAAAACCCACCAGACCTAACAAATGAAGAAGTAATAGGCAGTCTACCTGAAAGAGAATTCAGAATAATGATAGTAAAGATGATCCAAAATCTTGGAAATTCAACAGAGAAAATGCAAGAAACATTTAACAAGAACCTAGAAGAACTAAAGATGAAACAAGCAACAATGAACAATACAATAAATGAAAATAAAAATACTCTAGAAGGGATCAAGAGCACAACGACTGAGGCAGAAAAATGGATGTGACCTGGAAGATAAAATAGTGGAAATAACTACTGCAGAGCAGAATAAAGAAAAAAGAATCAAAAGAACTGAGGACAGTCTCAGAGACCTCTGGGACAACATTAAACGCACCAACATTCTAATTATAGGGGTTGCAGAAGAAGAAGAGAAAAAGAAAGGGACTGGAAAATATTTGAAGAGATTATAGTTGAAAACTTCCCTAATATGGGAAAGGAAATAGTTAATCAAGTCCAGGAAGCACAGAGAGTCCCATACAGGATAAATCCAAGGAGAAACACGCCAAGACACATATTAATCAAACTGTAAAAAATTAAATACAAAGAAAATATATTAAAAGCAGCAAGGGAAAAACAACAAATAACACACAAGGGAATCCCCATAAGGTTAACAGCTGATCTTTCAGCAGAAACTCTGCAAGCCAGAAGGGACTGGCAGGACATATTTAAAGTGATGAAGGAGAAAAACCTGCAACCAAGATTAATCTACCCAGCAAGGATCTCATTCAGATTTGATGGAGAAATTAAAACCTTTACAGATAAGCAAAAGCTGAGAGAGTTCAGCACCACCAAACCAGCTTTACAACAAATGCTAAAGGATTTTCTCTAGGCAAGAAACAAAAGAGAAGGAAAAGACCTACAATAATGAACCCAAAACAATTAAGAAAATGGGAATGGGAACATACATAATTACCTTAAATGTAAATGGATTAAATGCTCCCACCAAAAGACACAGACAGGCTGAATGGATACAAAAACAAGACCCATATATATGCTGTCTACAAGAGACCCACTTCAGACCTAGAGACACATACAGACTGAAAGTGAGGGGATGGAAAAAGATATTCCATGCAAATGGAAACCAAAAGAAAGCTGGAGTAGCAATTCTCATATCAGACAAAATAGACTTTAAAATAAAGACTACTAGAAGAGACAAAGAAGGACACTACATAATGATCAAGGGATCGATCCAAGAAGAAGATATAACAATTGTAAATATTTAATGCACGCAACATAGGAGCACCCCAATACATAAGGCAAATACTAACAGCCATAAAAGGGGAAATCCACAGTAACACATTCATAGTAGGGGACATTAACACCCCACTTTCACCAATGGACAGATCATCCAAAATGAAAATAAATAAGGAAACATAAGCTTTAAATGATACATTAAACAAGATGGACTTAATTGATATTTATAGGACATTCCATCCAAAAACAACAGAATACACATTTTTCTCAAATGATCATGGAACATTCTCCAGGATAGATCATATCTTGGGTCACAAATCAAGCCTTGGTAAATTTAAGAAAATTGAAATTGTATCAAGTATCTTTTCCGACCACAACGCTATGAGACTAGATATCAATTACAGGAAAAGATCTGTAAAAAATACAAACACATGGAGGCTAAACAATACACTACTTAATAACGAAGTGATCACTGAAGAAATCAAAGAGGAAATTAAAAAATACCTAGAAACAAATGACAATGGAGACACGACGACCCAAAACCTATGGGATGCAGCAAAGGCAGTTCTAAGGGGGAAGTTTATAGCAATACAATCCCACCTTAAGAAACAGGAAACATCTCGAATAAACAACCTAACCTTGCACCTAAAGCAATTAGAGAAAGAAGAACAAAAAAACCGCAAAGTTAGCAGAATGAAAGAAAACATAAAAATCAGATCAGAAATAAATGAAAAAGAAATGAAGGAAACGATAGCAAAGATCAATAAAACTAAAAGCTGCTTCTTTGAGAAGATAAACAAAATTGATAAACCATTAGACAGACTCATCAAGAAAAAAAGGGAGAAGACTCAAATCAATAGAATTAGAAATGAAAAAGGAGAAGTAACAACTGACACTGCGGAAATACAAAAGATCATGAGAGGTTACTACAAGCAACTCTATGCCAATAAAATGGACAACCTGGAAGAAATGGACAAATTCTTAGAAATGCACAACCTGCCAAGACTGAATCAGGAAGAAATAGAAAATATGAACAGACCAATCACAAGCACTGAAATTGAAACTGTGATAAAAAATCTTCCAATAAACAAAAGCCCAGGACCAGATGGCTTCACAGGCGAATTGTATGAAACATTTAGAGAAGAGCTAATACCTATCCTTCTCAAACTCTTCCAAAATATAGCAGAGGGAGGAACACTCCCAAACTCATTCTATGAGGCCACCATCACCATGATACCAAAACCAGACAAGGATGTCACAAAGAAAGAAAACTACAGGCCAACATCACTGATGAACATAGATGCAAAAATCCTCAACAAAATGCTACCAAACAGAATCCAACAGCACATTAAAAGGATCATACACCATGATCAAGTGGGGTTTATTCCAGGAATGCAAGGATTCTTCAATATACACAAATCAATCAATGTGATACACCATATTAACAAATTGAAGGAGAAAAACCATGTGATCATCTCAATAGATGCAGAGAAAGCTTTTGACAAAATTCAACACCCATTTATGATAAAAACCCTGCAGAAAGTAAGCATAGAGGGAACTTTCCTCAACATAACAAAGGCCATATATGACAAACCCACAGCCAACATTGTCCTCAATGGTGAAAAACTGAAAGTATTTCCACTAAGATCAGGAACAAGACAAGGTTGCCCACTCTCACCACTCTTATTCAACATAATTTTGGAAGTTTTAGCCACAGCAATCAGAGAAGAAAAGGAAATAAAAGGAATCCAAATTGGAAAACAAGAAGTAAAGCTGTCACTGTTTGCAGATGACATGATACTATACATAGAGAATCCTAAAGATGCTAACAGAAAGCTACTACAGCTAATCAATGAATTTGGTATAGTAGCAGGATACAAAATTAATGCACAGAAATCTCTGGCATTCCTATACACTAATGATGAAAAATCTGCAAGTGAAATCCAGAAAACACTCCCATTTACCATTGCAACAAAAAGAATAAAATATCTAGGAATAAACCTACCTAAGGAGACAAAAGACCTGTATGCAGAAAATTATAAGACACTGATGAAAGAAATAAAAGATGATACAAATAGATGGAGAGATATACCATGTTCTTTGACTGGAAGAATCAACATTGTGAAAATGATACTACTGCCCAAGGCAATCTACAGATTCAATGCAATCCCTATCAAACTACCACTGGCATTTTTTACAGAACTAGAAAAAAAATTTTCACAATTTGTATGGAAACACAAAAGACCCCGAATAGCCAAAGCAATTTTGAGAACAAAAAACGGAGCTGGAGGAATCAGGCTCCCTGACTTCAGACTATACTACAAAGCTTCAGTAATCAAGACAGTATGGTACTGGCACAAAAACAGAAATATATATCAATGGAAGAGGATAGAAAGCCCAGAGATAAACCCATGCACATATGGTCACCTTATCTTTGATAAAGGAGGCAAGAATGTACACTGGAGAAAGGACAGCCTCTTCAATAAGTGGTGCTGGGAAAACTGGACAGGTACATGTAAAAGTATGAGATTAGATCACTCCCTAACACCATACACAAAAATAAGCTCAAAATGGATTAAAGACCTAAATGTTAGGGCAGAAACTATCAAACTCTTAGAGGAAAACATAAGCAGAACACCCTATGACATAAACCACAGGAAGATCCTTTCTTTTTTTCCTTTTGCGGTATGTGGGCCTCTCACTGTTGTGGCCTCTCCCGTTGCAGAGCACAGGCTTCGTACATGCAGGCTCAGTGGCCATGGCTCACGGGCCCAGCCGCTCCGCGGCATGTGGGGTCCTCCGGACCGGGGCACAAACCCGCGTACCCTGCATTGGCAGGTGAACTCCCAACCACTGTGCCACCAGGGAAGCCCAGGAAGATCCTTTTTTTACCCACCTCCTAGAGAAAAGGAAATAAAAACAAAAAGAAACAAATGGGACCTAATGAAGCTTCAAAGCTTTTGCACAGCAAAGGAAACCATAAACAAGACCAAAAGACAGCCCTCAGAATGGGAGAAAACATTTGCAAATGAAGCAACTGAGAAAAGATTAATCTTCAAAATTTACAAGCAGCTCATGCAGCTCAATAACAAAAACCCAAACAACCCAATCCAAAAATGGGAAGAAGACCTAAACAGATATTTCTCCAAAGAAGATATCCAGAGTGCCAACAAACACATGAAAGAATGCTCAACATCATTAATCATTAGAGAAATGCCCATCAAAACTACAATGAGATATCATCTCACACCAGTCAGAATGGCCATCATCAAAAAATCTAGAAACAATAAATGCTGGAGAGGGTGTGGAGAAAAGGGAACAGTCTTGCACTGCTGGTGGGAATGTGAATTGGTACAGCCACTATGGAGAACAGTATGGAGGTTCCTTAAAATACTACAAATAAAACTACCATATAACCCAGCAATCCCACTCCTGGGCGTATACCCTGAGAAAACCATAATTCAAAAAGAGTCATGTACCAAAATGTTCATTGCAGCTCTATTTACAATAGCCAGGAGATGGAAACAACCTAAGTGTCCATCATCGGATGAATGGATAAAGAAGATGTGGCACATATATACAATGGAATATTACTCAGCCATAAAAAGAAAGGAAATTGAGTTATTTGTAGTGAGGTAGATGGACCTAGACTCTGTCATACAGAGGGAAGTAAGTCAGAAAGAGAAAAACAAATACCGTATGTTAACACATATATATGGAATCTAAGAAAAAAAAATGTCATGAAGAACCTAGGGGTAAGAAGGGAATAAAACACAGATCTAGAGAATGGACTTGAGGTTATGTGGATGGGGAAGGGTAAGCTGAGACAAAGTGAGAGTGGCATGGACGTATATACACTACCAAACATAAAATAGATAGCTAGTGGGAAGCAGCCGCATAGCACAGGGAGATCAGCTCAGTGCTTTGTGACCACCTAGAGGGGTGGGATAGGAAGGGTGGGAGGGAGGGAGATGCAAGAGGGAAGAGATATGGGAACATATGTATATGTATAACTGATTCACTTTGTTATAAAGTAGAAACTAACACACCATTGTAAAGCAATTATACTCCAATAAAAAATAATCTATTTTTAACTTAAAAAAAAAGATTCTATGGTGGATGATGTATATGCTGCTTTGGGATGACATATGTTCAACCTCAGTTTCCTCATCTGTAAAATGGAAATGATAATATTTACCTGACAGGAGATGTCTTCTCTATCTCAGTTTGACCACTTACTTAATCAGTCAAACCAAAATCCAGGTGTGAGTTTTGATTCCTTGTCCTCCTCCTCCATCCACATCCCAGCCTCTAGTGAGTCTCATTGACTTTACCTCCAAAAAACATGCTGAATCCATTCATTTTGCACCATGTCCAGTACTACTGTTCTTTTTTTTTTTTTTTACCTCCATTATGTCACATAATTTCCTTTTTTGTGTGTGTGATGAGAACACTTAGGGTCTACTCTCTTAGCAACTTTCAAGTATGTGATACAGTATTATTAACTATAATCACCATGTTTCACATTAGAACCCCAGAACTTATTCACCTTTTAACTGGAAATTTGTCCTATTTGATCAACATCTTTCCTTTCCTCCAACTCCAGACCCTGGTAACCAGCATTTTATTCTCTGTTTCTATCAGTTTGGCTTTTTTAATTTCCACATATAAGCAATAGCATAAAGTATGTGTCTTTCTTTGACTTATTTCACTTAACATAATGCCCTCAAGGTCCATCCATGTTGTCACAAATGACAGAATTTCCTTCTTTATAATAGCTGAATGATATTCCACTGCATATATATATACCACATCTTCTTTAGTCATTCGTCTGTTGATGGATACGTAGATTGTTTCCATATCTTGGCTATGTAATTATTATGGATAATGCTGCAATGAACATGGGAGTGCAGATATCTCTTTGAGATCATGTTTTCATTTCCTTTGGATATATACCCAGAAGTATGTAAGTATTCCTGGTTCTTATGGTAGCTCTAGGTTTTTATTGTATTTCTTTTTTTTTTAAACATCTTTATTGGAGTATAATTGCTTTACAATGGTGTGTTAGTTTCTACTTTATAACAAAGTGAATCAGTTATACATATACATATGTTCCCATATCTCTTCCCTCTTGCATCTCCCTCCCTCCCACCCTTCCTATCCCACCCCTCTAGGTGGTCACAAAGCACCGAGCTGATCTCCCTGTGCTATGCGGCTGCTTCCCACTAGCTATCTATTTTATGTTTGGTAGTGTATATACGTCCATGCCACTCTCACTTTGTCTCAGCTTACCCTTCCCCATCCACATAACCTCAAGTCCATTCTCTAGATCTGTGTTTTATTCCCTTCTTACCCCTAGGTTCTTCATGACATTTTTTTTTTCTTAGATTCCATATATATGTGTTAACATACGGTATTTGTCTTTCTCTTTCTGACTTACTTCCCTCTGTATGACAGAGTCTAGGTCCATCCATCTCACTACAAATAACTCAGTTTCCTTTCTTTTTATGGCTGAGTAATATTCCATTGTATATATGTGCCACATCTTCTTTATCCATTCATCCGATGATGGACACTTAGGTTGTTTCCAGCTCCGGGCTATTGTGAATAGAGCTGCAATGAACATTTTGGTACATGACTCTTTTTGAATTATGGTTTTCTCAGGGTATATGCCCAGTAGTGGGATTGCTGGGTCATATGGTAGTTCTATTTGTAGTTTTTTAAGGAACCTCCATACTGTTCTCCACAATGGCTGTACCAATTCCAGTACTACTGTTCTTGTCCAAGGTGCCATCTTTCCTGGCTCAAGCTACTGCAATATTTCCTTAAACATTCTGCTTCCACTTACCCGCCCTCCACCAATCCCCCCAACCATTCTCTGCACTGAGGCAAATGAGGCAAATAATAGTTTTAGAACAAAAGTCAGATGATGTTGTTCTCCTGTGCTATAGACTGAACATGTGTGTCCCTCCGAAATTTATATGTTGACATGTAAGGCCCAATGTGATGGTGTTTGGAGATGGAGCCTTTGGAAGGTGCTTAGGTCAGAAGGTTGGAACTCTCATAAATGAGATTAGTGCTCTTATAAGAAACCCCACAGAGCTCCCTTGCCCCTTCTACTATGTGAAGACACGGCAAGAAGATGGCTATCTGAGAACCAGGAAACAAGCACTCAACAGACATGGAATCTGCTGATGCCTTGATCTTGGACTTCCAACTTCAGAAATGTGTGAAATAAATTTCTGTTATTTATAACCCACTCAGTCTATGGTATTTTGTTATAGCAGCCCAAACAGACTAAGACATTCTGTTTTAAACCCTCCAATGCCTTTCCATTTTTAAATCTAAAACTTACCTACTTTTTTTACCTCAATTTTGTACCACTCTCCCCTGTTGCCACATTGGCTTTGGTTCTTGTTTCTCAAACATTCTAGGCACGTTTGTTCCTCACTTAGAGACATCCTTTTGGCCATTTATTCTGCCTGGACTCACGTGGTATACTCCTTCCCATTCATGTCAGAGCTTCAATGTCCCTCCTCAGTTTGCCCTCCATGGCCACTCAATCTACAGTAGCTCCCAGGTCACTTTCCACCACATATTTTATCATTCCATGATGTTTACTTGTTGCTGCATTCATTTACTTGTTTCATTAGAATGTAAGTTCCATGTGAGCAGAGACCACGCCTGGCATATTCACCAGTGACTAGGAAGTGCCTGGCATATAGTATGTCATCAAAGAATATTTGTTGAATCCATGTTCACTGTCTCTCCCCTACTTAGCACACTCCAGTGGATTTGAAATTCAGTTAGTATAAAATCCAAAGTCCTGGGGCTTCCCTGGTGGTGCAGTGGTTAAGAATCCACCTGCCAGTGCAGGGGACACGGGTTTGAGCCCTGGTCCAGGAAGATCCCACGTGCTGCAGAGCAACTAAGCCCATGTGCCACAGCTACTGAGCTTGCACTCTACAGTCCCCAAGCCACAACTACTGAGCCCACGTGCCACAACTACTGAAGTCTGCACACCTAGACCCCCTGCTCTGCAACAACAGAAGCCACTACAATGAGAAGCCCGCGCACCCCAATGAAGAGTAGCCTCCACTTGCCGCAAATAGAGAAAGCCTGCACGCAGCAATGAAGACCCAATGCAGCCAATAAATAAATAAATAAATAAATAAATAAATAAATAAATAAATAAATAAATAAATTTACTAAAAAAAAAAATCCAAAGTCCTTACCATGGCCAAAAAGTCCATATGTTTTCTGGTCTCTGTTTCCCTCTTCGATTTCTTCTTTGTAAACTTTTTCTTTTGTTCATTATGCTCCAGTTTCTCTGGCTTTCTTTCCTTCAAGTTCAAATATAAACTCAAGCCCTATGCATAGGTCATTTCCTCCCTCCTGCCCCACTCCCCCCCATTGCTTTTTCCCAGGATCTGCCCATCTGGGTTTTTATCCTCAAGTTCAACCTTAAATGTCAGCTTTTGGAAAGCCCTTCTCTGACCACCTTATTTGATATGCCTCCCCAGCTTCACATCACATTACCCTGTTTCATTTTATTCATAGCATTTATGAGTCTCTGAGCTTATATTTTTCTTTATTTGATTATTGTTTATCTCCTAACACTAGAATGAAAGCTCCATGAAATTAGGGAATCCAGTTTGTCTTATTACCACTATATTTGTATCATGAACAATACGACAACATCAATGTTCTACCAAAGATCCCCACCCTCTTTCTTTTGATTTGCTTTCAAGGGTTAGTGCCTGCAGCTCTTTAGCCCTGATATTGATATTGGATTGACTATCATTCAATAGCCAGTCCTAATAAGCTGTTGACAGTGTTGTAGCTTGCTTTGCTTAGGAAAGAGAGGCAGATATTGCCTAGAAAAATCTCACCTGCTAAGAGCCACCTGGTTTTCCCAGACCTAGGCAGGGTAGAATTGTACCATTCACTTTACTTGATAATCCAAGTCTAGTAGTTGTTACATTTTGGGGTCTTGAAATCTCTTGAGACTCTGATAAACATAATGGACCCTGTTCTAAGAATAATGTAAAGTAGTACACACTACCAAATGTTGTATATAATTTTCAAGGGTTCATAGAATTCCTGAAGCTCATTTATGGACCCTGGGTTAAGAATCTCTGCTCTAGGCTCTGCCTGCTCTGATAGATGACTTCAGTGCTACATGCAGGGTGGTGGGCCCAACACTCTTTCAGGACCCGCCCAGTGAGGCAAGGCAACAGGACCAAGCTGGGAGGGAAAGATCTCTGTGATCAGAACTGAGGAGGTTAGACAGAAGAAAAGGAAGAGCAAGAGGAATGGGGGTGGAGAAGGGAGTGGAAAAGTTGAAGAAAAGCAAGGAACATAGGGTAAGAGAATAGCTGAAACAGAAAGATGAGAATCCTTGGGCAGAGAAATAGATGCCGTCTACTGCCCCAGGTCTTGTCTTTGGTTACTAACTCTGGTTCTGACACTCTTGAGAAGAGGCGAAGAGTTTTTCTACTTTTTCCCATAAAGTAGAAGAGTTACAGAAACCTAGAGGCCAATTCAAATGTAATCATAAAGATACACAGATGAGTATCTGCTTAGACGATATAACACCATGTGGTAGTGAACTTGTTTCTGTGACTACGCCAGGGGAACCATGCCTTTGCAACCATTTTGTTTTCTGGGGGAGAAACCGAGGTCTTTGTACATTCCTCTTGCACGCCGATCTTTGTTCCTTAGTGCAGATGAGACTACATGCTAGTGGGCTTGAAATGAAGCTTGAAAGGGAATCCTCAGATTAAACAAAATCCTGACTTAGCAGAGGCAAACATGGTGAGATGACTTTGTAAACATTAGAATGAGGTCAGATTGAAAACTACTCTGCTAATTGGCCAAATTTTGGTAATGACTCATGTCATGCCCTTAAAACATGATTCAGTAGACTTCAGTTATTATTCTGAAGAAATACAGTATGATTATTCATCATTCATTCTTTCAACGCATATTTAATATGTACCTACTAGAATTAAAGCACTGCTGAAGTATGGAAGGTACAAAAAAGTACTACTCATCCCTGCCACAACCCAGAAGGTATGGAAATTGCATGTGTAAGTTTCTCCTCCTACTTTTAGAAATTTTGTTTGTTTGTTTGTTTAAGACAAATAGAAGACATTTTTATTCTGTTTCACCTACGGCAGTGTCTCCTCTTCCTTGATCCTCTGTGAAATATTAAAAATAAGAGAGTTTTTAAATACATATTTTGTCAAGTAATTTAACTTCTAGGAACCTTGGTTTCTTCATCTACAAAATGGAGATTATAACCTTACAAGGATGTTATTAAAATTAAGTGTCAAATTGTTAAAATTAAGTGGTAATGTATACACAGTGCCTGAAACGTAATCAGTACTCAACAAATTCTATCTATAGGTATAATTATTCTGTGAGTGCCACTGCATTCTTCTCACCCAAGCTTGAAAACATTTTCTTGATTCTTCCCACTGACACAAAATAAATTATTGAGTTCTAGTGGCTCTTCCTCGAAAATGTTCCTCATAATTGTCCTCTCGTTTCCATTGCTTCTGCCACCTTCCTAATTTACCTTCTTTATTTCATCTTCTCAGATTTTGTGTTGGGCAACCAGATAGTTTTTCTTAAAACATGCTTTTCGACTCCCCTGTTTAAAACAAACAAAGAACTTTCCTCAGTGGCTCCCCAGTATACACCGAATAAAGCACAAATGCTGCTGTTCAGAGTCTTCACATTTATACTTTGCTAATCATTTCCATTGTGCCTGAAGAGAAACTCTGTATTTCTGTCAGATTCACTCACCATGTCTTCTAGATCCAACTCATCCTTCAGATCAACTTCAAAGTCTTCTAATCACTCTAACCAAATCGTGCCCTTATCTCATCCTTTATAGGATGCCTAAGGCATAGCATACCTTCTATAGCATTTACTTTGTATTAAAATATATTTTGGCAATACTATAGTGTTGGCAATACTATAAAAGTGTAGGTGTTGAGGCAAATAATTGTGGTGATTAAATTAATAAAGCACCTTGAATATATCTTATCCTTATAAAGCACTTAATAAATAGTCATTAATATTATTGTTGTACATTTCTTATTTCCCTACTAAAACATTCCTAGATGACAGTGATCTTTTGGTACTGATGGTATGTTTACCAATACTTTACCTAGTAAACTTTTATTAGATTTTTAGTAATTCTAATTACTTGCTCACAAATTGATTTCTTATTGGTTCTGAGTTAACTTCTTTTCATGCTTTAAGATATGATAACTTCATTGTTGTCAGGGATGTGCTAGCTCACACTCACTGTGATTGATATGTGATTTGAGGATTATTAGTGTTGATTTAAAAAACCCAGTTAACAAGTCAGGATATGTAAGTGGATAGAACAGTTGTTTCGAGTAATATGACATCGTAATTGCAATTAACACTCCCTACTGCATGCCCTCATGCCAATGAGTACCAAATAGCTTAAGAATTCCTTTGAAATCCTGTCACAAGTCCCTTATCTTGCCAGACTTATTTTTTGTAATGATTGGGAAGGAGGCTGGACTGAGAAAAAGAATCACATTTTATTTGAGGATCTCAAAGCATTTGGTGAGGCTACCTTCCATTTGCAGATTGGGTACACTTATGTTTGGAGCAGTTCAATGCATTTCTTTTGGCTATACTGCCATCCAGAAAAAGGGCTATCTACACAGTAGAATATTTTATATTCCAAAATACTGTTCTTGGCTTTTCCAAAATAATTCATCTGCTCTTTTATCTGTGGCCACTGTGACTGTGTACCCAGTCAGAGTTCCTCTCTCATGTGCCTGATGGAAAGATGAGAGGCGAATTGATGGTCTACCTGGAGTGATAGTATTGAACTTCAGCTAAGAGTTTCTTATTAGGTTTTTCCCCTGATTTTATTTTTATTTTATTTATTTATTTATTTAATAAATTTTATAGATTTCTGTCTTTAAATTTATTTATTTATTTATTTGTTTTTGGCTGTGTTGGGTCTTCGCTTCTGTGTGAGGGTTTTCTTTAGTTGTGGCAAGCAGGGGCCACTCTTCATCGCAGCGCGCGGGCCTCTCACTGTCGCGGCCTCTCTTGTTGCGGAGCACAGGCTCCAGACGCGCAGGCTCAGTAGTTGTGGCTCACGGGCCTAGTTGCTCCGCTGCATGTGGGGTCCTCCCAGACCAGGGCTTGAACCCGTGTCCCCTGCATTAGCAGGCAGATTCTCAACCACTGTGCCACCAGGGAAGCCCCCACTGATTTTATTTTAATTAATTAATTTATTTTATAAATGTGGACCATTTTTAGAGTCTTTATTGAATTTGTTACAATATTGCTTCTGTTTTATGTTTTGGTTTTTTTTGGCTGCAAGGCATGTGGGATCTTAGCTCCCCCACCAGGGATTGAACCCCCGCCCCCTGCATTGGAAGGCAAAATCTTAACCACTGGACCGCCAGGGAAGTCCCATCCCCTGATTTTATTTAATTATACTTTTTTTCATTCTTTCCTACTCATTTTCAATTTGAGTCAATTTGTTTGAATATGTATCATTTTAAGCATCTTGAGTCTCTTTTCAGACAAGATGGGCACATAACTAATTTTTACACTATTCACACATGGGACCTTGGAGACGTTACTTAACCTTTCGAAGTTCCCTCTTTGTAAAATGGAACTAATAATCCATAACTCACAGAGATGTCTTGGGGATTAAATAAAATAACTCATGTAAATTACTTGGCGCGTAGTAGGCATTCAATAAATGTCAGTTCGCTTCTTATCCCAGTTAATAATGCTTATTAGACTATATTAAAAACTAGAACCAGACTGTGATAATGCATTTCTTTATTAAGTACTTAAGCCAAATAACTAATTTCCCCTAGGGGGAAGAGAGAGAGAAGTTGAATTAGTTTCATTTGGTGAACTTATTTATTAATTTTTTTGCAGCATTATTTAGTTTCATAATCCATAATTATTTTCCATGCAACCAAAATGTCACAGTTCAGTATTACTTTTAGCTCTATTGTGATTGTTTTTTAAAATCTATTTTTTACATATGCCATTTATTAGAGAGCATTATTAATTATATTAACAGCTCGATTGTTTCATAACAACTTCGTGCTGACAAACTTTCGCTCTCAACAGTTTCCCTGAGCTCTAACGATTTAAAAGGATCAAGTTTTAAATGGCAACGTTACAGCAAAAGAAAAACCCGGGTTGAGAAGGCGACCCACACCGTCCTTGTTCTTTCGTGTTAATTTTATACGTTTGCTTTTAAGTGGAGCCACATTTTTTCTCAAGGACAGAACCCAAGTGAGGCAGGCAGGGAAAGTGGGAACTGACTAACCGAGCTGGCACTTCGGTATCATTGCACCTTTAAGGACTGGAGACTTGGTAGTAGCTCGCCTTCCTTCCCGGCCCACCTCTGAACTCTGATTGACAGGGCGCCGGGCGAGGAGGAGCCGAAGGAGGCCGAGGAGGAGGCGCAGGGAGGAAAGCAGGGGGAGGAGGGGGCCCGTCTTTTCTCCAATGGCCAATCAGGAAAGGGGGGCGGGGCTCCGGGTGCCCTCCTCCCTCCTTCCCTTCCCCGCCTCCCGGCTTCCCCGCCCCCTCCTCCCTTTCCTCTGCCCCCTCCCCTCTCCTCCTTCTCGTCCTCCTCCTCCTTCTCCTCCTCCTCCTCTCAGGCTGTGGTTTTTCTGTATATGTTTCTGGAGTCCTGAGCCTGAGCTAAACAAAAGCAGGAGGCTGACGGGGCTGCTGGAGTTTGCAGAGACACGGTGGAGGAGAGAGCCTGTGCTCTGCCTTGCCGCCGCGGCTGGGGGAGATCTGGCTTTTGCAACAGCCCACCCCCTTTGAGATCACTCGGGCCCGGAGTGGGGGTGGGGGGCAGCGGGGGGTGGGGGGGAAAGTTTGCATTGCAATCCCCCTGCCTTCCTCTCCTTTCTCCCGATCAATGCATATTTGCAAAAGGATTAAGCCACAGATATAAGCGCCGGGAGCCCATTTCTGCCTTGCAAAGGATACCGGACTGAAAAACCAAAAGCCAGCTCTGATTTCTTTTCGTCAAGTGGGAAGGTGGTTTATTTTTCTTGCTTTTTGGAGTCAACACCCTTCCCCACCAGCCCTTATCCCCACCCTCACCCCGCAACCCCTTCACTCCCCCCTCCCCCTCCCCACTCCCCGTCCTCCCACCATCCTCTAAAGAGGCAAAGGGATTTTTTTTTTTTCTTTTGGTCTTCTTTTTTCCCCCCTTCCCTGTTTATCCTGAAAAGGATTTGAAGACAGCTTGAAGGATAAAAAGCCTTGGTGCTTCCCAGGAGCCGAGCCGAGGAGCAGAAGAGGAAGAGCCGGGGGCTGCCGTTGCCTTTGGAGATGGACGAGCAGCCCAGGCTGATGCATTCCCATGCTGGGGTCGGGATGGCCGGACACCCCGGCCTGTCCCAGCACTTGCAGGATGGGGCCGGAGGGACCGAGGGGGAGGGCGGGAGGAAGCAGGACATTGGAGACATTTTACAGCAAATTATGACCATCACAGACCAGAGTTTGGATGAGGCGCAGGCCAGGTGAGATGGAGGCTTTTCTTTTCCTTTCTTGGGGTTTTTTGTTTTTCTCCCTCTCGCTGGGGGAAACAATGGGAACCGAATCACCACAGCCCTTTCTTTTTAAATGTTATTTCTTTGCCCATTTTGACGAGCAACTATATGGCGGAGGAGTAAAATTTGAAGGAGCGTTGTTATCGAAAGTGTAATCTCCCATGCTGTGATATGGCTCTGTATATAT
The DNA here is from genome assembly GCF_964165515.1 of Mesoplodon bidens. Classification (NCBI taxonomy): domain Eukaryota; kingdom Metazoa; phylum Chordata; class Mammalia; order Artiodactyla; family Ziphiidae; genus Mesoplodon; species Mesoplodon bidens. The sequence continues at coordinate 65,264,464 of NC_138177.1, read as the reverse complement.
ATATTTTCATATATATATATATATATATATATATATATATATATATATATATATATATAGTGTGTGTGTGTGTGTGTGTGAGTGTGTGTGAATATTGAGGTCTTCATATATATCCAGACAAACACTCAGGCACGCCGAAAATATTGCCAACTGATCCAAAAGCGGCCCTCGGCACTTTTTACTGCTTTAAAAAAGTATCAGAGAGAGCAGAATTGTCAAGTTTTGAACAGCATTACATGACTTCTTGTTGAAGGACTCCGTAACATTACAAAATAAAATGTCCCATGAACACTTTATTTGCAAATTTAGTTGACCCCTTCCCTGAATTAGAGACTTTGGATTTTCTTTCTGGACTACTTCTCCAAAATTAATTTTTATATTTTCCCCTTTATCTCCCTATTAAAAAAAAAAAGCAAGGTAATTCTTTGTCAGTAGTTGTCAGCTATCCAGAAAATATTTTGCATTTATTTAATTGTTTCAAGAAAAGCTGATGTAAAGAAAGAAGAGATACTTTTGCTTTTAAACATATTTGGTAGGTTTAAGAGGCTCAGATATGTAGTGTAACTTTATTGTTTCTTATTTTGAGTGGGTTTACTAACCTTCCGTAGTACAGAATGTATGGTCCTTTAAAAAGGGGTGGGGGGGGAAATCAAGCATGCTCTTTTTCCCATGCTTCTTTCAGGACCACTTAGATGCTACTAAAATAGAAATGAAGGCAAGTGTGTATTTTATGTATTTCAATCCTATAGCATAGGAAGATCTTCATTAAGGAAACATAATAAAGAAGCTGTGTAGCTTCTCAACTTAATCCACTACCAGGTATATAATTCTCCACTCTAGGATTTTACAGTAAATTCTCTTTTCAAAATAAAACACAAACTAGATAGCAACCCACCAACTGCTTGCCCAAGGCCGATCTCGAAGAATTTAAAAAATCTAATGACCACATATGTCTTTACAATTACCCAGCTTTGTTAAATCTCAGAAGCAGTTGGGTTTTTTAATCATATATACACAATTCATGTACCTCACAAGACTTAGTTATATGGAGAAGACATCATTATATGTATTTTTGTCTAAGGGAGATAGGAATTTGAGTTTAGAAAATGAGGAGCAGTTAAAAACATGGATGTTGTGAATTACACTCTTATTTTAGCTGTAAGCACATGCAACATGTAAACTCAAAAGTCCTGAGGTTTATGGGTGCTTGAAAACTTGGGAAGTTTCAAAGACTGGAACTATGCTAAATTTTTTTTAAACAGGGGAAAGTTTTCAAAAATAAATCGGTGCCCTTTTTGAATTTTATTATCCAGAGAAAAGCTAATAGGTAGGGTAAGAGGAAGATTTCCCACTGGCAATCTCTTTTTGAATTGGAACAGATTTCTCCATTACATTGTTCCAGGAAAATAAACTCAGACATACCAATAAACTGCTTTAATAACAAGTTTATGCAGCTGAAGGGGCCGGTAAGACTGGAAACTCACCACTTTTCTGATATTTAGTCCCACTCCTTTTTGTACAACTGAGGACAGCCGTGGCTTGGCCGGTTCCTCCTTTTAATGGCCTAGATGTTGAGAGATCAGACACAATTTTGGGATAGTGACATTTTCTGTTCTCTCTCTATAACCCCATTGATGTGCTGTGGCAATGCAATATTTCTGCAAAGCTGTGTGGAATTTTTTGTTGTTATTTGTTTTTGCATTTGGGCCTTTATATAAGAATACAATTAATGAAAACTCTTTTAAAAGGCCCAGAAAGAAGTCTTTGATACATTGAAGTTTTTTTTCACCTTTTTTCTCATCCCACAAGAGAACTAAATCGCCACTAAGCTTTTCTTCTTGGTTAAACAATGTAACTGAGCAAATATTTTAATCGGGTGTTTCCATTCCCTAGTCAGATCTTCATCATGTACATTTATTATTTACATAGGGAACCATTCCTATTTTAGACACAATGTGTATGTTTATTTTGATACTTTTGAATTTTGAGTTTATGACTCCTCTGATGTACAGTATATAGAGCATGGTTCATGGTTTCCGTTCATGAGGATGTGTCTATTTTTTAACTTTGAAAGGGATTTAAAAAGAACTGCATGTGTCTTGAGTGCCAGAGGTTCCCATTTATCTTTACACATTCATTTTAGTTAGTCAACAGAATTCCCTTAACTAATAGCTGATATGATCAGTATTTTGTTTCCAAAACAATATCCTTCTGCTAAGTGCTTCCAGAGTAAAATAAAGGGAAAGGTATTGTTTTGGTCTTCAAGTGCATTCTGAATACAAACACACAGAAGAACCAGGTAAATCGCTAATCTAAAAGGCAGAATTGTATTTATTTTTCCCCCAATGGGTGCAAGGTCCTAATTGTAAATAATTGAATTTCAACACCTGCAAATAAGCAGTGTGTGCACAAGCGACATAATATGAACACAGAGAAATGAATTTATTCCCCATATGGGTATGTTTGCCCCCTGGCAATGCATTTCCATACTCTTTAACTTGGGGACTGAAATTTTATAAATTGACAGTTCTACTCAGAAGACCTTTCAAGCATCTTGTGTTTATGAGAATACAGGGGCATCTGCGGAATGAATTCGAACACATGGATGAATTAAATTTGAAAACACACACGGACCGAGAAGCAGACAGCTCCTAGGCTGTGGTGATTGCATAGATTATACAAAACTGTTAACCCATGCATTTGACTCTGCCGTGTATTCATTGCCCTGGATAGGATTATTGGTTTAAGACTTCCACTTGGATTAAACTACTTATTTAAAAAAAAACAAACAAACAAGCCCAAAACTCTTCCTAAATGGGCGTAATTGAGATTAGTTCTGTTCTGTAGTTAAATCCCTACTCTCTCCCTGCTAATTAACATTATTTCTTTTTCTATGGCGGGACTCTGTTTATTAAGTCATAAAGCAATTGAAGCATGCCACAGAGTTATGCTTGGTCTATAATTTTGGCTAAATGTTCAAATTTTCTTCCCCCTGTGCATTATGAGCAGCTTGATCTCTAGAGTCCACCTAAGCTATTCTGTTGTTTCTTTCTTGCAGAAAACATGCTTTAAACTGCCACAGAATGAAGCCTGCCTTGTTTAATGTGTTGTGTGAAATCAAAGAAAAAACAGGTAGGAATGAGATTCCAACATTTAAGCATTTTCTTTGGCCAATTGACCACTTAACCGGCAATCAGGAACCCATTATTTAAATATTAAAATTTCAGAATAGAAGTACTCTCAAGATTGATCGCATATTCCAGTAGGAAGTCCTAGTAGCCCTGCTTCCTGTAAAAGAAAGCACCAAGTTTCTTTGACAGTTATTACCAGGCATTACTGGTTTATTTGCCTTAACTCTCTTCCCGGCCTCTTTGAAACTGAGGCTGAAATAGAGGTTATGAAGGGAAATTTATAGAATGATGTGCCTTTGAGGGAAAAATATGAAAGTAAAAGTCCGTTTCCTGAAGGAATATATTTTGGTCCATCTTTAAAACACTTCATTTTTTTGGAGTTGGGCACCGGGATGCTTAAGTGTTTAAAGTTTCCTTTCCTTTTTTTGTTGTAATTACACGAAGCAGCAAACTAGAGATTCTCGACAGAGTGTTGTCAAATATCTTTGTGGAAAGCGTCACACAACATCAGGTTATCGGTATTTGAGTGCCCTGTGATTTTATAGCTGGGAGAATCACTGGGTTTAGAAGAATAGAATGCCATGAGCTCACTCATTCTGTTGTTTTTCTACTTTCTATACCTCATATCATGGACTAACACACTTATAACACATCCCAGGAGGGCATTTAAAATTTAAAGCAACAATTAAAAAATAGCAGTCATCAATCAGAGGTGTTCTTAAACAACAGATGCTCTGGGAAGGACATTTAGCAACATCCTCTTGTTTGTTTATTTTAATCCTTAATTTTCCAAGGTGGGTGAGTCTCTCCCTTGTAAAAGAAAGAGTTGAGAAGGCAATCTGAAACCAGGGCATAAAGATGAGGAACGAGGAGTGGTTATATAAAGCGGGAGCTTCTGCTGGCCTCTGACTTGCTCGCTCGCTGTAGAGCAGTGCAAAGTACCTGACATCCTATTTATTTATTTATTTTTTACAACAAGGAGTGTAACAGTCAATAATTCATATCTAAACCATATAAGCAAGGGCATGACATGAATGAAAGTGACAATAAATATGATTGCATGCCCGGCTGATATACATTGATAGTTACACATAAAAAAAGGAAGGGGGGGGAGTGAGGGCACACAGGGTGGCTTTCTTTTTGAGTCCTCTCTATGTTTCTCTTTTAAAAAATAAATAGTTTCAAGATGTGACCATTGATCAAATATGTAATTACTCGGGTCTTGAAATGTATGGAAAATTAGTAAGCAGCTCCTTTGTTGAATGTTATTTGTGTTGTGCATGATATCCCAGACAAAGCACCTGAGCAGTGATGTTTAGATCTTTAAGTCTTCCAGGTTGCCTTGCCAAAGCCTAACCTTATTGCAGAGCTGTGAATTGCATTATTTTAGCTGTGAGACACCTTTTAAGAAATGTATGGATTGTGCATACAAATATCAAAAGGGCTTTTTCAGTTTGTCACACTTTCTAGTTTTTTTTTTTTTTTCTATTAGCCCGGAGCAGGAAACCTAAGTGTGTATATATTTCTTTCTCTTCTTTTTTTTGCTTCCTTCTCATTTTCTTTTTTCTCTGTTGCTTATTTACTTGGAATATTTGGTTTGTTGAAATTTGTTACTAATCAGGTATGCGTTCCTGCTGATCTTGCTTCATAAAATGTAGAATCAAGCTATAAAGGCATATTTGATAATCCAGGCCAAAGAGACTATTTTAAAGACACGTTATCAGACTTTTATTGAAAGGAAGCCCATCAAGGCACTTAAATGTATATTGTGGCCAAAGTGTTTAATTCTAGTCTTCTAATTAAAACCTACTGAGGCAGTAGATCAAAGTGGGTGGGTGTGAATAGAGATCTAGTTCTGGTGTGGGTTCAAGAGTTTGCTCCTTACATGAATATTGCCTAAACTATGGTGATAGGAAGGTCAAAATAATATTCTAAAAGTATAATTGTTGGATTATATATTTTGTTTTTAAGATTTTTTGTTATTGAATGACATTAACATTTGGAGATTTTAAAAAATCTAAATCACAGTTTTGTCTCTCAAATAATATATTTAAAAAATAGTTTATTGAGTACTGTAAATTGAAAATGATAAGGATCATTGGTCTCGTGTTAAGAGGGAAATAAACACACACACACACAGAGTTTTGGATTAAGAGGGCACCCATGGGTGAAAGTAAAAAAAATAAAAAGAGAAAAAGAGAAAGAAAAAAAAAGCCTTTCTCCTTCTTATTCCTCAACTTGTGTATTGGAAGGATTAAGGGGAAGGAAGAAACCTCTCCTGGAATGTTGAGTGTTCGGTGTTATAGGTAGGAGACAACTGCGGTGTGTTGAAAAGGACTCTTTGATTCTAAAGCACGATTACTTACTCAAGATCGGCCTCACCCTCTTTCTATGAGCCCGCAAATCTTACATACGGTTGACGTGTCTGAGACACATAGTGTCTGTAAAGTTGTAGGAGCTCTTTTTTTCCCCCTCTTGATACAAAGCTAGTGAAAAGATCACTTGGATGATCAGTTCACATACATTCCTTCATTGTTTTGGGACTTTTCCTATTGTTACTTTCAAGCCCCTTACATTGAATGAGTATTTTTGAGTTTCCGTCTCAAGCATTGTGGAGGTTACTTGATTTAGGGTGGGCCCTGTTTGTTTGTTTGTATTCTCACACGGAGCTCACTCAGTGGGCTTACCTAGGTCTTTACAAGGAAGGCAGGACCCTGAGAGGAAGCGTGGTGATTGCATTCCTTGGTTGCTTTTGCTTTTTTGATTTTGTGAAGGACTTTCATTGGAAAACTCAGAAATTAGGAAAACTAGCTAAGATTGTCTTACCAACCTTTTGGAACTTTAAAGAAACACACACGCATAACACCCAAAGTAGGCAGCACCGTCTAGATTACAGTTGATTGATAGGTATTTAGTCAGAAATTACTGTGGGGATATTCAAAAAAAAAAAAAAAAAAAAAAGAGAGAACCCTAGTGTCTTCTTGTTGAGAATGTAGGTAAGTTTTTATTTTGATACCTTTTTGCTTTTTTTAATAAATGCTAAGAACAAGGAATGCCCGCAAAATTCTCAGGCAGTATATCTCAACAGCAAAAAAGCCCTGTCAAGACCTCCAGCAAGTGTATTTCAGAAGTGGCTTTTATCTGCTTGTTCCTTCTGGGAACATAGAGATTTCATAGAGAGTTTTGGACCATTTAATATCTCATTTTTTTTTGTTTCTTAAGAACCATTCCTTGTCTTCTGACATATTAGCAATAGGCTGGGTTTTGCATATGTGTAGAGGTAGTGGTAGTGGGGTTGATGGGATGGAAGAGAAGGAGAAGAAAAATTCAAACATACTGCATTTCTTAAAAAGACCTTAACTATATTTTTAAATTTTTAATTTTTTTTTTTTTTTTTTTTTTTTTTTGCGGTACGCGGGCCTCTCACTGCTGTGGCCTCTCCCGTTGCGGAGCACAGTCTCCGGACGCGCAGGCTTAGCGGCCATGGCTCACGGGCCCAGCCGCTCCGCGACATGTGGGATCTTCCTGGACCGGGGCACGAACCCGTGTCCCCTGCATCGGCAGGCGGACTCTCAACCACTGCGGCACCAGGGAAGCCCCTAAATGTTTCTTGATTTTTAAAAATTTCTGTGTCAAAAATCATGCAGGTTTAAAAATGAGGAAAACACACAAAAAATATTGGCTGTCGTTTACTAAGAAGACTATTTATAGATAGTAACGAATAGCTGTAATTGTTGTGAATAGTTTTTAATTTTAGAACATAATAGCTATATATGGCACTTTTCAGCCAATTTTCCTCTGCATATTATCTACAGTGAAGTTATCAAATCACTGAAGGAGGTTAAAAAATTATTTTTTGCTTTCTTAACACACCTTTGTTCTCTCTCTTTTCTTTTTTCTCTGGGTTCAATTAACACCCCCATCACAGACTGTAGTTTTTTTTTCCCGAAGTCTACTACTGTATTTCACCTTTTTTCACCCTTCCTTATTATTTTCGCCTGCCACTTCTTTTTAGTATAGCAATTACATTATGGGATTCCTAATCCTCGTCTTTTTATAGCATTAGAGAATAATTTGTGTGTGTGCACACACGTGTGTACACGTGTATGTGTGTGTGTGTGTATATGTAGGTGGAGGGGACACTGTGGAAGGAAGCCATATATTTCAGGGAAATAATTCTGATGGGATTAGGCCTTGAACAGAGAACAGGAGTGGAGTGAAATAACTTCAGACAATTTAGAGCTGCCTCTGATCAGATTCCTTTTGGGGTTGACATGGCAGGAGTGACTTTTCATAGAAGTTCATCTCTAGCAGGCAAATGCAAAAATTTTTTCTTGCTGATGAGAGAATTCAAGTATTTGGTCTTTGTTTGTTTTTTTTTGTTTTGTTTTTTTGTGGAAGGAACAGAGAGAGAGAGAAGGGGAGCAAATGAAGGGAGTTACTTGATTCAGTTTTACTTGAACCTCTGTTTCAGGTACAGTGATGTGCTAGGCAGAAGTCGGGTGATTAGACCCTGTACTATTTATTATAATCTGGTTAGAAGCAATAGACCTACAATAATACGGCTCCACGGCAGACACAATATGAGCTTATGATGAGAAGCGCCCCTTCTCTTCAGTCGATTTTGTGTCATCCACTTTTAGAAGTGGATTTGGACCAATTCTGGCACCTGAGAGGTGGAGAGGAAGATGCAAAGAACAGCTTGGTCAGACCTACCAGAGTGAGGTCTTTGGAAATTTGGTGTCATTTCTTCTAACAATAGGATGTCTGTGAGGATTGGGAATGAACAAGATTTAAGTGAAACTGAGGAAGCTGGAAGAGGATTTATGAGTGGGGAAACGCAGGGGAAACTTGTGACTTAGGCCCTGTGGGTTGTTGCGGGCTGGAAGGAGCGAGGGTGTGGGTCCCCAGGTGGGTGGCAGGCTGCAGTCTGGGTGGAGGCGGGCATTGCCTGCTGGTGCATCTAGCTCACTGCTGGTGCCAGGCCTCTCTCACATGCCTCTCTTCACGTGCTTCTCCGTTCTGCTGACATCCATAAACTTTTGCTTGTTGTTGGCAAAATTACAAAATTTACCCCAAAGCAAGCAACCAATCCCAAACCCAGTTATCGAACATATTTAAATAAGAAAGGATTTTAATTTTAATTTAAAGCATAACCCTGGCTTCTCTTGAGGTGTAGTTTACATGCATGCCTTAGGAAAACTTAACATTGGTTAACTTAACTTTGGTTTCAAACCTTTGTGAGATGGATGCTGTTATGGTTGGAACTTGGTGTAGTGATTCTAAGCATACTTTTTACCTTTTCTTTTCATTAAAAAATTTGCCCGAAATGTCACATAGATTGAGGCAGTGTCCTAGGGGCAGCTCCCAAAGACGGCTCTTACTCGTTTTCATATGACCCTGGGAGCACCCTGTCCATTTGCATGGCCATTTTAGCTTGGGTTAGAGGAATATAATAATCCTGACTCCACTCCTGCCCCTTACCTGAGATGGTGTGGTGAGGGTTAAGGAATGTAGTAACTGATAAATAAAATCAGCAGAGAATTAATGAGTTGTTTGCAAAGTGCTTTGAGCTCCCTGAGTGATATAGATAAGAGATGCTGTATTTTCTACAGTAAATTATCTCAAGACTCCTATTCTATTCCATTTCATAGTTTGTCCTTCTGTTAACTTTTTCAATGAATATATAATTAAGTAGTGAGGTAGTCAGTATGTCTCATCAGGAGAGTTCTCTGGTTGAATCCTTTGCCTCATCTACATCTTAGTGATATCACTTCTCAGAACTTGGCAGAGTGATTTCCAGAATTAAAAAAAAAAAAAAGTGTGGGTATAGACTGCCATAGGATTATAAAACCTATCTCCCTTCATGGCAGAATAAGGTCAGTAGTGACTTCCCGGAAGATATTCTTACCTCTGACGGCTCTGTTTCAATTTCTCAATTATTGGTGGAAATCAAGATTGCAATGGGTAGAAAAATTCATCCTTTTTGGTTTAGGTCATGGTTTCAACTATATCTCCCATTGTCATTCTGTCAGTATGTGGAAACTGGGGTGGGTCCCTCATACCTGTACTAGTTCTGGACCTACCACTAAGTAGTTATAAGATGATAGGCAGATAGCTTAAGTACTTTTAGGAGAAACTATAACAGTAGTGGTTAAAGGTTTGGTGTCTGAAGCTGGACCACCTGGGTTTGTATCCCGAGCTCCTATTTTTCAGCTGTGTGACCTAATTAAATTTACTAAACTTCTCTGTGCCTCATTTTTTCACCTGTAAAATAAAGGTAATAATGGTACCTATTTTAGAGGGCTGTTGTGAGGATTAAATGAGGTAATATATGTAAATTACAGTGCCTGGCATAGAGTAAACAGTCCATAACTGTTAGCTTTTATTATTTCTGGCCCTGTTTTCTTATATGAAAAAGAGAGGCTTGCACCAGATGGTCCCAAAAGACCAAGCCAATTCCAAGATTCTGTGATTCTATGCTGAAAAAGGAAAAATAGTGCTGAATTTAAGATTTGTTTTCTTATGTTTCTCTTGCCATTCTCTTAAAGTGAGAATGAGTTATATCTGGCCAAAAGGCTGGTCGAGGTTGGAAGAAGAGGGGAAAAAAAGAACGGGTAAGAGCAAAGACAGAGGCTTTTAATTATCTACAAACTGGACAACAACCACCTGAAAAGCTAGAATGGCATTTTTAGTGATGGTGTTTTCTTAGCATTAACAACTGGAGATATTATGTAATCATAGTTAAAAATATTCTCCCTTTGAAAACACATAGGCCCATCCATTCAACTCAAAGTTTCAAAGCAGGAAGAGTAACATAAAGTGAGTTTAGGGCAACCTGACCTCTTCCTGTCTTCTTCATATGTTCTTCCTTTAGGGAAAATGTTATATCAGTCATAATAACAACCTTGATACTAGTAGATTTTTTTTCTTTTTTTTAACAGCTTTCTTGAGATATATTTGATATACCATGAAATTCACCCATTTAAAGTATACAGTTCAGTGGTTTTAGTGTGTTCACAAAACTGTGCAACCATCACCACAACCTGAATTTAGAATATTTTTATCACCTCCCACAAACAACCCTGTACTCATTGCTGGTCAGTTTGTATTTCTCCTTTTGCATAGCCCCTACTAATCACTGATCTCTGTCTGTATGAATTTACCTATTCTGAACATTTCACATAAATGGAATCATATAATATATGGTTTATTACTAGCTTCTTTCACTTAGCATAATGTGTTTAAGTTTCACTGTGCTGTAGCCTATACTGATACTTCATTCCTTTTTATAGCCAAATAATATTCTATTGTATGGATATACCACATTTTGTTTATCTGTTAATCAGTTGATGGACATTTAGGTTGTTTTCATATGTTGTTGCTGCTCTAAACATTTGCATAACAGTTTTATGTGGACATGTTTTTATTTCTCTGGATATATATATATACCCAGGAGTGGAATGTTAGATCATATGGTAACTCTATGCTTAGCATTTTGAGGAACTGCCAAACTGTTTTCCAGAGTAGCTGTAGTAGGTGTATTCTTAAGTTTTATTGTAAATAACACTAAATTTGGTCTTCGCCGCTCTCAGCATTATTTTTCAGCCTTTTTCTTCAATCACTGATCTTCTCCTCCATGTGTAAGGGTGTACTGTATTATTTTTCTTCTTTGATTAATACCTACTCTAAGAAAAAATATTTTGATACATTTATTTGACTTGAAGTGTGCATGATTAGGATTTATGTGAAACCTCTCTCAGAGCTATCTGCATTTTAGAGAAGAAAAAAAAGTAAGTCAAAGGAATGAATCTCTACTGCTAGAATTTCGGGTGTCAGGTTCCCAGAGGAGAAGACCTTTGCCAAAAAGATCAGACAATTATTTTGAATAGCAATCTAGTATGCTAGAAAGAGCATGGTCTCTGAGTCAAACCAATCTGGATTCAAATCCTCACTTGTGGTGTAACGCAAGTTGATTTAACAGAGGTTCAATTTCCTCATTTGTACAGTAGAGATAATACAATGTAGGCTTGTTGAAGGACTAACCAAGACAATGATATAAAGCACATAGTTCCATGAGTATGCTCAATACATGGCAACTACTGTTATTTTTCTGAAACCACGTGGCTGTCTACCACTGGTCTCATTAGTTTGACCCCGTCTATTCAGGTTCGGTTTTCTACCAGCTCTGGCCAGGAGTTTTAGAGACTCACTGAGATGCTTCCTGACCCTGCTTTTAAATGCTTTAAATGGTTTTCAATATGAGAGGGGAAAAAAGTCAGGGGCAAAGCTCAGCAGAAGTTACCCCAACATTCCTGCGCCTCCTTCCTTCAATCTTAGAGTTCTAGGGAGAGAATCCCATAGAACAGTGCTGTGCAGTGAACACATGTCATTCTAAATTTAATGTTTTAAATTTTCTAGTAGCCCATCGGGGAAAAAAAAGTAAAAAGAAACAGGTGAAATTAATTTTAATAACACATTTTATTTAAATCCAAATATATCTAAAATATTTCAACATATGGTCAACATAAAAATTATTAATAAGATATTTCACATTTTTTTTTGCACTAAGGCTTTGAAATCAGTTGTGTATTTTACATTTACGGTACATCTTCCATTTGGACTAGCCATACTTCAAGTGCCCCATAGCCACATGGGGCTACTGTTCTCCATATTGAAGAGCGTAGCCGTAGAATGGTTGTCCTGGAATAAATCTTTGTTTTGTTCTTTTTTTGGCATAATTTTCACACTCTAAGGAAGAGTGTGAAACTTGATTGTTCCCTACTCAGACTTGATCTGGTAGTTCTACAACAATTGAAATTGGTTCCTGATGGATAGCCATGTTCCAGAATAAAGCTTATCTAAGGCATTGCTTTCTGGCAGGGAATATCCCACTACTGCGAGCAGGATGAGGTGTTTCCCCTTTACCTTCTTCTGTTTTTTACTTTTTTTCTTTCCTTAACTCCTCATTTTATGGTTTGATACCTTATCCCTAACAAAATCTGAAATGTTCCCTAAAATTGAATGGGTGGTGGGAGCAGCCACCTTGTTTTTGTACAGCTAGGATACAATGGAAAAAGTACAGAGAATTCTGTGTTTGCTGGACCCTGAATCAGGAGTTCTAAAGCCTAACACGGCCTGCCTCCAGGTTACTATGTTATTCTGAGAATGCCGTTTAACCTCTTGGTCTCAGGTTTCTACATCCATGGAATGGGCCACTCTAAAGAGCCACTAATCTGACCCCACGTTTCATGGATCATGAACCCCAACATACTGTCCGCCAAGGCCTGGATACATAGCACTGAAAGCAGGTGAAGCATTTATGAAACACGATTCTGTTTTCATTGTTATGGCACTTCTGATTTATCCTCTGACTCCTTATATCTTTTCTAGACAGTCATGGTTATGGTGGTGTTAAAGCTGCCTCCATCATTCAAGTTGAGCTGGAGAAGGCAAACCGGGAGGAAAAAAAATTAGTGGTTTGTTTGTTTGTTTGTTTTAATTGGAGCATTCAGTATCACATTTACAAGGCCAGCTGGAGGCCAGTCCCTGTTTAATCCACCTTGTTGACTCCATGACTGAATGCAAATTATGTTTCTTTTGTGTCCTATTTGTAGCTATTGGATTCTAGACTGAAAATTGCTTTTGGAAAATACAAAGATATATGGTTGCAGGCTTGGAAGTGCAGGATACGTTTGCCAGGTTCATATGGTGCAGCGCAGGAAGTCAGGAAACTTAGGCTTGATTTTCACCATAGAATTGTGGACAGTTGCTTGCTTGTTCAGTGTGCCTCAGCTGAAATACTAAAATAATGTGTTTCCCACATACCTGTCAGTGGGGCTTCTGGAAACAAAGTGAGGATATCTAGAAAGATGTTTGACTTTCCTTAAGAAAGTGTGGTTCAGTAAGTGTGAGAAGAAAGTTCCATCTATTTGTCCTGCTTTGAGACAGTGTTGAATCTGCTAGTAGGTCAAAGGAATACATTTACCTAGTGGCCTGTGCTGGTAGGGCTGAGAGATAGCTGTCAGTCAGTCATTTTTCTGAGGGCTTTAGGTGATTTGAGCCCAAGTCTTGTCACTGTAAGAGAATCCTCCTTATAATTACCATTGTTAATAGAATTGAAAGTTTGCATTTATATTTTGTCCCTAACAAAGAGAGCCTCTCAGAGACCCTGATGACGAGCCCAGCCTACATCTATTCTGAAAGGCTCTCTCTGGATACGAGTGTGTAGACGTTAATTCCTCTCTACAGAATTTGCATGCAGAGGCTCTAGGGCCGTGCACCCTGCTTACATTAATAAACGTTTAAAAACAAAGCGCGGGCAACACATGCACCGCTTTCCTTTGTGTGGCCTCTTTACTAGGGTGCTTGTAATCCCTAACCCCTTGCGTGGGAAATGCGTGGGTGGGTGGTGATGCGCGCAGCACGGAGTCTGAAGGCCGGAGAAGTAACTAGATCGTGTGAAGAATAAATTAAAGCAACTTCGTCCCGAGGCCAATCAAAGGGGAAAGGAGAAAACAACCAGAAAACGCATGAGATGAGAGAGCCTCTTTGCTTAGATCAGGTGGGAAAGAGAAATCGGAGTCGTCGGGAAGGAGTTTAAGGGGATGCATTACGAAATAAAACTTTGGGAACTTAAGAAACCTTGGAGGAGCGGGGTGGCCGGCCACATGGCCTTGTGCTAAGCAGAGGCCCCTTTCAGACAGGATCGTAATGCTCTGAGCTGGGCCTGGGTAGACGGGCGCCTGGGTCTTGCTGCAGCAGCACGCACAATTAGCCTTTCAGAGGAGTGGGCTCTGGGGGAGCTGTGAAGCCTCCTTGAAAGCTGGTGACCTCACCACGGGGCTGATGCTGATGCAGGGGTATCAGCGCCCGCCGCCTTCGCGTTCCCGGCCGGGCCCGGGGGCCTCCTCTGCGCCCCGCGGGGCTGCGCGCACTGGCAGGGAGCCACCGCCCAGCGCAGAGCCGGCCTCGAGCCCCCGAACCCCTGGCGCGGGCCGCCCGGGCGCGGCCCGGGAAGCCGAGAGTCCCCGGAGAAGGGCTTGGTTGTGTTTTCACAGATTCCTTCCTCTTGGGCGCCCCAGGATCCCTTCCTCCCCGCTGCCACCTCCTCTCCTTAGCTGCCCTCACTCTCCAATCCCCGAGAGGGAGATAGGAGAGGACCCCCCACCCCCCAGGGGGAAAGTCTCGCGGGAGTCATCCTTCCTTTATTAAGCACCTCTCAGTCTGGGTTTGGACCCTCGCAGCCACAGCAATAGGAGCCTCCAGGGTGCGGGGGGTCTGTCCCCAGGGAGCCAGGCGCGGGATCTGTGCCGCATTTTCGGTATGCAAAGTGGCCGTGCAGTGCAGACGCTGGCGGTGGTGGTCTTGCATACAGAAGTGAAATTCAGAAGGCAGCGTGTAAGCACGTGGGTGAGCGTGTGCGGATACCCGCGCTCACAGGCACACATCTTAATTTGCAGCTCCTTGCTTAGTTGCCTCTGTGTCGTTTCCTCTCTATTCAATAAACAGTCCAGTTGATGCTTCATGGTATTGAAATGAATCAAATAACATAATCTGAAGTTACTGCAGAAACCCTTTCCCATCTTCTCTCTCTCAGCTCTTACAGGGAGCACATCATCTTCCCCTGGGGAGATTTTTAACCCAAAGAACCTTGATGTACTTTAAACAGCGCTGACATTTGTTTTCCTTAAGCTTGGTCTGATTTCTTTAACACTTGAAGAAGGTTGGGTGCCTTCCCACGGACCTAGTTTCTTATGTGCTGGCTTGTCTTATCTCGGAGGAAGGCTTCAAGGCGCTTCACGCTGCCTTCTTTTTGCGAGAGTCTTCTGAAAGTAAAGAATCGATTTTGGTAGTTTGCCCCCCTCCAACCCATACACACATAGTTGCCTCCCCTCCCCCACCTAGCCTGCTGGAGCCAAGGCAGGAAGGGGCTGTCATCGTGCTCAGGCCTAAGCCATATTACTTTATTTTTCTTCTTAGAAAGTTACACCAGGAAAGATGTTCTTGATGTGTGATTATTATTCTTAAATGGATTCTTGTGCTTTCTTATCATTGCTCTGTTGCAGCCTCCCTGGGCACCCACCAGGTCCTATAATAGACCCTCCAGAAACTTTCTAGTGAATGAATGTGGGAGAGCAAGAAGGTTGAATTCCCTCATTACTTCGAAAATCTATGAATTCATTCTCTCTATAAATTTTTACCAGCCTAGTCTCTGATCCACCAGCTGAAGAATGAGGCCCGTTATTAATTTCACAGGATGAGTTTCTCATCCCAGTAACTCTGGGGGAGAGGATGGAAGGGTTATTATATAGGTTGAGAGTTCACATGTTCCTTCTGTTACAGATGTTACAGCTAAAATATAAGAGTAGCAATACTAATACCATCAATGGGGTTAATAAAGAATGAAAATAATTGCTTCCTTCTGTTCCTGATTTGGACACTGCCACCTCCTACTCATTTACCTACTCATTTCCTCTTCCCTTTTTAGGTGTTTCAGGCTGGGATATCTTGGTAATTACAACTGCAGATTAACTTCCTAGAGGCTTATACACGAAGGAGAGAATCTCCCTAGTGGCTTCCATTTGGTCTTAAGTATGCAAAGATTGGTTGTCTTTTCAAGATCCCACTAGAATATGTCTTCTCCTCACTTATGTTGACTTATGTCACCTCTTGAATGTTGGCTTTCATAAGTGAGGGTCATGGGAGCTTGATTGTTTTTAAGTAAGTTTGACCAGATATTTTTGAGCACCATCATTTCTGGAGATGTTGGGCAAAACTCTTATGTCCCACAGGTTGAAAAGTGAAAAAGTTAAAAATGAATTCCTGTCCTGGTTGGGTTTAATTTTTCAACACCAGTTAGACATTTCATTTTAGACCTTCTGGAGGGCATGATGAAATTGCAGAGTTGTATACTATTTTAGCCCATTCATTGCTGTAGCAAATATTTATGAAACTTCTCTGCATAAGGCATGAAAGACACTGAGGAACACAAATGTGCCAGCGGTGGGCCTTACCCTCAAGGAACCTACAGCCCAGTAAGGGGCCGGTATCATGGTCGTGATCTTTGTAACATGGGCAGCTGACTTGCTTCCAAAGCCCTCTGCCCAAGACAGGACTCTGTTCCTTACGGCCAGGAGTGTATCTGAGAACGTCATTCCGACCCAAAGTTCTTGAACATGCAGGGTGATACGCATGGCAGAACGCTTTCTTTCTTCCAAAGGGTGCTGATTTTTACTTAGGCAGCCTGAGAAGTGTTCTGTGTTTGAGTCCTCACATAGCTGGCTTTCTTGCTTTTCCCTAAACCCTGCCTCTGCTTTCCTTTCCTTTCTGCTTCCCCTTTCACTCTCTTTTGTTCCCTTCCTCCCCTTCAATGGGGCATCCCCCAGACCCCCAAATCACTATTTGCCCAACCTGTGACCTGAGACCACTTGGCATTTCCCTGGGATGGCTGGAATTTACCGCCCGCCGAAGAGGCATCTGTGACATTTGCTCACCTGGGCGGCTTAAGCTACAGGGTCCGCGTGGAGGGACTGCTGAGGGGAAGTGTGAAATTTACCTCTGTGCGCCAGGGTTCTCGCCAGCAGGGAGACAAATAAGGATGCTTTTGAGAAGCTGGGATTAATTTTTATCAGGGTATGCATATATAGTTCTGTATATTCACACACACATTTATTATGTATTCAGTAAATGCATGTAGACAATTTGTGCATTATCTGTCATTTTCTAGTCATTATTTTAACAAATTAAATTTTCATGGTTAGCTTCATCTTTCACATTCATACCCTCCCCTTGCACAGCTCCCTTCTTTCTCCCTCTCCCCCCCTGCTGGTAGAAGACACTGGGTTAACTTAACGCTCTTTGAGGCCTTGTGCCATTAGACCTACTGTCTCCTTAAGGTTTATGGGACTCCGGTGATGGCTTTCTCACTGTGGCTGGCTCAGCCAGGCCCAGCCGTTCTGCTGGTAAGGAAATAGCTGCTTGTCTCTTTGGATCAAACTGGTCTAGGAGCTTGTTCAATCCAGTTACTGGGACAGGCCAGCCCTGGAGGCTTCTCCTACTCTTGGAACACACAGACGCACAGTCTGTCTGTCCTGGCTGTCAGCCGAGGAAGGGAGGCAGGCAGTGTAGATGGTTAAGCTGTTACTTTATACTCATGTTTACCCTATCCAAGTGATTTGAAGGGAAGAGTGCCATGGGTCCCAGGCTGGGAGAAGAGTGGTGGTGGGTCATCTTAGCATGAAGCTGAACGGAAAACGTCAGCGGAAGTGATGCCCCTTTTTCCTTTGGAGCAGCAAATTCTTCTGTGCGCAGGTAATAATAGTTAATGCATAGAGCACATGTGGAGCTACTATCATTGCCTCAGTTTTTAAGATGAGGAAACTGAAAGAGAGTTTCATGAACTTCCGGAAAATTACACAGCTTATGAGAGGATCTGTTGGGACAGGTTTGACTCAGGAAGTTTTATTAAATGTAGATTTTTCTACCAAAATATTCATTCCCATTGAGTGACAGCCCTTCAGCTTGTGATTCTTCCCAGAAAATCCCGTGGAATCCTACTCAGTTGTCCAAATAACAAATCATTTGGCTCTTCCCACTTCTGGTCCTGTTTCTCAGGTACATGAACTTCATTATCTCTTGGCTGTGGTTGGCTGTAAGACATAAATAAAAGGAGATAAGTCCAAAATTCTCCCTGGGCCTGTTTCCTGATTTTTGTTAGGCCCCTGCCTATTTGCTTTTTTAGAATCTACCTGACTTCTTTCAGGCAGTGTGCATGACTTACTTTCATAGGTGGGCTAAAGCTTGACTGCCCCTCTGTTTTATAAATATTTTATATATATGTCATCCTTTCTAGTTCCTTCTCAGAAGCCTAGGTCTCGGGAACTTAAAGCCGGGCACAGTGTCTTGTTCTTGTATGCCTTTCCTGGTCCTGCTGTCCTTCTGTCACACCTGCGTGTGCGACTGAATGGAAGCTTCCTTGGTGAGACCAGAAAGTCTCATCTGCCCAGTTGCAGAGCCAGTCTTTTCAGAATGGCACATTGAGCAGCTCCTGTTTTTGATGAGTGGGTGTTCTCAGCTTAGAGGAGGGGACAGCTGCCTCCCAAGGACCTGGGTGGAGATGAAGTCCCGGGGGGATGGGCCTGGATGGTGATGGTACAGGGCTTGTTATCTTCACATCACCCCAGGGGCTAGAAGGGAAAAAGAAAAGAATTCAAGGTATCTTATGTTTAAATGTATTGTTTAGAAAACAGTATAATCCCAGGAACACCTTAATAAAGAAAATACATTATAAAAGAAAATAAATTCACCTTTAATTGTACTGCCCTAGCTCAATATCTATTATAAGCCCCTCCCCCATGTTTATATTTTCTTCCTGTCATTTTCCTTATGGCCATATGAATGTTCTGTTTCTTGGAGACGACTGTATACTCAGGAATGAAATTCTCTTCTATTTATCAATAGAATCTGTTATGTATCCTATTTATTTATTTATTGCTCATCTCATTTCAAAGAGGAATTCAAGCAGTTTACCAGAAGGTACAAGCAAAACGAAGAGATTCACTAAAGAAATGAGGAAATTAGAAGAGAAAATTAAAGTAGAAAAATAAAGTGCAAGGGAGCGTTAGTATGTAAAATTGCACACACAAGATCCTTTCTCATTGTGGCCTTCCCAAGCCTTTTGCTGGTAAGGAAATAGCTTCTTGACACTTTGGATCAAACTAGTCTTAGGACCTTGTTCAGTCTAGATCCTGTAGATGCTGGCTATAGATTTGACTGTTTGCTTCCTGGTAGCAAAAGCAAAAAGGGAAACAGGCTCGATTTCAAATTTCAAAGCATTTAGAATTGAAAGTGAATCAGTTGTTGGCTGCATGCAGAATTTCTCCTATGGTTCCTAATAAGATACTAAATGATATGATAGATATTGCCCTCAACATATAAATAAGATATTATATTTCATATTTTACTGTAGCCCTTTATATATAACATCCCCACCACACTTGCCAGATCTTATTATAATTATTGGTTGACAAACTGACTCCCTCATTAGGCTAATGAATTTCTGGAAAACAGTGATTAGAACTTATATGCCCAGCATATGTGTAGTAAATACTCAGTTAATAGTTTTTGAATTGAAACACTGTTTTATCTTCTTATCCAAAAAGGGGGAAAATCCATTCATTAACATTCACTGAGAATTGCCATCAAAAAGAGGGATCAGAAGTTCCTGCCCTTGAGGAGTTTATGGTCTACTGGCATAGATACATCTTAATAGATGCATTGTACTCTAGCTTGATAAGTGCTGTATAATAGAGGCATGAACATTTTTTGTGTGTGAAATGACATATAATATTGCTTAAAATACACTCTCAGTACAGTTAGCTTCTCCTTTTGGAGTTTGGGGTTTGGATCCTTAAGCCCGGAGAGGGGAGGGAAAAAACAGGAATGATGAGGGCATCTGAGTGAGGAGTGAGGTCACTGCCTTGCAGATTAGCATTTTCATTTCCTTTCTCTTTTAGGGGGGAGGTCCTTGGTTAACTACCCCAGCCTCCCCAACCCCCAGCTCTCTGGGATGAGGGTGTGATGGGGCCTCAGGGAGGTAGGGAGTGGGACCCCTCTTTTGGCCTCTTCCTGACTTGACCTGGCAGCCTCAGAGGGAAGACTGTTCCTTTTCCCACTGCCCGTCAGAGTGATGGCCACCACTACCATTCCTGTAATGACTTATAGAGAACACTGGATCCTAGGACCAGGAAGAACAAATGATCCCTGGGACATACTTGTAAAATAAAGAGTGAAAAGAACAGATAACTGCCACATCTGGCTTTTACCCAGTTTTGTTAATTTTTTAGTTATTCATTGTTATATTAATCAGAGAATTTTTACCTTCATATTTCCCTTTCTCCCTCTTTCCTTTCCTCCTTTCTTTTAAAAACCTTTACCTGGTGCTGACTTCTAAGCTAGGCACAATGGGAAATGCAAGATAGGACCTTGTCCTCAAATTGCTTATCATTGGGAGAAAATAGAGAGGGCTTCAGGGCAGCCATTGATCAGGGCCTTGCAGGTGACCTAAGTATAGCACAGTCTTTAACCCTCTGTATGCTCTCAAAGTTTCCAGAAAGGTGATTGCAGTTTTGTCTGAGATTGTAAGCTTCTTCCCCTTCCAGATGGTAAACTAGTGAGCCATGCTTTATTCATCTCTGCATACCTAGCACAGTGCTTGGTATATATGTGATGCTCAGTAAGTGTTAGTTGAAGGAAGGAAGGGAAAAAGGAGTCACAGATAATTCATCTAAATCTAAATGGTACTTATTTCTATTTTCAGACTGCCTATCTTAAGAAATTATTTCCAAAATTACTGCTGTCTGCTGTGAGCGTACTAGTTTCTGAACCTTATGTGTGTGCTTCTGCAATGTGTCAAAAAATAAGAAGACAGGATGGAAATCCCTCTTAGATCTATTGGATCACTCCAGTGAAGTGCTCCAAACCCAGTGCTCAGAGACAAAGAGGTTTCTGGTTAGAATCAACCTGTTATAGAATGGCTCCTCTGAGTCTGGGCTTCCTGAGTTATGATCTCGGCCTTGGGGTGATGAAGGGTGCTCAGGGTGTCACGAGGTAGACGGAGGGGCGGGAAGAGTGTGCAAGAGACGTCACATGAGAACCCTGTAAGACAAATGATAATCAGATTTAGGAAGCTGGCTAGACACAACCTTTCAGTGGGAGAGGCAGAGGTGGGAGGGGCAGCTGCTTTAACTAGTCAATGGCTCAGATTCCAGTACCTTCCTTTTATTCCCATCCTCAAATTGTCCTGTCTTTTCCTATCTACAAAGCCTCCTCTTTTTTCTTTCTCCTCTCCCCAGAATTATGCCAGCTTTCTCTTTGCTTCTGCTGACTTTTTTGCCCAGTTTTCCTCCCATCAGATCAATTGGAATACTGTAAAAGGACTCCTCCATTAGATAATAATAATAGTAATAGTAATAAATACGAATAAACCCAAGAAGTTGAAAGTGTGATTTTTTTAAAACGTGAAAGCTGTTGTAGACCCCACAGCAGGGGAAGTAATTGAGTGAGAGGCTCTTTGGGCACCCTCTACACTTCTCCCCTCACCCCTCCCAGTGTAAGCACATGTAATTTAAACCTGTCCTTGGGGAGGAAGAAAGGAAGAATTGCCCCTACCTTCCTCCTGCCAGCCCCCTCCCTGCTTGAAAATTCCTAGTTGGAGTCTGTGATATCTCAAACCGGGCTGTCACTTTTCAGGGTCACTCCCTGAGGATATCCTTCCCCCATCCCAGTGCAGTTCAGATGTTTCCAAGTGAAGAGTATCAAAAAGCTCATTTTCCCTACACATCTCCCTCCTCATGAGCCCTGTTCCATGTAGGGTCCTGCGTTTGCTTTAGTGGCTTTGCTATTTAGGCTTCTCCTGGGGAGAGTGGGGATGTTTGTCTTAGACCAGGAATCTCACTGTGGACTTTGAGGAGGGCTGTGTGGTCTTTGAGGGTCAGTACATTTAAATAAAAATATCCTGAAGTGTTCCTTTGGCTTGATTCGAAGACCACTAGAACCAGTTTCTTTGTCTGATTCTCTTCTGTGGCTGTTCCACTCTCTTGCTCAGCAGAACCACTCTGTTTAAGGCTCTTCTCAGTTGCCAAGACTCTCACCCTAAGTTGGGCAACTTGGCAGCTAATTACAATGTTTGTCTAGCGGAGAAACTTTTAGCATTTTGGTCTGTAAACTTTTTTCTTTACATCTTACACCCATGTGTAGTTTTCTTTTTGAATAAGACCCCTTTCCTTTGTGTCATTAATAAACAAAATAACTTTCAATTTATAGTCTCACCCCTTTTCTATACTATCCCTTGAATAAGCAGTGCTTATATTCATTCATTCATTCATTCACTCATTCATATATTCAACAGATGGTATCTTCCTGGGGTACTAAAGTCAAAGAGAGAGAAAGCAATCTGGGAACCTGACAGTACAACTGTGTTGTACACAGAGAGGATATGTGCTGTACTCACACCCTTGGAAATTAGAGCATTTTTTAGTATGTTGAAAGAACCGTAAATATAGATGATTACTCTCATAATCCTACTGGCAAATCTACCTGTCAAACCAAATAGGAAGACGCACCCAGCATCCACTGCTTATGTTTAGCGGTTTATACTGGTGGAGTTATTGCTCTAATGTATACAGACAAATAGGAATAAGGAGGGACTTCCCTGGTGGCACAGTGATTAAGAATCTGCCTGCCAAGGCAGGGGACACGGGTTCGAGCCCTGGTCTGGGAAGATCCCACATGCCGCGGAGCAACTAAGCCCGTGTGCCACAACTACCGAGCCTGCGCTCTAGAGCCTGCGAGTCACAACAACTGAAGCCCCCGTGCCTAGAGCCCGTGCTCCACAACAAGAGAGGCCACTGCAGTGAGAAGCCCGCGCACCGCAACGAAGAGTAGCCCCGCTGGCCCCAACTAGAGAAAGCCCGCGTCAGCAACGAAGACCCAACGCAGCCATAAATAAATAAATAATAAATAAATAAATAAATAAATAAAAAAGAGCAAAGGATACAGAAGGTACATGTGCATCTATGTCATTGCTTGCCCAGAGGAAGCTGCTCATGGGTGAAGATGCTATAGTTATCCCTGAACAAGCCTCAAACACGGCACTAGGCACGTGATGAGTGTTCAGGAAATGTATGTTTTTTTTCCTCTTCATTTCCAAAGCAAAACAGAAACGTCCAGGCCCATTTGGAGCAGCTCTGTGATGCAGGAGAACAGATTCTGGCCTGTTCTACTATTGAGTAGATAGGTAACGAGGGGCCTGCCACTCAGGCCAGCTTCCTCACCTGTAAGGTGGGCACTATTACACTCATCCCCCGGCTCTGTCCACTTCCAGGGAGGTTATGAATCTCCAGTGAGATATGGGTGCACAATGCATTGTAAATTACAAACGACAACTCAACTTGAAGATTTTTTTTCTCTAACTTATCCTGTCACCACTGCTTACAAAATCGAAGCAAGAGAGAGAACTCACAGATTGGCCGGCATGTGCAGAGTTGATTTAGAACATGGCATAGATTTAGCAGTCTTGTTGAACACAGAATTGGTGGGGCATGCAGTGAATATGGAGCTCAAGATCCCAAGAGAGTTGAACAGAGAGGTGTGATTGAGAGGTTTGACGACGGCCTGTTGAGACTGCTATCCACAGAGGGAACTTGAAGATAGAGGTGAGCTGCCCACAGAGAGAACAGCGGCAACAGTCCACCAGGATTTTGTATGGAGAATGAAACCTGGAGGTCGACCTCACAAACCCTCACACCTCACACTTAAGGATGGCGCCCAGGATAATGGACACAAGGGAGATGGCAAATGTGGTTTGATGTTTATGTGTGTGCCTCTTTCATATTCCCTGGTTTTGTGCACCAGGCCTTAAGATGCTACAACTTCTGCTGTATCTTCAGGTAATGGGTACCGGTGTCTTTCACTTTGTGTGGATAAGTTCCTGAAAAGTGTTTGCGTCCAGTTTTTTTTTTTTTTTTTTTTTTTTTTTTTTTTGCGGTACGCGGGCCTCTCACTGTTGTGGCCTCTCCCACTGTGGAGCACAGGCTCTGGACGCGCAGGCTCAGCGGCCATGGCTCACGGGCCCAGCTGTTTCGCGGCATGTGGGATCTTCCCGGACCGGGGCACGAACCCGTGTCCCCTGCATCGGCAGGCGAACTCTCAACCACTGCACCACCAGGGAAGCCCTGGGTCCAGTTTTGATAACTGTGTCCTGTATTTGAGTCCACTCCTTAGCTTCATGGAAACAATGTGTGTGGTGGAAAGAACCCTGGATGGGGATATTACAGAGAGCAGGGACTTGGGTATGTTCCTTATACTCTGGCAGCCTTGGCTGCCTTATTGTTAAGGGAAGGGATTCAATTTGAAAGATTAAGAGGTCTCTTCCAGGGCTAGACTTGTAGCAGTCCTTTTGTAGGGCAAAGAGCCGTTTTTGTAATGTGAATACTCACATCTCATAATGTTTCATCTGCCTTTTTTCTGTTGTTAGTTGCCAATCTTTGTGTGTCCGATTTTCTTGAGGAAGGACATCAGGCACACTTATTCGATGTGTGGAGTTTATCTTCCTATTCATAGGAGTGCAAAGTGAGAGGTTTTCAATACACAGATTCCCTTGCTAACTCCAATTTCTCAGAAGCTTAGTGAATGGTCATCTTGTTGGTCCATCTATCTGCCTCTCTCTCTTTTTTTTTTTTATAATTTTGATTGGAATACAGTTGATTTACAGTGTTGTGTTAGTTTCAGGTGTACAGCAAAGTGATTCAGTTATGCATATACATATATCTATTCTTTTTTATCTATCTGCCTCTCTTCATCAGTTTTGGGTTTTTTGTTTTTTTTTTTTTTTTTTTTAAGTTGTGCCCACTTGCAGCCGTTGGGCACTTCTGCTTCAAGAAACAGCCTCACATACACCACCCCAGGGGGTGTTCCTGGGAGAAGTAGAGAGAGAAGTGCCAGATGTTGTAGCATCCCTATCCCCCCACTTCCCACAGCTTTCTAGCCCTGGAAGTGTGAATCTCCCACCCAGTCACTTAAGCCCACTTTTTATATGCAGAATGAGAGGGGAAAGAGCCCTGGGGATGAAGGGAGGCCTTGTCCCCTTTCACCTCTCCTTGCTGGGACGGACAACTGATTTGGGGGAATTGAAATCCAGAGTCTGAGGCAAAGACCAAAGGACAGAGGCCAGACCCAGAGTGGCTGCGTGATGGCAGCCGGGCGCAAAATGATTGAATGAAACAGGGATACCATCACTGGGAGCTGAAAAACCTCACGTCCAGATGTGGTTGGAGAGGTTCACAGAATGAAAGACAGTCTGATGAGTGAGATACACACGCCTGTAGAGTACAATAGAAAAATCAATAGTAAGTGGAGGTGAAAGAGTTCTAGCCGGCTTTTATTGAGCACAAAGAAGACAAACTGGCTTTTGCAGTGGTTCCAGCTCTATGTTAATGGTGCTTTTTAAAAAACTCCTGTACAGGGTAGGGGGGGAAAGTCACACAGTAGAAGTTGCCAGCCTGGACATGCAAACACACACATACACACAGATGATGAAAAAAAGAGAAATCAACTCAGGACCGAACATTCTCGGGTTTATGCATATGGGTTTATGCACGTGATGAAGTGTGCTGTAATTTTACATGCATATTTTGGACTTTCAGATGGCATAGGGTTTGATCTGTCTTTTCCCATCCCTGATCCCTTCTTCCTTCCCTTCGCTTTCTGCAAGTCTAGTGTGGCTTTATTAGGAATTCCCTTTGGTTTAGGGGGAAAAAAATTAGAGGGAGAAAGAGAGACCGGCTGGAGGGGGAAGAAACAAAACTAGCTCTCTTGGCTGGCAGCCCACAGCATGGGCCCAACAGCCGCGTTCGAGAGCGGTGCCCTGGCCTTCTGTTTTCTTAAGCACACCCCCCTCACCCGCATGGTGCCCTCTTTTTCTCTAAGGGGGCTGAGGGAGGCTGTTTCTACCCTCCTAACCTATTTTTTCCCCCTTCTGTTGTTTAAAGAGAATATTTCTATCTCCTTTTTTTTTTCTTTCTTTCTTTCTTTTTTTTTTTTTTGAGGCTTGAGCCCAGAGAGCAGTGAATTTCTCCTTGCTGGCCTCTCCTCTCCTCCCCAGCCCCCTCCCTGATGAAGAGTTCATCCAAAGTTCGCATCCAGACTCTGAACAAAGTGGCCCAGACCTTTTCCTGACTCCTCACCCTTTGTCCTCATCACTCAGTGACAGACAGGAATCAAATGCTGAGGACCCAGCCGGGAGAGGGGCTGTGGGGGAGGGGGGAGAAAGGAGATTTCCCATTAACTGGCTGGGCCCTTAACAACCATGGAGTGAGGAGTGAGGAGTGAGGAGGAGGGGGAGGAGGGGGGAGGAGGAGGGGGAGGAGGGGAGGGGGGAGGAGGAGAGGGAGGAGGGGAGGGGGAGGGGGGAGGGGGAGGGGAGGGTGGCAGGCCCAGAAAGGATTTTTGTTTAAGTTTCCCCAGGCACACACTGAGCATTCCCAAGTTGTTTGCAGACGGTTTCATCTGGTTTCTGTTTGAGGAGAAGAGAGAATAGGATGATCTGTAAGGAGATGGGCCCGACAGAGGGGAGAGAAGGGATGGGAAAAAGATATCAGGGGTGTTTTTCCTGAAGCTGGAAACATTGAAGCTTTCTGATCCTACCGTGAGAAAGCGAATTCTCTGGGAGTTCAGGGCTCACCTTTTGGAGGTGGATTACACTTTTCAGGACACCAGAGGACCACAGAGCAGGTTACTTCTTTCTGAGTGCTAAATGATCCCCTGGTGCCCTGGAAAGAGCCCATTTACCTCCAAAAGGTGAGTTGTTTATTGCCGGTGGGTAGAATATTGGCTGTAATGCTAGGTCATCCATCCTCTCCGATCCCTAAGAGGTATTTAGGGTGGAGGTGATATTATCCACCTCTCACTATGGGAAGGGGGCTGACAAATGCCTTTCTGATTCCTGTTCCCGGGATTGAATTGCCGGGGACGGAGGGGAAGTGACTTTTCCAAGGTCTTACAGTGAGACACTGATTGAGGTGGAATTAGATTTCTGTCCCTGTTGCAATGCACTTGTTTCTCGGAGAAGAATAAGCGTATTGACTCTGACGTGGGGCCTCATGGAGAAAGGCTGATAGGAGAAATACCTCGGCCAGCTCTCACTGGGAAGGGAGAGGCCAAAAGGAGGATGCTTCCATCATAGTCCTGACCTCGTCAGGTTTTTTTTTTTGTTTTTTTTTTAGTGCTTTGGGGCTCTGGGCTGGCTCACTTGTACTGCTTGCTTCATGCACTTCTGCCACGGTTCCCAATGGCCTCCACTCCCTGTGCCTCCAAGGTCAGGTATACTGCTGAGTTCAGGTAAACAAGCATGGGGGTGGGGGGTGTATGAAAAATGAGGCCTGAATTGGTGAGGAGGAAGTTAAATTGTGAGATGCCATTTTTGGTGAGCCTTAATGGGGAGGACAACAGCGTGAAATCCTGCTTGGCGTTATGGCCAGAAGATCTATTGCCTTTTGCTCCCCTAAATCTTCAAAATCATAGTGAACTCTGTGGCTCCTGAGAGCAGATGCTGTCACCTAGCCCCTCAGAGTTTGGATGATGGAGGGAATTGAGAATTCCTTCTGTTGGATGAACAGGGAATTGATCTCAGGAGTCAGGACGCTTGGGGTCTGTTTCTCCTTCTGACTGCGGATTTGTTATAGTAAACTATAAACCAAATAAATTATAAGAAAGACTCTTTGCGGGGATGTTGAGGTTTGGTGATATTAAAAACTTCGAATGCATGATTACACTTCTAACATTTATTGAGGTTTTATGTGCCACTCATTGTGCAAAGCATTTCTGTTCATATATGTTATTTCATTTTAAAGTATACAACAATCCTACAAGGTGGAAATAATTATTTAACAAGTGAGGAAATTGAGGCACACGGTGATTAAAAATAACTTGCCTAAGATTAGTTTGGTCAATAGTTATGCGCATTATCATGTAAATACAGTGCACGTCCAGTGATTTTTTTTTTCCCAGAATAACTCTGTTCACAAAGAGTTTTGTAATCAAGGGACCACCTTATTCATTAGGGTTCTGGATAACTTGGATCCTGATTCATTTCAGGCTAAGTTGAGTGAAAGCTTACCTTTTCGCAGATTAACAAAGGGGGGCTTTCTAACTATATTAGTCACATAAATGGTGCTCATGGGAATATTTATCCTGCTTAGCAGAATAAACTTTCCAAAGATTTAGCAGCAGAATTTGCATATAATAAATGTTTTAATTACTAATGATTCTTGCCAATTAATTAAAAAGTCTGTCTGTCATGGCGCTGCTTTCTTGGCAGCACTTTTGTTGACAATGAGTTTGTGTTTATATTTAAGTCACACAATGACATTTCTTTTCACCGTTTCCTAACCCAGGTCTTCTGTGGCAGAACATTCTTTTAGCAGACGGGTGTGGATTTTCCTAGTCTACAAGTAGAGAAATGCGGAGATGCATGCCCTGCCTTGAGCCTGAGAGGAACTTGGTGATAGGGTCTGCATTCCAAGCTGACACTTCTGCATTTTCCTGGCTTCTTGTTTCTTGTGAGCTTGTCAAGGCCATTTGCAAAGTTGGGGCCCTCTGTGAACAGGGGTGCTTGCCGCTGCAGTTAGATGCAGTCTAGACTTTCCACCTCCCCTGTGGCACTTTTGGCAAGTTGACAGGTATAATTGATGAGTTATTCTAAGAATGCGATTCCTGAGTAACTCTAGAGTGGAGTGACTGTGTTTCTGAGCAGTTAATGTGGCTGGAGGGGAAGGCAGATGAAGGGGGTGGGTGTTGGGGAGCTGGGGTGTGATGGGGAGGAGGGTCTTTGTTCAAGCCGAGTTGTGTTCCAAGACGGTGGTTCTGAGTGAGAGCGGCGGGGAATCCTAGTACCCAGGGTACCCCCTCTTAGGGCTCACGGGCTCAGTATGAGAGTCCATGCTTTTCCAGTTCATCCCCATGTGCATCATAGGAAAGGGAACAGAAACAATTCACTTTAGCTTGTACTTCCACGCCACCCTTCTCAGTTGAGTTGATGGGAACTCTCAAAGCCGCTTTCGTTGCTTCTAATTTGCCTTGTTGCTGACTCTCCAAAGTTCTGATCGTCCCTGACTGGCCATTTCAGCGTCAAGGTTTTGCAAAGTTGATAGTCTGTTGAGAAAAGAAAGAAGTCGTGGAGGCCTTGGTTGTGATCATCATCTCTCATTGCCCTTGGGGATGAGCGGTGTCTGACCATGCTGGAGCTGTTCCTGGAGGTGGAGGCTTTGGGGTCAGGCCTAGACTGGTTCAGGCGGAATGAAAGGTAATGACCTTGCTGGGATTGGCGTGGCACCTCCACATAGTAAGTAGGAAAACAGTGCAGGATCTATGGCCATAGGTGGCCAGCCAGGTGTCAGCGCTTTGAATTCTATCCCTCGTGGATCCCCTGCCTTCCCACTGTGCCGTCACCCCTGCTGAGTGGAGTCTGCTGCTTCCTGCAAACACGCCTCCCTCTCCCTCTCCCTTGCCCTACTGGCCTTGCTGACGAAGAAGACTCCTCCTGGGTTTTCTTGTGAATACTCAGTTATGATAGGTTCCTTTTTCCCTCTCCACACACTGGGAACTAGTACCTCCCTGGCACACAACCCTTACATTCTTTTTAAACCCAACCCACCTATTTATAGATCCAGACACAATTATCTTGTTAGCTTTTGACTGTGGGTGAGTTGCTGTGGTGGTAGTACTTCTATCTTCCAAATGTTAGCTGGACCCCAGATTCTGGGGCTACTTGAGAAGAATTAAGCTGTTCCCTTAAAGATTAGAAATACTAGGTCTGCCCCATATTATCTCCCCTTTTTTCCTGATGGGAAGAATTAATCGGGTAGGGAGACATGGGTGTGAATTTCAACTTCGGTGGCTACCAGCTAGCTGCATGACCCAGGGCAAATCACTTAACTTCTTTTTTTTTTTTTTTAATCCATTGTTCACTTTATTTTTTAAAAAATTTAATTAATTAATTAATTAATTTTTGGCTGTGTTGGGTCTTCGTTGCTGCGCACGGGCTTTCTCTAGTTGCGGTGCGCGAGCTTCTCATTCTTGTGGCTTCTCTTGCTGCGGAGGACGGGCTCTAGGTGCACGGGCTTCAGTAGTTGTGGCGCACGGGCTTAGTTGTTCTGCGGCATGTGGGATCTTCCTGAGCCAGGGATCGAACCCATGTCCCTTGCATTGGCAGGCAGATTTTTAACCACTGAGCCACAAGGGAAGCCCTGCAAGTTACTTAACTTCTGGTGGTGTTTTTTTTTAATAAATCTGTAAAAATGTGGGTATTTGGCTAAAAGTTGTTGGGAGGGCTAAAAAGTAATGAAATAATAGCCACTAGTTTGCAAAAATATTGTTAATTTTCTTTTTTTTTTTTTTGCTTTCTAGCTTTTATTAATTCAGAAACACCATCCTTTCCACTGTGAAGTATAAAGTGCTTTGGGCTTTGGGACCCAAGGTGCTTTTCACACCCAAAGCAGGCACTTACTAGTACTCTCTGGGTTTCTCCCCTGATTGCATGACGGTTCTGGGTCTCTCTGGCTCTCGAGAGGGTTATCTCCAATTCCCTCAGGGTTCATCTGTGCCTAGAAGCTTGGTAACATCAAGGTTAGGCTAACTGATGTTCTCTTCCTTAGAAAGAATCTAACTTTTCCCACTTTATCCTTCCTTTATGCCTGTCATTCACAGTTGCTGGAAGTAGTAGTATAGTGTGATAATTATAACAACTTAATTTGCACATCTCTGTCTTAATTTCAGATCATTTTTCCATTTCCTCTCACATCAAAGGTGGCATTATCCCCATTTTAGAGATAAGGAGATTGAGCCTCTGTGAGGAAAAAGGTTTACATTCTCTTCTGCTAATAACTTGCTGTGGGAAAGTCACTCAGAAGCACAAAATGAAACACGGATTGTTAAAGCTGCCAGAGGATTTAGAGAACATCTAGTCCAGCCCTGAGGAAAAGAAACTTCAACAGAAAATTTGGGATTTGCAATTACGGTGTTAAAAAAGTCAAAAGAAACAGGTGAAGCGAATTTTAAAAAGTATATCCCAATATATCTAAAATATTATTCCAACATGTAATCAATATAAAATTAGTAATGAGATATTTTCCATTCTTTTTTGGTACCATTTTCAAAATTATGTGTGTATTTTACAGCACATTTCAGATTAGCCACATTTCAAGTGCTCTGTGGCCACACGTGGCTAGTGGCTTACTTTATTGGTTAGTGTACATCTAGTCTAACCATTTAATTTTACAGATTAGGACACTGAGGCCCAGAATTATGATTAACTGATAAGTGGCAAGTCTTTGTTCCGAGCTCGTTTCAACTACACTGTCTGCATTCAACTGTCTTAAAGACAGAAGACCTGGCTTCTGCTGTAATTTTACATCTGCCCTCTTCTACTCTATAGTTTGGGTTTGGAGAAGGCTCCCACTGTTAACAGGCTAAGACAGTGCTGTGCTTGTCCCGAAAGTCTTTCCCATAGCAGAGAGAACTTTCTTATTCCTGAGCATGTCCTTGCTCTAGGGGAAGTGGGAATCCATGGAATTAATGCCTTGTAGATTTCTCCTCAGTGGAATGGGGTCAATGCTGATCAGAACTTCCCTTGCTTAAGGCTGTAAACTTGGGCATGATTCTCCTTAAAAAAAAAAAAAAAAAAAAAACAACTCTGGAAACCTAAGCAGCGCCCTTGGCAAATGGCACTGGTGAGCCAAGTGGGCAGTGCCAATAGAGCAATTTTCAGTCATGGTCCCACGGTATTAATTTGGCTGTAAAACAGTTGAGGATGAAATGAATGATGTCTCTTGAAGCCAAGACTGAGCAGCCTTAATGGAAAACAAGGTCAGTTACCTGCCTGGATGATGACTCGGGGAGCCTTTCTTTTTAAAGGAGAAGAGGAACCCTTTATTAATCACCGCTTTTGGCATGTTATGTATGATTCATTTGCTCATTGTCACCACCCAGCTCAGCTTCACTTTTATCAGGTGATCTCCAAACCGACATGATGCTTATTATATTCATCGGCTTCCAGAAACTGCCAGTGAGAACTCTTATTTATGGTGATGATGGTTATGGTTATGATTATTGACAGCCATTATTATAAACATCATTATTATTTAGTGTTAATCAACAACAGTATGAAAGGTGCTCTAAAGAACACAGAATTAGACCCTGTCCTTGCAAATGGGCTCATAAGAAAAAAATGACAGAAAGAGACACCCAGCCTGGGCTAGCTAGGAAAAATACATTCTAGGGAAATACAGCTGACAGAATAGCTCCAAAGGTTGTAATTTTTAGGGCTTTGGTGGAGTTCCATATGGAACCTTGAACACAGATTAGACAAAGAGAAAGTAGAATTTCCCAGTAAAAGAAAGTTCGTTGTTTAAGCCCAGTTTTACTGTTAGAGTTATAACGAAGAAATACAAGGGGAAAGTTGGATGTATGTTTTGTTTCATTGCCACGCAGGTTTATTTTTATGATCTTTTTTTACTGTGTACTATTTGCATTTTTTAATGACTTGGATATCACCACAGTCATTATGGACCTGCTCATGATATGGGAGAAACTTAGATCTAGTGGAAAGAGCACTTGTTTGTGGGACAGAAGCTTCTGTCTCATTTATCTTGATTTTAGATACAGCATTTAACTTTTCGGTTTCTGTTTTCTTATGTATAAAATAGGGATACTGGTAACTACATGATAGTGTTTTGAGAATTAAGGTGTTATTATTTCTACCTCTATTATTCGACCTTAATTTTGTTTCCATAGTAACTTCTGAGCTTCTTTTTAATTTGTTTGTTGCTCAACTTCTCTAAAGTAATAATAATAAAAATTATCTAGGAGGACCCTGGGGCTCAGAGAAGTTTAGTGTCTTGGTTAACGCCACACAGGGAATGAGTAGCACAGCTGGGATGTGAGACTGGGCCTCCTGACTTGAATCAATGACTTATTTTCAGTTGTGTTCATTGCAGTCCTGAGCACTCAAAGAAGGGGTGCTCAGGACCCACTCTTTGAGATAGGAGTTCTCGGTGGTCTTTGTTTTGTTTCATAAATTGCTCAACACTGTAAGAGTTCTTTGGGGGGATTGTTATTGCAGTTAAAAACTTTGAAAACATGGCTTCAAGTCATGTTGAATTTTGGTGTACTACCGGTATCTCTCTCCTTCATCTCGGGTGGGTTTAGATGGCCCCTGAGGGCCTGCTAGGAAGAACCTCCCCGTCCCTGTCTTTTGTTGAAAGAATTGATGGTTATCTGAAAGGATGGTCATCTCCTGAGAAGGTAGATAGAGACATCAAAGGTTGATGGTTGGAAAATACAACACAGTTCTTTGAAGAGGTGGAACAATCTTGGTTTGTTGGAAAGACGCAGTATCATAATGGAGCTTTGGTGGGGGTCAGGGGGCACAGAGTTAGTTGTCTACCATACTTCCAAATTTGTTGGCCAGCAAGCAAGAATTTCCCAATTCTTTATATGGCCTTAAGAGGACCATTACACCTATTTGGATGTCCCCAGCTATGATGATTCTAAAGTTGTGGCCTTGAAGCCAAGATCTGCTGTGTACTTTTCCTTAAGTACACAGAATTAAGAAGAATTCCTTAAGTTTCTTCTACATTTTAGGACTTTACCATTAAGAATAGACTCTTCATGGGCTTTCTGGGGGGTCTTGTGGACATGTGGTACCTCAGAAGAGTTTGTAGCTTGTTACTCTAGGCCCTCAAGAAGCCTTGGCCTTTTAAGAAATTGATCTGAATTGTTGCCACACCTTTCTGTAGGGTTCCCAGTTCCCGGGCTTCTGGTTTTTGTTTGTTTGTTTGTTTCACCTGACTACTAAAATGAGAATATGCTTACCTTATTCTGTCTTTTCCTTTTTTTTCCTTTTTTTCCTCCCTTCCTATAGGGTGGTAGAGCCTTGAGCTGGCCAATTTCAGAACAGAGTTAGGTGGGGACAAAGGCATGTGGTGGAGGCCCTACGGCATTGCTTTCCATCGTCTGAGGCTTCTTTGGGTATCTCTCCCCTCCAGTCCACCCAGATGCCTACGGTACACTCTTAGAGCTAGAAGAGCCTTCTTTTGGAGGGAACTAGTTTAATTCCTAGAGTTTTCTGATGAGCAAACTAGTGTCAAGCGTTAACTGGAGCTCTCAGTATGTGGTAAAGACCTTGGAGAACCTGATCATAGTTGATTTTGTCCTTGGTTCATATCCTTTCTAGGCAACGGGCTTCACCGTTCCCAGCTCTGCTCTGCCCCTTTTGTCCTTCTTGACTTTTTGAAGTGCTACCTGGGTAGCCACATTTTTCATAAAGAGTCTCAGACTTAAAATAGCTTGACATTGTGTAGTACCTTAGAGTTTACAGCACATTTCATTTATATGATCAGATTTGGCCTTTAAAACCACCTGGAGGGGGCTTCCCTGGTGGCGCAGTGGTTGAGAGTCCGCCTGCTGGTGCAGGGGACACGGGTTCATGCCCCAGTCCAGGAAGATCCCACATGCCGCGGAGCGGCTGGGCCTGTGAGCCATGGCCGCTGAGCCTGCATGTCCGGAGGCTGTGCTCCGCAACGGGAGAGGCCACAACAGTGAGAGGCCTGCGTACCGGGGGGGAAAAAAAAAACAAAAAAACCCCCAAAAAACACCTGGAGGAAGGAGGGAGAGGTATCATTTTCCCCCTTTCACCTAAAAAGAGATGGAGGCTCAAAAAGGTAAAGTGATTTGCCCTAGGTTATTCAACAGGTATGTGGCAGGGCTTGAATTTGAATCCTGGTCTGTGTCCTTATCAACCCCTCCCTGCTAATAGACCGAGCCTTGTTTCTTTACACCGGACTCCATTTTCAAGCCTTGTTTCTTTACACCAGACTCCATTTTCATCTCCTTTTCCTCCTGATTTTTCAGCAAAGAGTCAGCCCCCAAGTCAGTGTTTCTTTTTTTTCCCCTTTGCATCTCTCCCTAGAGATCTCATGTCCAACCCCATTCTTTTACTGCAAACTTGCTCACCTCTGCTGCCAACATGAGCTCCAGTTTTCCCTAAATTGTGTAATTCTTTCTTCACAGATCCTGAGTTTGACCCTAGTCTCTTTCTACTGCTTGGTCACTTCCCCCTCCTTTTTTTTTTTTTTTTTTTTTGCTGTACGCGGGCCTCTCACTGCTGTGGCCTCTCCCGTTGCGGAGCACAGGCTCCGGACACACAGGCTCCGCGGCCATGGCTCGCGGGCCCAGCCGCTGCGCGGCATGTGGGATCTTCCGGGATAGGGGCACGAACCCGTGTCCCCTGCATCGGCAGGCGGACTCTCAACCACTGCGCCACCAGGGAAGCCCTCCCCCTCCTTTTTTGTTTCTTTTCTCTTTCTTCAGGCAAACCTGGAACTGCTGGGCAAATATTTAGCGTATTATTTTTTTATAATATAACCATGTGAATATTTTGTCAGTGGTCTCTTCTTAATTTCAGTCCTCTGGGGAAGGGTTAATAGTTCAAACCCATCATTTTTCTTGTGAGGGTTGAGACTTAACAAAAGCTGCCTGGAGCAAGACTGTCCCTCAGGGTTGGGGGAGGGGCACAGGCCTAGGCTGGGGATAACTGGGAATCCAGTTGGGATCCTGGTGATCATGAGACACTTGCCTCTTCCTTGCCCTGCTGTAGTAGAAATGCTTGGGGAAGCATAGACTCAATGAGTTACACCCTTCTAAAAGACTACTGCAGAAGTTAAGAAGACTGGAAATATATCCTGATGTGTGTCCTTTTTTCATTTTATTTTTCCTATGGGTTTGCTAAGCAAAGAGCAGGCTTTGTACAACTCCTCCCCCTTCCCCTCCCACCCCAATTTTTTCCTCCCCTTTTCTTAAAAAGGTTCTGTGCTCTTTTGAAACAAACCAACAAAAGTTGAAGCCAGAGTGTGTATGTGACTCAGCCCTCAGGAGCAGTTCTTTTCCAAAGCAAATTTGAATTCACGGTTGCCAGTTTGGGGCAACACTAGGGCCCAAATCGTCCTGGCAGTCGGAAGTACCAATCTCCCAATATTGAGCACTTTCAATATGATGTTCCTATTTCCTAAATCTCAATTTAGTCTGTTGGGCCAGACAATTGTAGGTATAACTATGGGAAAATTTAGATAGAATATTTGAGTCAGGACTGTCCTAAAAAAAAAATCCACAATACACTGTCGCTGTAATATTAGAGTAAAATGATGAAAATATTAAGGACCTAAATTGTTCTACTGCTTTTTAACTAAAGTTGACTTTCTTTTTTTTTTTTTTCTTTTTGCGGTATGCGGGCCTCTCACTGTTGTGGCCTCTCCCGTTGCGGAGCACAGGCTCCGGACGCGCAGGCTCAGCGGCCATGGCTCACGGGCCCAGCCGCTCCGCGGCATATGGGATCCTCCCAGACCGGGGCACGAACCCGTATCCCCTGCATCGGCAGGCGGACTCTCAACCACTGCGCCACCAGGGAGGCCCTAAAGTTGACTTTCTTGACACAAGAAGCAAACAGGGATTTTGGTACTTTCCCGTTGACTGGGACACCACCATGCCTGTTGGAAGTAGTAGAACTTGACTGGATAAAGCAGTGGGTAGTATACTCACCTTCTGTGGGCTAGTTCCTTTACTGTATTCCTTGCCCACAGATACCATCCTTAAAGTGGTCTGGCCTTCTCGTAAGTGTTCTAGTCACACAGTGAACTTGGGGGATCAAGGCTGATCCGAGACTGGAGTAATCCAAACATTACTTTTGATGGGTCAGTAGTTATGATCTTCATACCTGAAGAATGGCTTGTGTTTCATAGAGATCAGGGGTCCCTCTGCCCTCAGAGTAGCAGACGTTAGAGGTGCAATTAAC
This sequence comes from Mesoplodon bidens, assembly GCF_964165515.1. Taxonomy (NCBI): domain Eukaryota; kingdom Metazoa; phylum Chordata; class Mammalia; order Artiodactyla; family Ziphiidae; genus Mesoplodon; species Mesoplodon bidens. Next base: position 65,227,930 of record NC_138177.1, on the reverse strand, counting down.
CAGTTTCATTATTCACTAGCAACCACCTCTAGGACCCCTGGGCTAAGAGAACTTCTGTGATTACAATAAAACAAAGAAGAGAGAGGAGGAAGGTAACTTTGTATGTAGTTCTTTCTGAGACCTTGGCATGTGGTTAAAGGGGTTTTCCCGAGAAGCTTCATCCACTTTCAGGTGGGCCCGTTGTAAGGATTACAGGGATTTTTACCACATTTGATGGGAAAGTGGGAAAAAGAACCTTAGTGTTGGGGTTTGTATCTCACTAGTAGGAAAAGCACGGAAGTACTCTTTCTGGAGGAGGTAGGTATGAGGGAGTCTTTGGACTTTAAATTTTGGTAGGAGGGGGTGAGGCTCAAGCCTTCTGGAACAGGGCAATGTGTGGCATCTACCTGACTCCTTTGCCCCTGTTCCTGCCACCTGCCTCACTTTGAGCTTTCACTCTCTTTCTCTGAGGATCCTATGGGTTGAAGTGTTGCAACTGGATACTCTGAAGATGAGACCCCTTAGCCTGTGGGATCTGTTTTCCGCAGAGCTCGTTCTGGGGAGAGCAGCTTTGAAAGGGAAGTTAGTTCAGACCAGACACTGCCCTTTGCTCCTTCCTGGGTCCTGGCTGTGAGCTGAGCCAGCCTGCACTCAGCCTTGCACCCTCAGCAGTGGGGATCCAGCTCTGTGGCCCTGTGAAAGTTAATCCTCAGTGTTAATCCTTTTAGGTGAAGCTGTTGGTTAAAAGGTAATCTGTTTAGCCTCCCTTTCTCCATTCTCCTCCTCCTGAGGCAGGAGAGGGAGTTCAAGTCTTCCTTCCAGGGCTCCTGAGCTTTGGCTGATTGATGGTTCCTGGTGGCCTTGGGAGAAAAGCTGCCTAACCAGTTCCCAGGCCCTGGTTAGTTAAAACACAGTGTTCACCGTTCATACAGGTTTGGGCTGAAGAGAAACAAAGCTTAGGGAAAGGCTTGCTGAGAGGACTGCTGGGGGGTCCCACCCTCCAAGCCATCCTGCCCGGGCCTCAGCCAGGTTTCAGAGTCTGCAGCTTGGGATGAACTTCAGGGCTATGCTGCATTCTCTAAATCCTTAAAAAAAAAAATTGCTCTCTATTTTAGCACTCCAGGAAACCACCCAGCAATGATTGTTTTAGTGGGATTTTTACTTTATTTTATTTTACTTCTATTCTATTCTATTTTATTTTTTGATGTTCTTGTTTATTTAATTTCTTGAACAAGGATCCGGCTGTTTGGGCAGAGTCCCTGTCTTTAGCTCTGTCCATATCCACCCACTTAAATACATCCCAAAGCCTCACAGACACAAAGCCTCTATTTTCCCCCACACATACATAGGCACCTCAGCCGTTTCCACTACCCCCAGCTTCTGACCGGCTGTGTGTCTTTTCTACTTCACCCCACCCCTGAAAGCCCCCAGCAGACAAAAACAAATTACTAAATTGCTCGCCTGCACAAAAGGGCTGTAGCCTTTGAGGGGAGCTCTCTAGGCACCTAATTTCTCTTAGATTTCTTTCTGTCCTCAGAGGTCCCCAAAGGTACTTGCAGAATGTTTGCTCTTAAATGGTTGTAAATTAGGGGCTGAATGTATGAAGCATTAATGAAGGCTTTGGCTGGAACCAGCCCACCTCGCCAGGCTGGCAAGTTTTCAGTCCTGCGAAGTCGTTTCCTTGCAGGCCCTGAGTTCCTGAGTGTCAGGTTTCAGCTCCCCTTTCTTCTCTTTTTTCTTCTTTTCTTCCACAGCTGTTTTTCCCCCCTACCTTCCTTATCTTCCATCTCTTTCCTTTCTTCTTCCAAACCCACTCTTCCGCCACCCCTCTAGATTTTTCTAAAAGGAACCCAGGAGCAGAGTGAAAATAATGAGGCCAGGAAAGCAGCATTTATTTCTTTTCGTACATTAGGCAGGACCAAAGGAGTTTATTCTTTTTTTTTTTCCCCTATTTTTGCTTTTTTCTCTTTGTCTTTGCTTTATTTCTTTCTCTTTAAGCCAAGTTCAGAATGGATACTTGCAGAAGAGAGGAATTTTGAATGACTGCCTAAGGTAAACAGAATGTAGAGAAAGTTCAGCTCTGTCCCATGTGTTAAAAATTAAAATTAGAGAAGAATAATGCAAGTGTGACCTTGACGGACTGGCCAAATGTAGCTAGGGGACCATCACAGCACCAATATATTTATTCCTGGGTAAGGGGTAGTCACATTTCAAGCAACTCCATTATGAGAAAATATGGATCCTCAGAAATATATACAAAAAGATTCACGAAGGAGTCTTTGTGTAATTCAACGTAGTATGTGTTTTTAAGCGGCAGTATATAAGTTGTGCAAGGTAATGGGTTCTTTTTAGATAACAAACTTTTGAGTTTGTTTAAGGTGTGATTTCTTTACCCTAAAACCATTTATTCTCCAGTAGAGTACTTATGATAGATTGTGTGGAGAATACCTACGTATTCTACTTCCTGGGTTCAGAATGTTTCCTATCACATCTACTTAAAGTTCAGTTTGGTGTGCTTTTCAGCTTAATAACTATGAACTGTGCCTATGAGATAATACCATAGTAATTTTAAGCACACACTCTTTGCTAGGCATAATGTAAAGACCTTTGTTCATTATCTCATTTAAGTCTATTATCATTCCCATTTTAGAAGTGAGGAAACTGAGGGTTACAGAGGCTTTATGAATTGTACTAGGCTGCTCTATATATCCATCAGTGTTCCATCCTGATTGCACTGTGGTCCTACCACTCTTAGGATTATAGTTTGACTTCCGAGGCCCCTTGCACCCAGATATTCATTCATTCATGCACTCATTGGTTACATGTGTTGACTGCCTACTGTGTACCAGGATGCTCTGTCATTCAGGCCAGCGCTTGGTGATAACTGCTTGTCACAGTATATAATGATCTAGTCTCAGCCAATCAGGAGGGGATGTGGCCCTTTCATTCTGTCCCCTGAACTCTTGCTTATGCTACCCTCTTATTACTGTGGCATCCATATGTAATAAATAATATCAAAATAGTCATAAAGGACTTGGCAGACAAAATGAACTGCTAGAGAAGACTGCATTAAATTTTAATAGGAAGAATTCTAAGTAATAAGCTGAAAACGTGTCCTGGTGTAGAGCTGAGCTGTTCCTTTGAGGCTTTTCCTATGACCTCCTCATGTCCAGGACTGAGTTTTTTTCAGTTATGAAATACTTCATTTTTAGATAAACTACATTTGAAATTTCTTACTCTGTTTTCCAAACAAATAAATAAAAGTAAAGATGGGAGAAGGCAAGACAAACATCTTTACTCTGTAGAGGTAGAGTGCCTTCCACGCATCAGGCACTGTGTTCATTGCTGGAAAGACATCAGTGATCACATCATAGACCCTGATCTCCAGGAACTCGTGTTCTAGGGGGAAAGACAAGGAAACTGTCCTATTCAGAGTATGAAATGCTATGATGGGGATACAGATGGAGTATTGTGGGAGTGTTTAGGAGGGTACCTCGCCATCTTGGGGGTGGTGAGGGCCACAGAATTTTCTTTGAAAAGATGACACGTGAGCAGGGTGCTAGGAAGGAAGGGAAGTGAGCCAGGTGGGGTGGGTGTAAGGGGTGGAGAGGAGCAGAGTGGCAGAAGAACATTTTTGTGAAAATGCTTTTGTTTGGAGAAAGATGACTTCTGGTCCTCTGAAGTTCTACAGCAGAGCTTCCAAGACTGTAACAGAGTTGAGTCGTCCTAAAGCAGATGAGCCAGTCTTGAAATGTGAGTTCAACCCCTGAGGAGCTCAGGTCTCACTAACTCTCTTACTTGGCTGTGCTGATGGCTTTTCCTCTTCTTTCAGATTAGGCATAACACAGTCTTCTCAATTCAAACTCCAGCATTTAAAATGTTTGGCGATTTGTGAAAGTCTTCCCATAAACAGCAGTTGATCAGGCATATAAATAATATAACAGTTAAATTAATAAGTATGTATTGAGCATTTAAAAGTTTAGGGTACTGGATTTAGATACTCAAGATTGCTCAAGGAAGTATATAGCCAGTTCAAATAAATAAACTTTTAAAGCCTATATAGACTGAACAACATCTATCTGCATACCAATTGCAACATACACTCTGTTCCAAAAAGTAGGTCTGATGGTGCCTTTTTGTGGAAACAGTTTATTAGCAATTAGTGTTTATGTCTTATAAAGTTTAAAAATTTTATTTTTCACTAAAATTCTTTAAATGCAGCTACTTTGGGTAGTTCATGCCTTTTCTCTAATTCCCCTAGATTGGGAAGATTTACTGTCATTGCAGTCTGTTCTTTTAATAACAATAAGCATGTGGATGATGGTGACCATGAAGAAGGGCATGGGAAGGGTGAGAGTAATCCCTTTCAGCTTTAAGGGATTAAAAATTTTTTTTCATTATTGAAGAGTTATAATTTTTTCGTGTATATTTAAAACAACTCTCATCTTCCATCTTCTCTAATAAATGAGTTCTGCAATAAATTTGTGATAATCTGATCATCAAAATCAAATCTGGTAATCTGATATTGCATTGGCTTACTGTCTATGTTTCCCACTAGAATATAAGATCCATGATAGCAGAGACTTTGTCTTATTGCTCTGTCCCTAACATCTAGAACATGCCTTGCCACATGGCAAGGACTTACTATTTATTTAATGAATGAAACAGTTAATACTTTACTTGTGCAAGGAAATTGATGATACTTTCAAGTTTTGCATAAACTAGATTGCATAAACATTCATATTGCCTTCAGAGTAACTTAATTGTTTTGATGAGAGAAGAATTTCAGAATCTTATAAGATCATTTATTAGTTAGGATGGCATAACTAACTCTACCATGGAGTATTGGGGAAGTATGTTGGAATTGGTCTCTGGATGTTGAAGGATGCAAGGGTGTAGTAAAGAGGGAGTCTGTAGTATATACCAGGTGGAGTGCACAGCGTGGGCAGAGGCTTAGAGTCACATGACCTTTATGGCCAGAGACTCAGGCCATCACAGGGACAGATTAGCCAAGCTAAGAATTTGTATTTTGGAAGACTTGAATAGTAATGTGTTAAAGGATATCAGGATTATCAGAGGCTGAAGAGAGGTGCTGAGGAGGGTTAGGGGAAGAGACTTCATGAGTTAGGAGTTGAGTAGCCTGTTGGTGGTATTCAAGGGGATGTGTAGGAGGCAGCTAGAAATACACGTCTGAAGCTTCAGAGAGGTCAGGGTTACGGACATAAATTTGGGTATAATCAGTATGTATATGGCAATTGATGTTAAGAGAAGGAATGATGATCCCAGAAAGTCTGTAAGGAATCGAGGAGGACCAGGGCAGAACCCTGAGAATGCCAAAGTATGGAAGTTGAGTAGGGGAGGGAATAAGAAAAGTTCTATCAGGGATGCAGAAGAGAAACCTGGAGGGAGCGGCATCTTAAGAGGCAAGGCAAGTTTGAGAACAATAAGTTTATCCACATCATTAGATGCCACGACCTTCTTCTGGGCTCTTATACTTCTCTCTTAACATATACTGTGCTACATTTGTCTGTTTACTGCCTTTTCCCTGTTAGTTCAGGACCTCCATGAAAGCAGGGTTAAAATGTGTTTTATCTTTGTGCCTAGGTCAGGAATGGCAAAGAGGTTTCATTTCATGTGCCAAGTCTGAGAATTCTGAGCTGAGGCCAGGGTCTTCAGAGAAGAGCGCCTTAATCCATTAATGATTTTGGATATGGGTTCAGGATCAAAGAGTGGTGGCAGCTTGCCGTGTCATCTTCATCTCTGCATTAGGCACTGGTTCATTCATTATTCAATGACCATTTACTGAGCCCCCAACATGTACCAAGTACCGTGCCAGGCGCTCAATAAATGTTTATCAAATAAATGTGGAATGGTTAAAGGCTCGCAGTGTAACAGCCTTTACCAGCAGTGGTAAAGGGACATGAACGGGGTTGCGCAGCCTTTGAGAGGTGTATGCCTGTTAATCCTACTCACACGTGCAGAAGTGTGCTAGTTAATCCAAACCCCTTGTAAACAGAATGCCAGATGTCAATGATTTTAATGCAAATACTGTTCACTTTTATAAGGATTTAACTTATTAGAGCACACTTGCATCTTACTTCATCTTTGCATGATTCCAACAAGAGTGAGAGGTCAAATGTTGTTACCTCTATTGGACAGATGAGGTAATTGAGATCTATATTTCTGGAATGATTAACAAAGCCAAGACTGAGCCAGGAGTAGAACACAGATCTGACTCCCACTTCTAGCTCTTGGGCTTATGGCTGAGGGATTGGCTTCTCTGATCAAACATAGAGGTCTGCTCTTGAGGCAGATGCCTCATTTTTCAGAGAGGTTTTCCCTTGAAACCCAGTGGGTGACAGACAAGCATTTGGGGTGGTGGAAGGTTGGTAGGAGGAGGGAAGACACCATGGGCTCCCAGAGGCTTCATGGACTCCCAAGTCATGATTCATGATTCTTTCTCTGTAGCTAATTTTTGTTAAGTATAAGAATTCCAGGAATCTTTCAGGAATTGGGGGAGACTGCTCTCTCCTGAAATATAAAACATCTGCTGTGGGTCTCATTGGAGCTCCACTGTCTAGGGGAAAAACAGGGAAAAAGAGTTGATATGAAACAGACATTGTCTCAAACAATAAATCCCCCCTCTACTCATTAATGAGAAAATAAATTAAGGGACAGAGGTGTCAGACTTTTAAGGAGGGCTTTCTTAGCCCTAATTTTTTTTTTTTCCTGAGAAAGTGAGAAGTTCAGAGCAAGAGACCAAAGTCTCTAAGAACACAGAATGGTGAGTGTTGGTTGGACATGGCCTTTCCTCATAATCCCACCACGCTTCAGCAGGCTAGGCAATTTTAATTTTTTTTTGGACCAGCACTTTCTTCCTGATAATCAGAGATATTATCCCTGAGGGAATAGAAGCTTGGCAGGACGTGTATAACAATCTAAAAAATGTGTAGGTAGATTCCTAAAATCGCCATTTTTATGTTCCTGCATCCTTCCTTTCCTTCTCTTTCAGCCAACCTCCATCCCCCCGAATTCCCTTTCTCTCCTCTTTGCTCCTTGAGGCCTTCCCATCCCCCCACTTTCCTGGGTACTCTGAGATTCTCAGCATCTTCTAGAATCTGGGCGTTTCTCTTTGGGCAAATGACCATGAACCACATGGCTTACATGACATCATCTGAAACCATTTGATTGAGTTTGGTAAGAGCCTTGGACACGGGGGAGGGAAAAGGAAGGCAAACAAGTTTGAGGGGTGAAGACCATTCTGATTTTGCTTGTCACTGTATTCCCAGCACCTAAGCTAGGGACTGGCACAGAGTAGGCACTCCATTTCTGTTCAGTGAAATGTGACAGATAATTTAATCGGGGGATACGGCAAAAGAAGAGGAAGTTAGACAATGTACGCGCACCTCCAACAGGGAAAGAACTCTCATGGGGGCGCCTGCTACACCGAAGGGTTGGTGCAAGTTCATGGATGCCCTGTGTCCAAGGGCCCCCCACCTTCTGCGTCTGCGTGTTAGGTTCTGGACTGAGGTGAGTGGTGGCTGCCTCCCCTGCCCGCTGTGTGTCTTCGCTTGCCATCAGCCAGCAAGCCTTAATGCATCACACTCTGGCGCCAATAACAGTCTCCCTCCCCACCAAAAAAAAATAGACTTGAGGGACTGGAATTGAGTGAGGGAAATGCAAGCTCTGAGCTTGGAGGGTGGTCCACGGCCCCTCTCCTTCTCTTCTTTGAACCAGGGAGGGGGCTGGTTCCAGGCTCTGTAGGAAAGCTCTTTTGAAGGGCGATGCACTTGGGTCACAGGGCACCATTCCACTTTAGTTGAGGGGGTCCCTGTTGTGTCCCAAAGAAAATGTGGTGGGATTAACATAAAAGCAGAATTTAGCAACCAGGAACCCAGGGTTCCCGATGGTCTGCTTTCTTAATTGCTGGTGAATTAAGCCCAGAAGGCACTGGGAGGGGGTGGGGAGAACTTTTGTACGAGGTTAAATTCCTGGTGGAGTGATGATAGGATTAGCAACAGTTGGGTGGAAACGAGCAGAATACCAGCAGAAATGCCAGTGATCAGTTTGGTGCCCTGTCCTTGGGTTCTCTGGTTCACTGGTGGCCCTTAAGTTCTGTTGTCCTGGATGATTGCAGGGCTGGCACCACCCTTGCTGGGGACGGGATGGCAGGCTTTCCTGCACCTTCTGCCATGGATAGCACATGTGCATGCTCTCCTGTGCTTCGAGGCTGAGCTGGGAGATGGGGAAGAAAGAACAGAGAAAATCAAATGAAATGTTCAACCAGCAGAACTCTGTCTCCAGTCAGGCTGGCTTACATTTGTCTCGCTTTCTATTTTCTGAACTTTCGCTCACCATAAATCCTTTTTCTTCTCCTTTTATCCATTAAAATGTTTTTAATCTTTGTGCCAACACTTGGTCTTTTGGCTGGTTCTGTGTCTGTCCCAGCCCCTTAATCCTCCTCACATTCTTTTTGTCACTTTATTGTCTCCTGATCTGAACCCCAGCCCTTCACTTTGAAATGCCCTTTCTTTCCTTTTCTTTTTCAGATTTCAGGATCTCTTGTTTTATGGTTGGATGTTCACTTGACCCTTCTTGGGGTTTGTTGTTTTCCTCTAACTTCTGGCCATGTTCACATTTCTGTCTTTCAAATAAAATTGTTACTCTCGTGGACACACAATTACTGGGGCTCAGTTCCCCCCTGGGTTGTCTGTTAAGAGATGTGAGTCCTGCTCCAAAAAAAAAAAAAAAGGTCCCTGGACTTTTCTATCCATACCTGAGTGCTGTTTTGCTCTGAGGCGTGGGAATAAAAATTACTAAGCTCATCGACCATCAGAAAGGAGGGTGACCCACCCCACAGGAGATGGAGACAACCCCATTTTGCAGGGAGGCTGCCTAATTTCTTGGGAGACAGGGAGTGAGAGGCTGCGCTGTGCCTCGCCTCCTGCTCACGTTTCTCGCATCTCACTTTACCTCCAGCTAGAGGAGGGCTGACAAGCCTACAACAATGGCCTCCTTTCTTCTTCCAGGGCCAGTGTTTTGTTAGTGTCAGGTTGCACCCCAGCCTCCCCCTAGCCCATTTATAAACTTGACACGGGCAACATGATGTAATGTTATTTTTCAGGATCTCAGTTAGGGAGCTTTTTTGCCCCAGGTCAGAAGAATGCTAGTTGAGTTTTGCTGAAATGAACCATGGCTCCTAGATCAAGAAGGTGGAGGTAGGGGATAGAGCGGGGCTCTGCACTGGAGTTGGTAGTGACGGGTAAGGCTCTTTGGTACTCAGACCTTCCACTTCCCGGGTAAGGCTCTTTGGTACTCAGACCTTCCACTTCCTGGTGTTTAAGCCAACCTTTCGCTGTTGGGCGGTGCTCTGGTGGAAGGAGGTTTGGCACCTGCCCCTTGCAGAGCTGTCTTGCTGGGATCTGTTGCCATTGTAATGCGTTGCCACTGAGCGGCCTGCAGTGGCCAAGACTGAACTAGGAAGTGATGATAGAAAGGAAAGAGGGACCTGAGGGGACTTCCACATGACTGGGTTTGTCTTGAGTTCCGTTGCCTCTAGCAGCCCTGGTTCCTCTGCTGGGCTTGGGCCGGTGCTGCTCAGCTTGGCTGGGAGCTTGGAAGGGGAGGCTGACGGGGAGCTGATGCACCTGCGGGCCCCTTATCCTCCCTTCCCTTAAGCTGTTGCCTGTGGCCTTTTTGTGGACACTACCTATATCCTGAAAATTTCAGAACTGGCCCATTTCTGTATTTACATTTGTTTTGAATTCAAAGGTGCAAAAGTTTCTACAGTGGAAAGTTGCCTGGCACTCACTGGGAGCACTGTCCTATGCCAAGGAAGAGATGGGAAGGAGATGGGGATCCCACCTGTGTCCCCCTGCTCTCGCCTTCTAGAGGTGAGGGTGTTACCAGTGCCTCATGAGAGGTGGTCAAGCACTGTGGTTAAGAGCACTGGAGATGGAATCCAACTTGGCTTTCCAGTCCTGGCCCTGTTATTAATTGGCTGATTAACCTTGGACACATTAGTTGAACTCTTGGCCTCCTTGCCTTATCGGTTGAGTAGGAGGAATGACAGATCTACGGTTATTGAGCAGATTAAATGAGTTAATATACACAGAGTGCTTAGAATAGTCCTTCATACATAGGGGATGCTGTAGGAGAATGTCCTTTAAAAAGTCCTTCCAGAAATATTTTGACGAATTACAACTATATTTATATTCTCTCTACCTAAGATTCTCTTTCTTTCTGTGGGACTCTTTTTTTTTTTTTTTTTTTTTTTTGCGGTACGCGGGCCTCTCACTGTTGTGGCCTCTCCCGTTGTGGAGCACAGGCTCCGAACGCGCAGGCTCAGCGGCCATGGCTCACGGGCCCAGCCGCTCCGCGGCATGTGGAATCTTCCCAGACGGGGGCACGAACCCGTGTCCCCTGCATCGGCAGGCGGACTCTCAACCACTGTGCCACCAGGGAAGCCCTCTATGTGACTCTTAAAGGTTGAACTGGCTCATGTTCAGTCCTTACGTTCCAATTTTTGAACCTGAATGCTTTGTTACCATCCCTATAGGCAAGCCATCTGAGGCCGTCACCTAGACATTTATACCGAAAGCCTTGTTGGACTGCCAAGGAGTGCATGCTATACCAACGGCACTGAACTTGTCACTATTCTCAGAACAGGTCACACTCTTTGCTGACTCTCGGCAGTTGCACTGTGTCCTCTGCCTTGTATGCCTTCCCCATATTCCACACCACCTGGCAAACTTTTCTTCCCCCTTCAAGGACCGGCTCCAATATCAGTGGTGCTGGAAAGCTCTTCTTATCTTCCTCAGGCTCCTCCTGGGGGTCCTCGGAGACGGTGTGAGGGTCACAGTGCTGTTGTCACGTTCCTGTGTCTGTGTGTAGGTGGGAGCCCCGAGCTCTCCCAGACCAGGGCCAGTAGTTAGCACAGTGCCTCTTAGATAGTTAATGCTCCATACCTTAATAAATAAGCAAACAAGTACTTGTGGTAACAACAGTATACATTCCTTTGTCTTACCTGCATGTCTGGTGAGATCACCTTGGGGAAGAAACAAAGAAATCAAACTCCATGTTATGATCTGACTGAACTCTCAGTCTGAGGTGGGATGACTCCAGAGCATGTGCTATCTAATGCTGGGCTTTACTGGGGGGCTGCAGCTAGACTGCCCCTTGGGGTTCCTTCTCTTCTCCTGGAGCCTAGGTGGTGCTCCTAGGGGGCAATCAGAACCCAAGAAGACCTGGCATGTCCTCATGGCCTTGCCAGAGGTAAACTCCATCAACTCCCAGAGATAACCTTCCTAGAATATTTCTGTGGGATGTCTAGTGGGGGGAAAAAAGCATAGAATTGAAGAAACCAAACACAGTTCTTTGCCCATAACACTCAGGAAGCAAGATATAATTCTGTTCTGTGCGTTGGGGCCTTCAGTGACTGGGTCTTCCCTATGTGTTCAAGTGCAGGAAAGCAGAATGGATACAGATTTAGAGGATGTGTGAGGAGAGTGATGCAAAGAGTGATGAAGCGACTTGACCAAGGACACAGACCAATATTATGACGAAAGCTTGGTATCCAGATCCAGTACCTAACCATGCTGCCTTCTGAATGCCAGGTCCACATGGTCGGGTCAGCCTATACGTGCCAGCCTTTTCTTCAGTTGCTCCTTCCTTGTCTGGCTTTCTTTCTCTCTGACTCCCCCCCCCGCCCACCTCCCTCCTTCCTCATTCTCTCTGTGTCTGCCGACTTGTGACTTCTGGCTCTTGCCTCATTCCTACCTAGACCGTTGATTTTTGCCAACGGACTGATGAAGGGTCTCCTCTCCCACTTTGCTGTGTCTTCATTTTCACCCTCTGAAATGGAGAGGCAGCTCATAAAAATGGACTCTCACACATTTTGCAGGTCTAAACTGGGCCTTAATACAATGCACAGGTTTGGTAGGGCATGACCGGTTGGCGGCTCAGGCTGGCACTCCTGGGCATGTCAGTTGAACTCTGTAAGCCTGTTCAACTTTTCCCTTTATTGTAGGGGAGTGAGGACTCCTCAAAACTATGTAGTTCTCAAGTAGTCAAAGGAAGTTTATGCACACAATTTCTACATGTAGTAACCAGGTATGAAAATAAAGAGTTGAGCTGAAACTCATTTCTTTTCTTATTAACAATCTGCGGGTTACGCCGGGACCACTTTGCTTCCATTTCTACTTCTGGTTGGAATAATCTTTTAAATAATCACAAGGAATTAGAATAAAAGAAAACTAACTTATTACTTTTTTTCTCCACATCTTATTTCCTCTGCACTGATAGAGATACAGAACATTACTTTTCTGGAGTCGTTTTTCCTTCTTTCAGGCAAATGACTCTGTAAAGGTGGCATATTGCTGATTTTATGTGGTGTGGATTCCCCACAGATAACAAGTGTTCACACAGCAGCCTTCTGAATGTTAGGTACCAAACTGACCTTTTGTGATCAATTTGTTTTTATCCCGCTTTATTAACAGCTGACCATTGATTGGATCGACGAGACAGCCATGTGAAGCAGCTGCTAGACGTGGCCAGTGTTACCAGACTGACTTGTGCATGGTTTTTGTTTTCTGGACAAGGACTCTGCTAGTTAGAACAGCATTAAATTGTGCCCACCACAACTACATAAAACCCACGAGACAGTTACAAATGACCTGTCACAAGAGGGCAGAAGTGAAGTCGGAGAAGGAGAAGGAGGGAGAGCTTGCAGGCCTTGTGTGCACGACAGCAACACCCTATTGACTGTGGGATTTGGCTTCCCTAGGCTGGGTGTGCCTGGAAAGGTCTCAGAGGTTAAGAGCCAGGAGTCTGGGGAGGCGAAGGGTTATTCTATTTGGTGATTGAGGTGCCTTCCAGGTGGTCACCATGGAAATCCTGCTCACTGGGGTCTCCTGAGATGACAGGAGACATAGCCAGGATATGTCCATGTAGAGTATGGTTTTGTGAACCGCGAGATGGGGCTCGAAAGGTTGGCTTAGTCTCTTTCTATATTTGGCCTCTGGAGCTGCTGCTGTGTGACTCCCAGGAAACTTTCCAATGGCTGTTTTCGAAACCTGGGGCTGATTCAGTGTGTGAACACGTCTAGGTTGGTCCTTGACGTTGTCACCAGGGCTTAGTTCAGGAGGCCCGCTGCTACAGCCCTGTGCCCCTGGAGTCCCCGTGTCCATGCTCCGAGCCTGCTGCTGTCCCTGTGTCCTCTGGGACTCCCTCCCCACCTTTTCCTTCCTCCTACTCCCCTGATATGTGGTAGGAAACTCCGTTTACCCATCTATCCTACTCCTCTGATATGTGGTAGGAAACTCCGTTTACCCATCTATGTTGGTGGGAAATTCTAGGCTAGGCCAAATAATAATACCTTGCAATTATTTAGCATTTTATTGGGTGTACCTCCCTTGAGAAATATATTCCTGGGAGTATACTAGAAAAATGAGTTTCAGTTAGCTGAATCATATTTTATAGCTTCTGAAGTTACTAATTTAGAAATCTGTTCTCAAGGACAAAAACCTGATCATGGCCATCTCAACCACACACTGAAATTCTCAGCGAAGGTTTAAGAGGCACATTTTCTGATCAATTACAAGGTAAAAACACTTTATGTAATGAGAAAAGAAAATCCCAAATTGCATTTTCTAGATTTTCACTTGAGAGGGAGCTGCGTTTTCTGAGATTATTTAGTCCTTTTGAGTGTAGTAGTAGTAACTAATATTTTTTGATATTTCTCATGTGCTGGGCACAGTGCTAAATCCATTGACATAGATCATTTCACATAATCCTCCTGATAATCCTTTGAGGAATGGAATATATTTATCCTAATTTACAGATTTTGAGACCAAGTTTCAAATAAGTGAAGTAATTTGCTCAAGGTTATACAGCTGTTAAATGGTAGAACTGGGATTTGAACCCACCTGGAGCCCAGCTCCAGAGGTTAGATCATATTACCCCTTGACTATTTCTTTCCTGTTATGGGTGAAATAGCATACCTTCATCTCAAATATTATTTAAAAATTCCTTAAGCTTATATGCTAAAGCCCATAGGCCATATGCTGGTGTCTTTAAACTTTTATTTCCCTGAGAGATTATAACTAAGGCTAATGTCTGGGCTGGTCAGCTCAGTTGGTTAGAGCTAATGGGGCCAAGGTGACAAGTTTCAACCCCCATATGAGTCTGTTAGCTGGGCTGAGTTTCATGACCATGGGTTAACCTTTCACCTGGGCGAGCTGCCTCACAAATGAATATTGTTCATCTAAGAGAATAAGAAGGGGATTGTGGATAAAATAGTAGAAACCACTTGACCAGCCACCTAAGACTATGGCTGATCTTTCAAGAATCTTCTCTCTCCAGTTTGGAACTAGGCGTTATTACCATTTTTAATAGATTCAAACAGCATTTCTTAGTGTGCTCTGTGGAGCTAATATTTGTTGTCATGTGCGTTGGAAATCTTCCAGAGGGGTGTGTATGGTGTAGTGAGGTTGTTTTTCAGAATTTGAGCTGAGGACGTTCTCCCTGGATTGGGATTCTTAGAGATACCCTTTAGAAAACTCTGTCTTAAGGTGTGTTTGCCCTGTTGTTCTGTTTATTTTAAATCCCTGTAGTAGTGGTGTCTCTCCACATCAGGAGAGAGCCAGTTACAGTTGAAAAGATCAGTTTCCACATTCCCCAAGCTTCTGTGTATGTGTGGATCTCCTTTTAGCAGGTTATAGCTTTGCCTTTGAAGTATATCCACATCACTTGTCTCATTTTCCCTTATGTGCCCTCATTTTGTAACTGGGATTGTGTTGCTGGCCGCACCACGTGCCCCAAGTCAGTGACACAGCAGGGACTAGAACCCAGATCTCTGGGCTCTGGCCCATTTCTCTTTCCAACAGCCTATGCTGCCTCCCGGTGGACAGAGCATTTGCAGGGAGCAGAGATGTTCATACCTAATTCTTTTCTAGAAAAAGAATTGCTTTGTGACTTAACATTTCTTTGGCCTGCCATTGCCTCAGTTTGTAAAGTGGCATTGGCTTACCTCTCTGCGCAAGACTGAAGAACCCCCTTTAACACCTCCCCCACCCCCAAATTAGCAGTATTATTAATAAACACTGGAAAGCATCCCTTGTCCTAAGAACAAATTCTAAATTGACTTTCTATTGGGAGAATAATCACCACATTGGAGAGGAACTCAAGAGATGATCGACACAAACCCCTAACCTTCTCCTGGAGATGCTGAAGTTCACTTGCATCTTGTCAAAGATGCCCTGCTACTCCAGGGCTCACTTTCTCCTTTATTTCTCTGTTTAACTTTGTACTACTCCAGTGGCAATTTTGGTGGTCTGATCATTTGGAAAATATGGAAAAAGTAAGTTTTATTTTACTTAAAACATTAAGTCCAAGTGAATGATCGTTATGCTCTATTCCTCAGTTATATTTAGATGCTATTCCTGGAGAATAGTAGAGCTGCCAAAATCAGTAGGGTTTTTACCAAGCTCTGCTTCAGTAATCCTATCACTTGCGTGAAGAATTCATTATGCTGAAATAAACACATTAGGAACTCCGTGCTCTTTTACATCTCTAATATTTATGAAGTAGTGAGGCTCCCAGCCAGCACTAGGGAAGCAGGTAATTCCCAGCAATCAGTTAAACAGACGCCGGATGATTTGAATTGCAAGATGTAGGTGCTTGATTAGCCCCGTCTATGGACATGCATTGTTCTTCCGTCATTCAAAAGTTACCTACTTATGACTATTGAAGTGTTCTGGCTTTGGACATAAGGCACTTACCTTTTAATTGGCCATCAGCTTTGTTTTTAGCTGGGATGTATCTCCAGTGGGATTCAAATGAAATGGGGAGATAATCAGCCAGTAAGCAGAGAAAAGGGTAAAATGATCATGGATGATTAAGTGACAGCAGGGAAAGTTAGGGTTAGGCTAGAGGGAGAGAAACAAAAGAAGGAAACTCACAGGAAACCAGCTCCCTTTGCTGCCAGGCTGCCAGGCACACCTCTTTTGAAAGCACCTTTTAATTTCCCTCTTCGGCTTTCAGGTGGGACATATGGACACGTTCGAGCTGACACCTACCAGCTTGATCACAAACTTGACTCCCCCCTACCCCTAAACCCTGAGCCAAGCAGAGGGCAGGGCCTTGGATCCTCACTGCTCAAACTTGGCAGGGAAAAAAGACCGTTAAGTGAAGGCTAATTGGAAGCTGCCCCAAACTGCACTCAGTTGGAGATATTTACAATATCTTTCAAGCAACGACTTACTAGATTATTCAGTTAAGGGCCTGTGGGTAGGGGGAGTCCTCAAGGGGAGGAAATTGACCTGAAGGACCAGCTGGTTTGGACGTGGCAGTGGATGCTTTCTTAAACTCTTGAAATGTTAACTCCTGCGTGATCTTCATCCTTGGCCCACAGCCTTAAACACTCACCTTTACAGCCAAAGCAGGACCCCTCTTCTGGGTCATGGTGTCTCTTTATATTCTGACGAAAGCTATGGCCCTCTCCTCAGAAAATCAACTTAGATACACACATTTTTTTCCTCATGTAATTTCAGGAAGCTAAGGAACTCCTGCAAGACCATCCATGGATCTTCTAATTTCATCAGGTTAAAAAAAT
Organism: Mesoplodon bidens; assembly: GCF_964165515.1. Lineage (NCBI taxonomy): Eukaryota > Metazoa > Chordata > Mammalia > Artiodactyla > Ziphiidae > Mesoplodon > Mesoplodon bidens. The sequence goes on along the minus strand of NC_138177.1, from coordinate 65,211,339 downwards.
CCTGCTTTAGGGCTTCCCTGGTGGCGCAGTGGTTGAGAGTCCGTCTGCCGATACAGGGGACACGGGTTCGTGCCCTGGTCCGGGAAGATCCCACATGCCACGGAGCGGCTGGGCCCGTGAGCCATGGCCGCTGAGCCTACGTGTCTGGAGCCTGTGCTCCGCGACGGGAGAGGCCACAACAGTGAGAGGACCGCGTACCGCAAAAAAAAAAAAAAAAAAAAAAAATCCTGCTTTAGATGCAGAGATAGGACCAGGAAGTTTTCTAGACTCTAGAGAAATAATAGCGTGGTTACCCAGCATATTTCAGTGAGAGCTCTGTTGAACTGTGGCTGTTTGAAGTATTTTGTCCTCCATTCTTCCCCTCCTGCTTCATGGTGATCATAGTAAGTTTTGTGTATGTGATTTCGTAGTTTAGAGGACACTTTTTAAACATCCCATTTAGCTCTCACCACAATCCCGCCAGGTAAGTGGGTATTGTTTGCCCTATCACTAATTGCTTTCTCTATTAAAAGTCCCAGTTCTTGCCGAGGCTCCATCCCACCTAAGTGTGTGCTTGGTTGATGAAGAGCAAGATGAAGTGGGAGGGGATGGGCGGGGGGAGGACCATCTACCAGGAGCACGGCTCAGAAGAGTGAAGGTAGAACAGCTGACTTTGCTCAGAGGTGAGGCGCCTTCTCTCCATCAACTTCTGGTATTGAGATGAAGACAGGGGAACTATTTTTTCTTTATCCATGATCAGATGTCGCCAAGTTTGATTTTACTGATTTTGAATTTGTGATAACTATTGCAGAGGCGTGGCTGAAGTTTACTTTTGTTTCATTGATGAGGCAGACCCATCAAATACATATTGTAAAGATCTAGGCAAACTTTTATAGGAGAACATAGAGTACCTTAGGAAACAACGTTTGTATTCAAGTATTTCAAAGACACCCATTTGTATTTAAATGTCTAAGAAGCAGATCTACTTAATTTTTTTTTTTTAATTAAAGCGTATCTCATCAGTTGCTATTTAGAGGCTATATTTTGTTAGTGTAATTTTAGCTAATTCTAATTATTGTAGGCATGCAAACATAACATTTTTATGTCTTTAAAAATAATCCCTATCATTTTAGGCTCTTTTACTAGTTCACATTCTTGCCTGTGTGTATGTGCGTGTGTGTATGTGCGTGTGTGTGTGTGTGTGTGTGTACAGTTTTTTCCATTCTGACCTCATCCCCTGACGTGAAGTAGGGATTTATCCACAACTATATCCCCACAGCCTAAAACCAGGCCTAATGCAGAGTACATTATTGAATGCATAATTGGATTTGTATTGACTTCAGGTTTGGGGAGGAAAGCCAAAGAAATTTTTTCTTTTCAATTCATGTTTTCCATTTTTCAGTTGTCCTCCTCTTTCTGTCTTTATGGTTTGCCTTCTTTTTCTTTTCTCATCAGAGAGGGAGAATTAGGTTTTCAGAACCTATTATGGACATTTGCCTGACTGCTAAAGATGTGGGAAAGTGTTGCAAAGGACAGCCTGGAGGAGCAGTTTGGGGCTGGGCCTTGGGATGATGGCTGGCTTACTGCCCATTCTTCTTCAGAGTCAGTTTTAGGTCAGTGGCTCTGTGGTCCTGGGCTGGCTTAGTTGACCATTCCACAAGCAACAAAGGACTTTTGAATAGAAATAATCATGAAATTTGGCCATCGCTTTTGGTGCACATTCCATCTATTTGGCCATAATTAAGAATCTTTCACATCCAGATGCATATCCGGCCAGTGGAGTATTTTAACAGCTCCATTGAGAAAAGGATGGATGGACATACCTAATCAGAAAGGATTTTATGGTTCTGGAATGCAAGAATTACATTCAGAGCTCACAGAGGATTACTCCTGTGTCTGCCTGTAGAATGTCTGCACAGGCATTTGGGTAGATTATTTTCTACCATTTTATTTCTATCTTATTTAAGAAAGAGATAGATTAAAGCAAAAAGGCCCCATCACTCGTATCAAATCTGGTCTATAAAACCAACTAACTTTTATTCTCCCTCCCTGTAAGTAAACCCTGGTTGCATAGACATATCAAGTCACGGGATTGTTGAGACACTATTAAGGCTACTCATTCAGGTGTCAATTGGGCCAGACAGTCCAGGAAAAACTTCCATTTAGGCATCATCTGAGTTTACCCAGCCTCTTTTCTCCTGTGGCACTAGCTTTAATATTTGTAAGTGCTGAGTACATGCTTCTTGAAGTGGCCCCAGGAGGCAAGGCTGGGGTGGTAATGATCCCTACATAGGAGAAAGCATCCTATTGGGAGGAGATATGGTTTAAAACAGTGGGTTGTCACACACCTTGTTTTCTCTTCCCATTGTTGCTTCTGCTGAAGCCATTCTGGGAAAGCCACTGTGACACAACCTCTCTCTGTGCTCTACTGAGAGTGCTTTGGATAGTTTTAGTTTATCTGTATGAAATTTCAGACTCGGAGATATTAGCCCAGAGAGTCTTCTGTGCTGGTCATAGGTGGGACTTTGAACTCCCAAGTTCTTGATTGATCTTTTTTTATAGTAGTGATCACAGGAGTGAGATTCTCTTGGTTGTTTCTGAGGCTGCCCTCCTGTGCCCTCAGCCTGTGACCAAAGTATAGTCACCTGGACCAAGCTCTTCTCTGTTTAGGATGAATTAGGCATTTGATTTGCACATGCTCTTAGCTCAACTCTCCAAATTCCTTCAAATTCTCAGCCCGGCATATGCTTGTCACTTTTCTAAACCAAATACTTTATTCTGTCTGTGTCCTGTGAGTCCTAACATTTAGAAACATTTTCACCATCTCAGACTGGCTGTTTGAGATGACCATCCACATCTGGCACATTGTTGGTATGGACTCACACACATGCTGACACACGCTCACCATATAGACACACAGTTGCCATTCTTTCAATGCCTTCCTTCCTCCTGTTTTCTTCACAAAGCATGCTTCTCATCTCTGGAGGTAAGACCTGCCCCATTACACACGAGATGATCATCACTAACGCGGTGGGTACAGATAGAGACATCTAGCAGGGTGTTAATAAAGGGCCCGGTGAGGACTAGAAAAATGCTGCCCCCAGGTAATTCTAATAGACTGCCTGCCGTTTGCTGTAACCAGGACCGGAGAGGAGGTGGGAGAGGAATAGGGGAGAGATGGAGCACCAGTGTGTTAGGTCAGAGGAAAGATTTCTGTACTTGGTTTCCTTCTTGTCCAGGAAATCTTAAAACTTCTTCTGCTTAGGCAGATTAATAGCCTTGCCAGGTTTCAATTCCCTTCAAGCTGGGAAGGGTGCATTCAATTTCACCTTCATGCCAAAACAGCCATCTAAATGCCAAACCCATTGAGTTTCTGAGGCTTTCTTTTGGGTGTGTTTCTCTGCCTCTTCCTCTTTGCCTTTGTCAGAATCTCCATCCATATCTGTGTGGCTTGGCATCGGTGCCTGGATAGTCCCCACTTCTGTGTGTCTTGGTTCCTGCCGAGTGTGCCTTGTGCCTTTCATTACCACGTTAACAAACTCGAGTCGTGCCTAACGAGGATGCCTCATACTTTATGCTAATGATCAAGAGACATGTTAATGATATTTTAGAAGCCTAATTAGTGGAATATATAACTATATGCAATTTGGTAATGGACTGTGACAACAAGTTGTTAAAAGGGGGCTTGACAAATCCAGTTGCGTGTGGCCTCAGACAAACAGGAGCTGAGAACAGATGAATGGAAATCGGATAGGGAGATAGTGGGGATGAGGTGTGTACTGGGGGAGGGAATGCCTGTGGCTGTTCATGTGGAGGTCAGTCTTTTGTATGGATTGTTGCTTTCCTATCATCCTTCCACTGTCCTAAAACCACAGGGCGAACTGGATCGGAAGAATTCTTTGTTAATGTTTCTTAAGCAATTGCTCCTCTTGTTATTGATCATACATATATATCTTTGTTAGAAATGTTATTTTGATTATGTTATTCTCTGCAATATCCTTACGGAGATAATTTGTAGTAGGAAATGTATACACAGAAGGTAGAAGAAGCTCAGTTCTTGTAATAGGAAATGTATACACAGAAGATAGAAGATGAGTTCTTGTACCAAAGAGAAATTTTACTGTGTTATAAACCAAGACCATGTAAACTGGGAAATTATCTGTATTGTGTCTATCAACATTTTGATAGTATTGGTAGAAGTAGTAAAATGAGGAGTGGTGAGTGTAAAATCGTTCAGCTGTTTGAATGTCATTTTCTCTCAATGAAGGAATTGGTTAGAGGCATATATTTCTTCAACTGGAATCTTCTTTCCTCTAGGGCAGTGATTCCCATTTTGTGGGCCATGGACCCTGGGGGAACCATGAAGTTGTTGAAAAGGTTTGGAAAATCCTTGTGTACACCAAGCATTGTCTATAAACAGAACAGTGTCATGCACATACACACAGATGCACATACAGATATACCTACTGAAATTCTTTAAATGTATGAGATGCTATTGTGGTTAATAAAATGCATATTCACTTAAAAAAGCACTTTTCAGTTTCTATTGGCTTTTTGTCATGTGTACGTTTCCTCCATCTGTAGAAGCTAAAAGTAGAACCACTGTCTCCTAGTGGTCCTTGCAATTTATTTAGCATGAAAAAGGGAGACTGTATAGTCACAAAGGTTGGGAACCTTTGCCTAGCCTGTGGTCATCAAAGCTGCTTATAAAAATTTAAGCAAATAACTTGCACTTTTGAAAACCATTTTAATTCTAGAAAATATATTTGTGAAAATTTGTGTAAGTGTTGTTTATTTCTCCGGTGACTTTTATCATAAATTTGGAAATATATTTCTGTAGGGTAGAAAATTCCCCTTAGTCAGAATTGAATGGTTTTCCTACAGAATGTGTTATGTCACGACCCACCGCATAAACTCTTTTGTTTTTCATGTATATCTCTCTATATATATTTTTTAATTGAAGTATAGTTGATTTACAATATCATGTTAGTTTCAGGTGTACAGCACAGCAATTCAGATATATTGAATATATATATGTATTTTGCTTCATATTCTCTTCCTTTATAGGTTATTACAAAACATTGAGTGTAGTTCTCTGTGCTATACAGTAAGTCCTTGTTGGTTATCTGTTTTATATATAGTAGTGTGTATATGTTAATCCCAACCTCCTAATTTATCACTCCCCCACCCCCCTTTTCCTTTTGGTAGCCATAAGTTTGTTTTCTGTGTCTGAGGTTCCTTAAAAAACTAAAAATAGAGCTACCGTATGATCCTGCAATCCTACTCTTGTTCATATATCTGGAGAAAACCATAATTTGAAAAGATACATGCACCCCAGTGTTCACTGCAGCAGTATTTACAATAGCCAAGACATGGAATCAACTTAATGGTCCATCAACAGATGAATGCATAAAGAAGATGTGGTATATATATATATATATATACACAATTAAATATTACTCAGCCATAAACAGAATGAAAGAATGCCATTTGCAGCCACATGGATGGACCTAGAGATTATCATACTCAGTGAACTAAGCCAGACAAAGACACATATCATATGATATCGCTTATATGTAGAATCTAAAAGCTAAAAGATACAAATGAACTTACTTCCAAAACAGAAAGAGACTCACATAGACTCTTGAGCGCTGTAATGTACACTTGGCACTAGCTTATGGGAACTTCAGTTCTGGAAACTTGTTCTCTTTTACTTTTTGGTCCAGAATGAAATTGCCTAGGAGAACTAGGCTCGCAGTATCCCACTTCACCACCAGGGAAAGCTTTCAGAAACATACATTCAGTGCAAACACGTCTCAAGTTTGTAGCTTCTTGATGGAAAAAGACAGTTACAGAGACAAAGAAAGTTAGTGTTCTGGGCACCAGTTCTGTACTCTTAAAATGTATTTTCTCAGGTTATGGGCAATGAGGTGTATTTGTAGTTTTTCCTTGGCTGTTCTTTCCAAGGCAATATGCCCTATTACTGTTGAGGAAGGTGGAGGGGGATAGATTTCTTTGTTTGGGTTTTATTATTTACTGAGCACCACCTCTGTGTCAGGCACAGTGCTAAGTGCTTTTTATTATTCACTGCCTCAAGCTTCATCACGGGACCTCCCTCTGGGTTGGTACTAGGACATGGGCTTGGGAACAGAATGGCTTCCCACAGTGATGCTTAGCTTAGTTTTCGAGGTTGTCTTCCTTTGGCTTGCTCTGTGTTACCTTAAAGGAGATTGACTGTAAAAAGAAAGAAGGAAAAACATGTATCACTCCACTTATTAAATTGTGGCCTCTTGACATCCAAGACATTTAGTTTTCTGAGTTTAGATACTGCCCATCATTGTGCTTGTGACAAATGCTTGCTGGTGAGAGAGCTTGTCTTTCAAAGGGGACCAGCGGTGGTCTCTTTAGAAATGTGCTAAGACCTACCTGGAATCCTGTTTTGAATGCAATGAGTCAAAAATGCTGTGTGATTATCATACTAAGTGAAATGAGCCAGACAGAGAAAGACAAATATCATATTATATCCCTTATACATGGAATCTAAAAAAAATGATACAAGTGAACTTTTTTTTTTTTTACACAACAGAAGTAGACCCACAGACATAGAAAAGAAATTTATGGCTACCAAAAGGGAAAGGGGAGGGGTAGAAATTAGGAGTTTGGAATTAACATATATGTGTTACTATGTATACAATAGATAAACAACAAGGACCTACTGTATAGCACAAGGAACTATAGTCAGTATTTTGTAATCACTTATAAGGGAAAAGAATCTGAAATATCTATATATATAACTGAATCACTGTGCTGTATATCTGAAACTAACACAACGCTGTAAATCAACTATACTTCAATAAAAAATAATTAAAATTTAAAAAAAATTTAAAAAAGATGCTGTGTAGTTTTGGTGCTCTGAGAAACTTGTGTTCTTTTTTCTCTTGTGTTCTGTCTTCTCTCCCTCTTTGACTGTCCCCAGCATTGAGACTTCAGAGACGTGGATTCCCATCTTTGAGACCCTGATTCACTAACTGTGTAAGGTTCCAGTACTCATGCAGCCTTGTACATTCCACCACTTCAGCATCCCCATGTTTCAGATGAGCATCATCTGTACTTCTTCCTCCTCTATTTCCTCTACATTTTTATTGATAAAGCACTGGAGGAAGATTATGTATGAAGTCAGGATTCTGTTATTACATCTGATGTATGCTTCCAGTTAAAAATGAGAACTAATTTTGGGGAGGGAGATGGAAAGGGAAAAAGTTTATAAGTGAGCCAGTGGAAAAAGCACATTCATTATCAGTGTCTTTCTCACTGAGTCGTTTGAAGCTGGGAAAATTAGCAGCTGCTTTGAAGCTTAGAAGATCTTTCATCTTTGTGTGTGTGAGTGTGTGTGTTAATATTAAGTTGATATTCTTTTTCTTGCCACTTATTTGGTTTTTCTGCTAATAATGAAATTATAATGAGATCCCTGATGGGATTAAAAAAAAAAAAGAAAAAACACCTCACATGAATTATCCCATTTCCCCCTCACCCTCCTTGTGCCTTTCTGTAAAATCTATTCTGCATAATAGGTCTTTGTCTCTGGATTTGAGACAGAATTGAAGGAGGCCAGGAGTTGGAAGTGCCCTCATTGTTCTTTTGGGTACCAGGATACAAACTTCTGTTGGGCAGGGAATGCTCTCTTTTCCTGCACCTCCTAGCCCCATTCCTCCCTGGACCCTGTCACCCCCATCCTCAAACCACTCCTCCCCTCCAACCCCAACTCGGGTGGGGAGGGGGTGAAGGCAAGTATTGGATGTTTTTGCAGGCTGAATGTTCGGTTTATTTGAGGGGTACCTACTCCCTTTCCCCTTTTTAACTTTAAGCGTTCATGACTTGGTCTTGTACAAAGAGACCAAGCATCTGTCTAGATTGGCAGAAATAGGGTGTTTTGAAACCCTGGGGAAACCTTGCTCAGGATGGTAGCATTTCTAGCGGCAGGTTTTCCTCCCATCTCCTCCGATTCTTGTCCCTTTGTCCTTTATCAGTAGGGCTTTGGCAAATGCCATTGATGAAAGAGGGCTCATTGCCCCGGCTGAGCATTCCTTGTCCAGGCCTGGGTTTCTCCACGTGGGTGAGTTGATGGAATCCTTGGTAGAATGAATCTCTATATAGACTGTTCAAGACAGACACACACTTTTCTAATTTCAGAATTTTTCTCTGTAGAAAAGGCAATGTGGTGGTCGATTCCAGTGAACAGTTTAAGTCTTGGCAACTCTCAATTTTGGAAAATTCTTCCCTAATTCTGCTTCAGTGTTTTGTCTGAAGTCATGGATAGACAGCTGCTGTGTGTAGGTCTTAGTACTCTAGAAAAATGAGGTGTAAAAAATGGGTGAGATGAGTATGCCTTGTCTCTCTCTGTGGCTTGGTCAAAGGCTATTTCCTGAATATATCCCATGTTTAGGTTTTTTTCTGATCAACGCTAATGACCAGTTTCAGGACATCACTCCCACTTATGTCTGTAGGTCCCCCCTCTCTTTCTTCCTTCTCACCATTAAACAGGTATAATAAAGCTCAGGAATCTTTACAGTTGGTGATTTTATATCATAGATCAAAGATCAAAGCAGAGGAATACACAGCAACCGTAAAATTAACTGCTTTTTCAATTTTACAATGCTTTCAGTGATAGAGAATCTTATAAATTTAATATTAATTAAACACTTAGCTTTTAACCTCCTCCTGCATCTACTTTTGGCTGGTGGCTGGGAAAAATTAATCGGGCATCTTAAATCTTGTGTTACTAACGCCTTGACAGGAGGTTTCAAAAGCACTTATAACTTCAGCAGAATGCACTTTGGAGCATTTGTCCTTCCACTCACCTAATTGAAAATGCCTTTTTTTTTTCCCCTTAAGGTAAAATGAACCATTTGCTAATTTTCTTTTTTAAGGAAGTATAACTTACAGTCCCCTTTCATAGCCTGAGCTTTAACTCAGTCTCTTGGCACATTTAATACTTCACAAAATGGAAGCCGTTGAACTTCCATTATTATAAATGTCCTATTGATTTTGGAATGCACTGGGACACATGTGTGGCTTGGCCTGATCATTGTGTCACCTACAGCCTCTGTGTGTTCAATTCAGGGGGAGTTGCCTCCTGCATAAGTGAGCGTGGCTCAGCTCGGCAATGGTGAGCCCACATGGTGACCCAGATGGGACCCAAGAATGAACCCTCAGCAACAGAACAGGAGAGTCAGAATAGCAGAGAAAGGCAATAATGTTCAACCTGAAGGAAGTTCCAAGAGATTGGAAGCCAATATGATGGACAAGATGTTTTGGGGAAGCTCGACTTGGTTGTTCACGTTTTCTGAGCTACTGAAGGGACTGAACGTGGCCTTTGGTTAAGGGATGGGCGTCACTCTCTCTTTAAAAGCCAGGCAAGCATCCATGTCTGTGCTTCAGAAATGGTTCAGTAGAAATAATAATTAATAATACCAATCCATTCAATTTCTATAGTATTTTTTCTCCAGTGAGCATGGAGCACTTTCATCCATGTAATCTCATTTTTTTCTCACATATCATGGCGAAGTACTTAGCGGTGGGCAAGATGAAGCCTCTGAATTTAACCAAGCTGGTTTCCTGCTGGGGCCATGCATTTGAAACTGGCAGCTGGGAGTTACAGCAAATAGGGCATAGGCCCCAAAAGGCATCTTTCTGTACCTGTTTTAGATTCAGGTGACTGAGAAGTAGTACCTCGATTGTTTGGGGGACGTCTGTTCTTGGCACAGTGTGCAGTGGAATTCCCCTGAGTTATGTGTACTTCACTTTGAAAAAACTCATAGAAAACTAAATTTAGAGAAAAAAATTAGAGTCATTATTCATTTTACAAGAATGTTTTAAAAAGTCTACTCTAAAATCGTTTACTACAGGTTTGCTTTAAATGGCTAAGTCTTCTAGTCCTGTAGTCTTCTAATAAGACTATAAATCAGTTTACGACTGGTCCCCCTGGAGCGTATCTTTTGGGTAAGGTAAGGGATATAGACTCGCAACACAGCAGTCTCTTATCTTCTATACTGGGTTGCAATGGTCCTCGCTGTTCAAGTCCTCAACAGTCACCTTGACAATCTCTGATGGCAGTAGGGAATGTTTAATCCAACTGTAAAATAATAAATTAGTTGTGGAGTCACCATTAGAACTGAGATTCCTAGCTTTATGCACCTGGCTGGTTTGTACTCCCTGTGAAACCATCACTGCTCCTTCTCATTGCAGCTGAGCTTTCTGAACCTTTTAAGAACTGAACTGATGGGATGTGGAATTTGATAGCCGATAAATTAAGGATATTGGTAAATTTAACGACTCTATTAGAAGATGGTGTTTCCAGAATCAGTAGCAACATTTCCTTGTGTGTTTGTGAGTGTATCTGCAGAAATCCTTTATATGTGTATCTCTGTTCTTCTGTCTATCTAGATCTATATGATATGTGGGGTGCTATAAAATTTTTAGTGCCTTAGTTTGGGTTGACCGCCTTATTACTCACGAGTGAGCTATACAGGTCTTCCTTAACAAGTGGCAGTAAAGGCTTTACAGCACCCCTTACGCTGTCACATATTTTTGTTTAGGCCACATATTGTCTTTTTCTTTTTAAGTCTCCCTTTGCTCATGTCCCTCTCAAGTACCTTTGTTGCCATGGCAACAGTTCCATCATTGCTTAGGGTGGAGCAGACTGACATCCTCCTGCAAGCTTCTTGAAGTCAGTGCTTGTTTGGGCTGACCTCCAATTCTCAGCCAGGGCCAGGGCTGGGGTCCGTACCCTGGTCATCTGTGGCACTTTTTTCTCTTTAATATCTGTAGCTCTGCTTATTTGACTGCTTGTGGCCATTCCTACATTAATCATTTTCCATGGCTCTGTGGACCTGTCCTCTAAGGAATGTGGAGAAGCTGACACTTGTGATCTAAAAATCGAAAAAGAGAAAGTTAACGTTGAGCGTTTTTTTGTTTGTTTTTTCTTTGTTTTTTGGCAGTTACTCTCTTGCGCAATCTTTGGATCTTTGCTTTTATCATGTACTGAATTCCAATCCTCCACAACTCATAGTAAAACAAGAATGGCGGGCACTTGGTGTCATCACACAAAAGCCTGAGAGTCCGCGAGTCTCACCTTCCTATGAAGGTATCTTGTCTGCTCTAGAAGGTTTCCAGGTAGTTTGATGTCCCTGACAGAGTAGGTTATGAAATAGCAGCACTATGGGCTACATAAGGGAGATACAGGGACCTGGCAGGCCCACGCGGGCCTCTCACTGCTGTGGCCTCTCCCATTGCAGAGCACAGGCTCCAGACACGCAGGCTCAGCGGCCATGGCTCACAGGCCCAGCCGCTCTGCGGCATGTGGGATCTTCCTGGACCGGGACACGAATCTGTGTCCCCTGAATTGGCAGGCGGACTCTCAACCACTGCGCCACCAGGGAAGCCCACATTGAGCGTTTTGAGTTAAATATGGAGCTGTGTAAGTGGTTGGCTACTTAGGAAATACTGAGACCAGACAGGAGGGGGAAGGGAGCCCTCTGCATATCAAAATGCTCTTTAGAGTTCCCTCACAGGCACAGTTTCTGCAGGTTACCATATGCATTTTTAGATCTTCTCTCTGTGTCTCCAAGGTTTTCCCCTTCTAGCAGACTTTCCCTTTTCTTGACTCGCAGACTATTAGTGTTGGAGAGGAGTCACATAGAATTGAGTTCAACCCACTCATTGCATTTACAGGGAAGCTGAGATGCAAAAGGTCATGCATGTGGCTTGTTGAGGTCATTTGGCCTGTAGCAGCACAAATGGGATGAAAACCCACGTCTCCTGGTCCCTAGCTGGACTTCAGCTTTGCCATGATTACTTGATTCTTTAAAACAGAAATTATTCAAAAGGTTTTACTGTCAGGCCAATTTCCCATCAAGCCACCTCAGCATTTCTGTTAAATGTGGGTGTAGCGGTAGTAGAGAGATCGTTTGGCAAAAGTAGACTGGTTGTGAGGCTATGCCTCCAAATTTCTCAATTATTTTTCCAGCTAGAAGGTTGGCTTGCCAACTCCTTGATAAAAGGTAGTAGTTCCTGTAATCTGTTATCTCAGCCACATTTGGGATGCTTGTATGTATGACTCCATCTATTTATATATTTTATATGAG